>NW_008345972.1:883227-925229 GCF_000622305.1 Nannospalax galili
GTCCTACCACACCTTCTCACACAGGGCATCTTTCCCTGTCCTCAGACACCAGAATCCCAGGCTCTTTGCCTTCCGGACTCCAGAACATGCACCAGTGACCCCCAGGCTCTCAGACTTTTGGTCTTGAAGTGAAGGCTGTACCATCAGCTTCTCTGGCTAGGAGCTTGAACTGAACATTCCTCAGTCTTCAGCTTTCAGAAAGCCCATCATCATAAGATGGGGCGTAGCCTCCACGACTGAGTGAACCAATTCCCTTAAACAAATCCCCCAAAGCATGCATCTATGTTTCTGTATTGATGTTGTGTTTTGTAAGTCTAAAATGCATTTATCTTCATTTTAATATGTTTTATTAATATTGACAGCAATAATATTTTTGGCTATTAATTTCTTCAAAATAATATATTTCTTCTATAATTAGTCAAACTTTCTCTAAATTTTAGAATACTAATAGTGTAGCATCCACAAAAACCCAGCAGAAACACTACTGCTTTCAGAGCTATTATACTATCATTAACTTTAACCTATTGTCTTTAACTGGCCAAAACATAACAGAGAACATTTAAATTAGAGTCCCTTCATCTCACCAACCTATGGACTCACACATTAGCTACACCACTCATCCCTACATAGTGTCCCATGGGAACTGGCTCCACCTGAAAAATCACTGTAGTTCCTTCCAATCTCTGGCCCTGGGACATTGTTCCCCTAGGTATGGACCTCAGTCTGCCAGTCAGGAGGCTACCCAGTATGCTGCTGAAAACAATTTGTTTTCTATACCCCCATAGTGAACATATTGAGAAAGAAACTAGGAAAAACAGTTCCGTTCATGATAACCTTGAAAAATAGCAAGGAATAAACCTAACTAAGCAAGTAAAGGATCTTTACAAAGATAAAGGGAAAACACTGGGGAAAAACTAAAGGCACTGGATGATGGAAAGAATTCTCATGTTCACAGACTGGCAGGATACCACAAGAAATATGCAGATTTAATGTAAGTTCTTCACAATTCAATGGCTATCTTCACAGAGCTAGAAAAAAAATCCTAAAATTCATATGGAGAAACAAAAGACTCCAGAATAGCCAAAGAAATCTTGAGAGAGAGAGAGAGAGAGAGAGAGAGAGAGAGAATGAGCAATGCTGGAGGTATTACAACACAACATCTTCACTTCATATCATATCACAGAGCCATAGAGACAAACAGCATGGTCCTGCCACAAAAACAGACATGTAGGTCAATGGAATAGAACAGGGGACCTGTAAATAAAGACACATGCCATCTGTTTTCAAATAAACCAAATACATACGGGGATAAAAAGATGGTGTCTTCAACAAATGTTGCTGGGAAAGCTGTATTTCCATATGTAGAAGAATGAAACTAGACACTTAACTCTTACATTTATAAAAATAAATTAAAGATGAATCAAAGACCTTTATATAAGACCTGAAACTTTGGAACTGCCAGAGGAAAACACAGGGGAAAGATTTCAAGCTACAGGCACAGGCGAGGACTTTTAGACAAGGTCTCCACAAACTCAGGAAAAAAAGAGAAAGAATGAACAAATGAGATTGAATAAACATAAAAAACTGCACAGCAAAGGAAATAATCAGCACTGTGAAGAAACAGCCCACAGCACAAGAGAAGTCTCTAGCAGCTATTCATCAAATAGGTAATTCATATCCAGAATATGAGAACCCAAAAATTAAGCACCAAAAGATAAACAAGCAAATGAACTGAACAAATATTTCTCAGAAGTAGCTATGTGAATGGTTGATAAATATATGAAAAAATGTTTGATGGTTTTATCTGTCAGAGAAAGGCAAATCAAAAGTACATTGAGATTTCATCTTGTTTCAGTTAGAAAGGCTGTTATCAAAAAACAAAAAAATAACAACTATTGATAAGGATTTGGAGGAGGGAGGGGGAGGGAGACCTTGTGCGCTCTTGTTAGGAATATAAATTAGTGGAACAGCTATGGAAATCTGTGTGGTGTGTCCTTAAAAAACAAACATAAGGGGGCTGGAGAGATGGCTCAGTGGTTAAGAATACTGGTTGTTCTTGCAGAAGACTTGGGTTCAAATCCCAACAGCTAACAACTGTTGGTAACTCCAGTTCCAGGGGATCCAACGGCCCAGAAAGACAAACATAGGCTTTCTCTTATAGGTGGATGCTGACTTCAAATCGTTTGCTTTGTGTGTTTAACTTGGAGTACAAGTGGGCCTAGAAAGGGACCTTTAGAGGGGGCAGGTTAAGGCAGGGTGTCTGTCTTAGTTAGCTTTCTATTGCTGTGATAAAAACACTGACCAAAACCAACTTGGGGAGGAAAGACTTTATTTTATGTTACATCTCCCAGGTCACAGTTCATCAGGGAGCCCAAGGTAGGAACTCAGGGCAGGAACCTGGAGGCAGGAGCTGAAGCACAGACCATGGAGGAATGCTGCTTATTGGCTTGCTTCCCTGGCCTGTGCCCAGCCTGCTTTCTTATACAATCCACCTGCCCAGGGATGGCACTGCCCACAGTGGACTTAACCCTTCCACATCACTCAACAATCAGAAAATGCCTCACAGTCATGACCACAAGCCAAAATGGAGGAAATTCCTCAGTTGAGGTTCCCTCAGGTGTGTCAAGATGACCACTGAAGCTGCCGAGTACACAGGGATGCGGTAGATTATAGGCAAAACAAAAGCAGAGAGTGAGAATACTGAAGGTATAAAGGTCCAAGCAGGGAGGCGTGGGGCGGAAAGGGGGAAATGAGGAGGGAAGCGCCAACCCAAAGGAAGGGGATGTGAAACCTGTGTGTTTTCTCACGTTCATACACACAGTGGCAAATGTGTACCCTCTACTAATCAATCAATCAATCAATCAATCAATCAATCAATCAATCTCAAACATCTCTTTAAATAGAAAAGTAGAGGGTAGACTATTTGAGAGAAAAGCATAGATGAAGAAGTGGGAGGGAGAGAGGATAATGTACATGAACATGATTTCATATCTATAAGCATGTGTTAGTTATTTTCAAGCTTATTAATCTGTACAATTCAAATATACTAATAAATGAAAAGAGTAGCTACACTTCCTACATTGTGGTGGTGTAAATCAGTTCTACAGTCACATGAAACTTCTGTCTGTACAAACTGTCATTGACAGATGTTCACAGCACCTTTATTGGTGATATTCCGAAAATGAAAAGAAAGACTTGTGCTGTAATCCCTGTGCTCCAGGCTGAGGCAGGAGTGTCTACATGGGAGCGCTCCACACTTTTTGCAACTGCCTAGGAATCAATAGATATTTCAAAACAGAAAAATGTTAAAGAAACATGACAAATTCAGAAGAAAAGAATCCATAGTATAGCAAAGCTCATCTTTAAACAAACTTTACAGAAGCATAGGCTCTAGAATGTAAAATTAATACATTAACCTATATTAAAATAAAACTTTTAAATACCATCAAAAGACATGAAAATACAAGTTAAAACAAGTGATGCTGAGATGAAGGATTCCGAGAGCCCCTGGGAGAACACAATCCCTAAAGCACAAAGTGGGAAAAGCAACGTGGAGCTCACAAAGCAGAGAACACGCCCATTTCCAGAAAAGTCTGCACAATGAACAGCACCGGGTAGGGAGACTGCAACCAAGCTCAGGTGTGAGTCTGTTTCTTGTTCACTGGATTGGTAAATACATGAGGTGTGTCCTTACAGGGTCAGAGAAGGTCTGTTATTCATTGCTGCTTGTGTTGTACATCGCAGGAACATTCTGGAAAACATTCTGTTGTTCTAGCACTGGACATGCAGGCATGGCAGCACAGAGGAATTCCACTCCCACCTGAGAGACAGTCTTGTACACAACATTGTGCATGAGAAAATTCACAGCAGCTCTGTTACTCATAGAGAAACGCCAGAAATAACTGCTCAAGGAGAACACTAGTGTGTTCACAGGGTCAATATTATGCAAGAGGAAGAAAGGTAAATTAAGCTGTACTAGAGATGGATGAATTGCAGCAAGCAATGGACTGAAAGTTACAAATACTAATACTCATCTATTAAGGTTAAAATTAACTATATTTCAATATGTATCACAACCTGTGATAATCTCACTGCGCAAGAACGAACCAAGAATTGTGACAATTAGTATGAAATGTCTACATTTACCCATTTCTTTTGATTACACTTATTTATTTATTTATTTATTATTTGTGGGTTATGTTTATATGCATGGGTGCTTATGTGGAGATCAGAGAACAGCTTGTGGAAGTTGGGTCTCTCCTACCAGGTGAGGCTCGGGGATCAAACTCAGGCTTGGTAGCAGGTGCCTTTACCCACTAAGCTGTTTCACCAGCTCTACTTTTTACCCCTTTCTTCTCATAATGTGCTCAAAGTAAATCCCCATGTGTTTTTATCAGCCTAATCTTCAATAAATAATATGCCTTATTCATGAAAAAAGCTTAAAACTTAAAACACATTCTAGGAATACATATTTTGTAACTATCAAATACACATATAAATTAAAGTACTATAAAAAGGATTAAATGATCAACTTGCAGATTGGAGTGATAATTATTTTAATAGAGTTGGAGGTAGGAGAACCAGGAGGAAGGACCAGAGAGAGAGACTGAGAAAGTGGGGGGGGATAAAAAGAGAGGAGGAGGGAGGGAAAAAGGGAAAGAACTAGAGGGAGGGGGGGGAGGAAGAGGCACAGAGGGAGGGTAATAGGAAGGAGAGAAGATGGAGAGAGAGGGAGGGAGGGGAGGAGGAGAGAGACACAGAGATACACAGAGAGAATATGTCTCTTTGATTTAGATGTGGAGAGGAGAGACTGGGGGCGGCAACTAGGAAAATTGCTCAACATGAAGAATTTGAGCAGAATTTGATATGAACCAGTGTGGTGTGTGTGTGTGTGTGTGTGTGTGTGTGTGTGTGTGTGTTTATATGGTATTAATATGCCAAATAAAAATGGACTTTGAAGACAGATTCAATATTTGAATTTTTTTAAACAGAGAACCCAAATTAAGATAGAGGGATAGCACAGGGTGCAGCCAGGCTGGCTGCATCAGTCCTAAACTTTACACCTGCCTGGGTGGGTTTCAGCTTTGGGAACTCACAATGGCCATTTCCCCCCCACTTTCACCATATTAGAAATTTACTTAAAAACATTCAAAGTAGTTATTCTGGCTTATTTATAATTCAGTAATTAGAGTTTTTAAAAATACCATTTAATTCAGAGTTAGAAGTAAAGTTCAAGTTGCTCAACCTTTGTGACCTTATCACAGATAAAATGGGAAAAAAATTAGTGAGACTAAAACTGTAACTAAAATGGGATATTAGTATGTCCTGTTGAGTGAGGAAGGGGTTAATATGGTGACATCATGACAACACAGGTGTGTTTTACAGGAGCTCAGGTAAAGGGCTTCCCTCACATTCCCCTGTCCTTCACTAATGGGTCTGAAATTACTGACGGACACCACTCATATAGCCAGGAATGAACCAGGAAACCAGCCAGTTAAACAAATACAGCAGAAGCAAAAGTGAGCCCACAGCCAAGGATGGTGGCTTCGCTCTGTTTATAAGCACTAAAAGAAAGTACTCTTCCATATGCACACCCAAAGCATTATATGCACACACATTGTATGCATTAGATGCACACACAAAGCATCCATCATAAACCTGTTATTTCAACCAAGTAATCAGCCCAGATGGGATTCATTATTTTATTCGAGTGGACAAGTGACAACGTCACCATGATATAACTGTCCTGGTGCTGACACATTGCATCTGGAAGAGATATATGAGGATTAACTGATTTATTTGCAAAGAAATCATTATGTACAAATTATCTTTTGGATGGAACTTTCTTATGTTTGGTAATTGTCCAAGAGAGACAATTTTAATTCCAAGGGTATTATTCCAGTGTGAGGTATTAATTAGGAGGGAGTTGTCATCATAAGCATTCGGAGTTTAAATAAGTTATTTACTAGGATAAGAGACAAGTGAAACTACTTAGTAATGAACTAAGTAAGCTCTCCTCTCCAGTCCCACACAGCCTGATGCTGTCTGGCTTATGCAGCTGCTGAGAATCATAGTCAGGTCCTGCTGCTGAGCACTGGCTTTAGAACTAGCTAAAAGACAATCAAATCTATGGATTTACACATGCATAATATACAAATATAGCATTTCAGACATCCCAGTTTGAATGAGTTGTGGTCTCCTGTCAAGATTTACAACCACAGTCAGTCATACTGGCTATTCCCAAGTTCATTTTGGTATAATGTTGGGTGGAGGACAGAGAATGGTTGGGTTGCAGAGATGTGGAGGCATAGTGTTGATTCCTCTTATTCCTTAAGAAGTAAAGAGTTGATTCTCTAGGTAGTTCTCAAAATTCTTCATTAAAAATTATCCAAAGATGTTTTGTCCAAGTGTCAGAGCTTGAAGCTTGCTTTTTAAAACATTGATTCTTTGAGGACTTTATAAATGCATTTTGATCATATTCAGACTCCCTCTACCATCTCCTTTCAGATACACCCCCTCTCCCTGTTTCCCTCACTTCATGTCCTCTATTATTTTTTCTTAAAGTTTATCAAGTCTATTTGTGTTCCCCAAATAGTCTTGGCTGTAGGTTTGTTCCTGGCGCATGGTCAACCTATCCAGTGTCATACCCTTAATGAAAACTGATTCTCCCTTTCCCAGAAGCTATCAATTGCCAATGGTTCCTCAGTTAGAACTGGGGCTTCTTGTCCACCTCCCTGCTCCATGCTGTTATTTTGTATGGCTTGGCCTTATACAGGTCTTGTGCATGCTTTCATAATCACTCTGGGTTCCTATGTGCAACTTCCCTGCTGTGTCAGGAAAACTGAATTCAACCACCACCTCTCCTGCTTCCACCAGGATCCCTGAGCCTTTGGAGGAGAGGGTGTGATACAGGTGTCCCATTTAAGGCTGAGTGCACTGCATGTTGATCAGTTGTGGGTCTCTGTGTAAATCACTCTGTTTTTCCTAAACTGATATAATATTAAATTGACTACAAATGACTTTCCATTTTACTCACAGATTAGTGTATCTCTCAACTCTCACCAGAGAAACTTCTTGCATCAGATGGAGATTTACATAGAAATTCACTATTTATTGCACTCTACACATGATTGAATATAAAATTTTGGTATAGTATAGGTATCACCATTCACAGCAATTGCCATCTCTTTCCAAAAATTCAGTAAGATACACATTCAAGATGTGAACCTCAGAACAGGAGACAGGATGTGCTTCTGAGTAGAGCTACCTTCAAGAAGCAGGGTGGAGCCTTGTGGGGAGTAGTCAGTGATAAAGGTGACAGACAGCTGCTTTTTATTTGTTTGGTTTTGGTTTTATGAGACAGGGTCCTGCTTTGTAGTCTTGGCATACCTGGAACTTGCTTTGTAGACTAAAGTGGTCTCTAATTTGCTGTGATCTTCGTGCCTCTGCCTCCTGAGACCCTTGATTACAGCACTGTACTATGGTGACAGAGCCATGATTTGGGAGAGTGAAATCATGAGTTACAGAAGAATTAGAAACTGGTCAACACTCTACTGGTTTGAAGATGAGAAGCTGGCAAAAAGGAGGAGGAGCACAGAGATCTATAGCCAACATAGGAGTCCTGAGTGCACTGGTGTCTTATAAGATCAATGTAAAGTCAGTTGCTTTTGTATTTGTTGCAAATCATTGAAAGAAAGGGAACAAAAGCCTCTCTGACAATAATTTTGTAGTAAATTAAACACCCAGGAAAATAATCTAGCAAAGATACTTATGACTATAAGATATTTATGACTATATTAACCTCTTCTCAAAATTATGTATTAGGAGCCAGAGAGATGGCTCAGCAGGTAAAAGTGCTTGCTCTGCAAGCCTGATGACCCAAGTTTGATCCCTGGAGCCCATGGAAGGATGGAAAGAGATACCTAACTCCACAAAGTTGTCCTCTGACATCCACAGACATGCCACAGCACACACATCATGAACCATGCATGCCACCTCCCACAATAACACCATAAAATTATTACCAACACCTTGAACATCAATATTCTTCATTTAAGTTGATAGGATGATTCTACACTTTCTGCAGGGGGTAAGTGCACGAGGAACAGAAAGATGATGGGCACGTACAAGGCAAGAAACTATTCCTGGATGGCTCTTACTTCCTCCATAAAGAAAACACCCTGTCACCTGCAGAGAGAAGGAAAGGGTGATGATCAGTGTATATTGTCAACTTGACAGAATCTAGACTCACCTGGGAGATGAGCCTCTGTGGGACTATCTTGATCGATTAATTGAGCGGGGAACACCTGCTTGCTGTGCCTGGTTCCATTTCCTTAGGTAGGATCCTGGACTGTAGTAATGAAGACAGGAAACACGTAGCAAGCATGCATCCCTTGCTCTGTTTCTCATTATGGATGAGAACTGATCAACTCCTCCAGCTCCTGCTGCCTTGACTCCTCCATGATGGTCGCATCTTCAACTGTGAGCTGAAATAAGCCCTTTCTCCCTTAAGCTGATTTTGTCATAGTATTTTTACCACAGCAACAGGAAAAGAAACTAAGACAGAAGAGGCTAATCTCTTCTCCACCCACCACTTGCTTTGACATCAACTTCCATCCCTGTCCATGTACCATTTTCTGGTTCCCAGTTCCTTCCCACCACTCTAATCCTGACTTGCTTTTTGCAGTGTCCTCCTCCAAAGCTGAGTTCCCATTCTGAGCCTCAGGTATGGACTGCACAGTGCACAGAGCCTCGGAGAGTGGTCTTGTTTGCTGCAAACAGGAGGGTGAAGGGTGCTTCTCTGTGCTTTTTGTTTGCCAGGTGTATATCCTGTCTCTCTTATACTCTAGCTCTGGGGTGAAAGTTTGCTGTATCTACTTGGTCCTCACCTATAGTAGGTCCATACCTGTCTTTCCTCATCTGTCATAACAACCTACCTTCGTACAGAATACATCAGTGATACTTTGAGGCATCCACCCTTTAGATGGTGTCTCTACTGATCATAGCCACCCTGAGACACTAGGCTAGGTTAAAAGAAGGTTCAGCCATGAAATCTTGTTTCCCTGAGACAGAGACTCTAGACAGAAAGCCTTCCTCTAGTGTGCTTTGGCCAATGCCATCATAACAGTTCTGTTGAGGGCCCTGCTCTTTCCTGTTTGATAGCTTCAGCATATCAAACCACCATACAAAATAACCACCATGATGATGCAGACTCGTAGAAAGAGAAAATCTTTAGATCATTTCTGGGTTCAAGTGGAGCGGAGGCTGTTGTTGCCAATGGAAGTTCTGGGGTGGCTTGGTGTGACATCGCTGGAGGGTGACTCTGAGCCAAGCTTTCTTTTTGTTTTTGTTGTTAATTATTTATTAGATAAATGCTATTTTGTATAGCTGATAACTTCAGGACAGGTAATGTGTTAATATAGTCCAAAAATACTATATGTAAGATATGTGTCTGTCCCTTATTTGTCCTTTTAGCAGGAGCCAAACTTCCCCTGCAAGTGTGTGTATATGTGTGTGGGTATGTGGGGGGGGGAGGCGGTCCTTGGAGTTATTTGGTTGGTTACAGATCTGTAAACTAAAGTAAAATATGATTAAATAAAGTTCAGCCTTGCAGTCTTAGTTGGTACAAAGCAACCTTTATGGAATGAGTTCTAATCCCATTTAACTTGCTTCTGTTGAGCAGTCATTCAAAGGTAAACCTGATCCCTCTGAGTCATTAGCAGTGTTTTCAAAATGGGACAGAGTGCAGCTGGGAAGAGGAAGGAAGTCTGTGGGCCTTCTAGAGGCAAAATAATACCAACTGATAAACAGAGTCTCCAACTGCCAGCAACTCAGTGAGATGATGTATTGGCTGGTAAGAGAAGCCATGGGGTAAGCTGAGATCTTACCTGCCCCCAAACGTCATTGCTTCAACAAGTGACTTTCTACAGTGCCAAGAGTGAGAGGATTGAAAACAAAGCGGAAAATAACTCCGCATGTGTGCAGTTCACTTCCATGCAGGACACGGCCCTTTAACGGTCCTTCCCCACCTTTCTCCAAACACTGCTGCAGACTTCAGCCAGCAATTAGATTCAGGTGATGTGTGAGAGGGGGTCCTTGTCATGCTACTGTTCAGAGTGGTGCTCTACAAAGCAGAAGAAGCATGGCCTCACACTGTGACAGTGCACTGTGGTATCTGGGGCCGTCAGGCCAGTACACAGTGCCTGAGTTGGATCCTTAGCTTTCCCCACTACCAGTGGGAACACTGGGCAGCAACCCTGTGGGGAAGTGCTCGGCATCTCTGCTTCTGTGTGGATGCTGCCTCCTCCCAGCTGTAGTCTGTTAGCTGATGGCACCATTTGGAAGCTGGCCCTAATGTCACCTGCCTCTTTCCTGTTTGTGTATGCCTCCCCAGGTCCTCTTCAATTGTCCCCTCAGTGTCTCCAGACCATTATGGCCCCAACAGAATACAAACATCAGGTTTCCAGGTCATTAGGGATGCACAGAGTCTGTGGCATTGAGTCAAGTCAGTCACTGAAAGGACTCCAGCCAGTGCTCAGAGCCAACCAGACTGGGACAGGCTCCCAGTGACTCCAGCAGCTGAATCTTTCCAGGTAGAGGCTTAGCACTGGCCAGAGTCCAGAAAGTTCAGGCCTTATTTTGGCCCCACTGGTCTATACCTTTCTTTTTTCCTGTGCCCTGACAGAGACACTAGGGCAGGGAGGCCTCCTCGGGTCATGATAGGGGTAGAGGGGCAATAATGTTAATCACTACTGTTAGGAACTTAGACGTTCTCAGCCTTGGCACCATGGACATCTGTGGCAGGACAGATCTCTCTCTCTCTCTCTCTCTCTTTCTCCCCCTCCCCCATATGTGGGAGGGCCACCTTACACACTGTAGGATGTGGCCAGCCTTCCTGGTTTCTACCTGTTAGATGTCAGTAGTACCCCCTGCGGTGATGACCACTGACATCTCCAGTCATTACCAGATGTCCCCTGGAGGCAGAACTGCCTCTCCTGAGATCCTCTCCAAGCAGAACCAGTTTCTGTGACCTCCTGCACATGTACCTCTTACTCCAGTGATCTGCCACTTTGGTTGGTCCCCAAGTACAGGAGAGGGGCTGGCCCACTTCATGTTGTTTTGTCCACTGGAAGGTTCCTTCCTTTCTGCTCTGTTTGAAAAACTCGTCATGATCCTACAAACTTTTTAAGCATGCCTCTCGAACAGTTCCCCCATCAGCCCCAGGAGAATCAATGGCTTCTTCCCTGTGCAATATTGTGCCTGGCTCATCATCCTACATAGGGAATTTGCTTTGTTCCTTCTGAACAGAAATCAGATCATGCTCCATTTCACTGAGGGCCATGCACCTGTGAGAGGAAAGCCCGAGCACTCCTGTATCCTAGATGTGGAATCTGCCTTGGCAAGGGCCCAAGTGAAGCTTTTAAGGCAGCAGTGGCTTTGTGAAAACTGGCAATGGGCCTGGCTGTCCAGGAAAATGACTGGCAGGTTTAGAGATGTGTGCTCATTCAGGGTGACTTTTGGACTGTTCCCGTAAACAGCTGGAGTTCACTGAGCACTTGACAGATCCCAGATTCTCAGGGTGTATGTGAAGCATACATTAACTGAAGAGTCCATGTGACATATGACTTACCCATGCCACTCAGGCCCGGCCTGCCTCACTGCCCCCAAACAACTGATCACCATCACACTGGCCGCAAGGGTGGCCTGAGCGCCTGGCTTCACTCTGCAGAGATCTGAAGGTCATGTTTCTATGTGGTTCTCGATTTTGGAGAGCAATACGGGAGGTCAAACAACTGAGCAGTCAAGAAATAGCATACTTCCAAAAGAAGACAATACGCTGAGAGCTGAACAGTGAGGCTTGGGAGTCTCTGGCCTTTCTTTCCCTTTCAGGAGCATGGGCTGAAAGTTCATGCTCTCCTAATAAACAGGTTGGAATCCTTATCCCAGGGTGATGGGGGCTTTGAGATGGACTGAGTCAAGAGAATCAAGAGAATGATCTCTGTGCCCTGACACAGTAAGAAAGTGACTGGCTGTTGTTGGAAACCAGAAGAGTCTTCATAACCAGGAACTGAAGTAGCCAATGTCTTGACTGGACTTCTAGCCTTCAGGAAAAGATGATAAAGCAAATGTCTCTATTTTAAGCACCCAGTACATAGAATTTTGTTACAGCTTCCAGAGCAGATACACACCCACGCATGAGAGAGAGAGAGAGAGAGAGAGAGAGAGAGAGAGAGAGAGAGAGAGAGAATGGAAGCTTAGTGTGGGCTGCTAACAGGAAACATTTTATAAAACTACTTCTTGAATGGCAATTGAGTCAACTCATTGTCATCAACCTCGAAGTGAAGGGTTCTTGTAGTTGGCACACCTTTTAAATGGAGTATTTGGATAACATTTATGTAGAATCAAAATGTACTACTTCTTGGGTATGCATTTCTACATGTATTCTATATGACTTACACAATTCTTACAATAAAGGAATTTTCTCTTTTCAAAGGAAGGAAATGACATCATAGAGAGCTTTTTTTCAGGGTCACAGCCAAGAATAGGTGGATTTTAGATCCAAGCCTGTCCAGAGGGATGGTCCCTCCTATCTGGATTCTGTCAGAGGCCAGGGACACCTGCCGGTGGCCTAGGCGGGGAAGCATAGCAGGCAGTCATTAGAGGATGGCTTTGGGAAGAACAGTTATAGCGTTTGGGAACCTCCATTTGTCTGGTTGGCTGTGATGGCTGTATCCTTCATGAAAATTTCCTGGGAATAATTAAGAACATTGCCAAAGAAGAGTTTTCTGGCTTCCAAATCTGCTACTCCTCAGCCCTGGGTGGGTATAGACCAAGTGTTGAGATGTTGCAGTCTCATCATTGAACTGGAGATATCCACAGTGCTCCTGTACCCAGGAGTCCCAGGGAGATGTATGCTTGAATACCATTCCATAACAGGTGCTCTGAAGGAGGGACCAACACACTTGGCCACACTGTCCACATCACCTGCAAAAATTGCCCTTTCTAGCAACTTATTGCAAAACTTCTGGGAAAGGAAAAACATATTCAGTCAGATGTGAAACTGATAACATTGAATAAATATGTCTCATGGAATCATAATGACAAGGGGGAAAAGAAGACACAAATAAGATTGGAGTCCTAACGCTTGAATGCAGGTTGAACAAAAACAAAGTCATTAGAAGGTCCCGTGTTTGCTCAGAGCTCTGGCCAGTGTCCAGGTGTTTTCAACAGGCTGCATGGCCCAGGAGAGCAGTCGGGGCCCTGAGCCGAGTCAGGCCAGAATGGTGATGAGAAAGGCTATGTGTGTTCCGTGCTCCCAGCTGGACTGACTGTGGGCCCTTGTGGAAGCAACTGAGTGTATGCTCAACCTTTCTCTGCAGGGTTGGCTGAGAGCAAGGCCTGAAACCAGGGAGGGGACAGTAACTCAGCTGGCTGAAATTGCACATCACGTTGTGAACACAGAGCTATTTTCTAAGTAGCACAGTTGTGCAAAGCCACTCTGCTGGCCCCTGTCGTTGAGTCCCACTGACTTCTTTGTGAGTCAGATTGACAGACTGACAGGCATTTAGGGCCGTCTGCCAGTTCCCAGGGGATCACTGACTGTTCCTGGGGTGACAGGAGGACAGCCATTCCTACTGAGCACCTGTGCCCTCTCTAGCAGCTTCCATGGGAGTTATTTCCCATTGAAAAATTCTTGATCCCATATTATATCGCCCCCCAGTCTCCTCCAACTCAGTGGCCCTCTTCCATCCTATACCAATCCAATGTAGCCCTAAGGCCAGAATTATTTCCATTTGTTCTGGAATTGCAGTCACACACTGCACCCCTTATCTGTAGTTCACTCTCTGCTGTCTCAGCTGCCCAGAGGAAATGAAGGACTGGAGAAAATCAATGAAGAACTCCTCAAATAAAGAATTCATGAGTTCTAGATAAGTTTTATTGTAGCATTTAGTTATAATTGTTCTGTCACTAGTTGTTAAACCTCTTTTTAAGTCTAGTTTATGAATTAAATTTTATGACTGATGTGTATGCTCAAGAAAAAAATAGTATAGAGCTCAGTGCTGTCTGTGGAACCTCTTCAAATGTTTCCCCCATGAATAAGGGGAAACCCACTGTAACCTGCATCTCAGTTCATCTTTACTTCTAAAAGTAGGTGTTATCTATCCAGAACTTGCTCTAGGCCAGATAAATGTTCTGCTACCATTATTTTACTGAAGTTTAAAAAAGGTAGCAGGTGGGTGTTTTCCTCATCATCATGGTTTTACAGAGGGACAATTAACATCTAGGTGTGCATCTGTCCAGGTTCACATATATAGGAGGAATAAGCCAGAATTTAAACCAAAGCAGCCAATCACTTCACTTATATATGGAATCTGAAAACTCACAGAAGCTGAGTGTAGGAGGCTGGTACAGGAGCTGGGGAGAGGAAAGGCACAGACTGAGTGTCAGCTAAGAGTTCTCTAACTGAATGAATATCGTGGTGGTGATTGTACTGTACTATACCTTTGAATTTTGCTAAGAAAGTTTTCACTGCACACACACCTACCCCTCCACATTCCACAACCTTGTGAGTTGATGCAAATGCTAATTAGCTTGACTGTGGTAATCTTTTCACTATGTACCCATATATTGAAGCACCATAATCTATGCCTTCAATATAATTAGATTTATCTGCCAATTGCATGTCAATAAAACTCAGAAAAATAATACAAATGCAAGTGATGTGACTCTAGACGTGAAATGTTTTACCAACATCCTGTTGGTTGCCATCTTGGCTTCCCATCCCTGACATCTCTCACGAAGACCCGGGTCAACCATTCTTGGACTTCCTTCTCATTCTGTTGTGTGGACATGGGCAATCAATCCCAATCTACTTCTAGTGGCTCCTTAATCTCTCAGTTGGTGGTCAGTGAGAGATAAGCCAGCAGTCCCCTTGATATCTTTCTGAGGCTGTGTGTGACTATTGGTTTTCCCCAATACAAACAGCCCTTCTGTCAGCAGAGCACCACACCATCTCATCTGTGCCTCAGGCTCACTGTAACAGAGTCCCAGGGATGCTGCTCCATGTTGGTATGTTCTGTGTTAGCCAACTTTCTACTGCTGTGACAAACTGCCTCAGAGAAATCAGCTTCAAGGAGCAAAGATTTATTTTAGATCATGGTTTTAGAAGATTCAAGGCAGAGCATCATGTTGGTGGAACTGTGTGGCAGAGGAGGCTGTCAACCTTACACTGGTGAGAAGGCTAGAGAGAGGCCAAAGTGAGCGAGACTGGAGATAATATATACCCATTAAAGGGTATAGGTGGGCTCCTTCTTCCAACTATGTTCTACCAACCATTCAGCTGCAACAAGTGCCTTCAGCTATAAACTCGCCAATTGATTCATCCACAAGGGGGTTGATACCCTCGGGATCCGGTCACCTCTAATTGTCTCAGCAACTGAGAAAAAGCCTTCAAGACAGGAGTCTTTGGGAACATTCCAGATCCAAGCCATATTACTATTCATCTTGCCACATCCAAGCCCAGCTCCTAAAGAAAGAGATATTACGTGGAAAGTTGTCACCCAGGACTGAGTTTCAGAGAGCAACATTGTTTTGCCTGCTCAAATGTAGGACCAGAGCAACAATCACAGCAAAGATGGCTGAATATCTCCCATGTGCTAGGTGTTATATCGAGAGCCTGTAATGGAACTTTACTTTTTAAAGTGGCCCTGGGTGGTGTTATGTCACTTCCATCTTATAGAAGAAAAAACTGAGGCTTAGAGATCAGGTAACTTGTCATCAGTTAAAAGTTGCGGGAGTGGTTGACTATAATTAGAGTGTAGTCGATTCTGACCACAGGACTGCACTGAATATTGTAGCATAAAAAGGGGTCACTGAGTTGGGGAAGACTGTGTATTATTAGGTGGTTATAATTTTAAAGCCCATTATCTAAAAATAATTGGGAATTCATTCATCTGTTCATCATTAGTTTATTTAGCTTGCTATTCCAAATAAACAGCAGAAATTTATTTATCACACTTCTGGATTCTGGGAGTCCAAGATTAAGGTGCCAGAAGATTTGGTGTCTGACAAGAGCCTTCTTCCTGGTTCATACAGGGAACATTCTGGCATTTCCCTACACGGTAGAAGTAAAAACGGGGGCTCTCTATGGCTGCTTTTATAGATGCACTAATCCCACATGTGAGTGCTCCATCCTCATTCTCTAGTCACCTCTTACATTTCCAATCCTAATACTGTCTCCCTTAGGTAAAGATGTCAACAGATTCATTTTAGGAATCAAATGATCCATATGAACCACACCACATCTCTCTATAAGGGTCCTGAGTGTTGTAGACACTAAGATACACATCCATCCTGGTTGGACAGTGGCTCCCAGGAACAGCAGAACCTGTCTCTATGGAGAGAGCTGCCCTGAGTAGGGAAGAGGCTTTGGCAGTGGGTGAAAATCAGGAATCAGGGATGGCGAATGCGTTCTGACTACATCCCACTGTCCTACAGTCTTTTTTTTTTTTCCTTTTGTTAAGGGTGTTTGGAATTAAACCTGGGGCCTCATGTGTGATAAGTGATGTGGTAAGTGATGTAGTACCAAGGCACACCTATTTGTTTTACTTTGAATTGAATCAACCTTGAGTAACCAACAGGTTCACACACAAGTCTGGATTTCTCTTTTTTTTTTAGTAGATGAGAAGGTTTGCCCATACTAGGCTTTTTCCTGTGGGATGATGATTGGCTGGAGGTCCTTTCTAGTTCTGTTAAGGTACAATACTGGGCTGTGTTCAATCTGTACTGCACCCCACACTCTCCTGGAAGTACCAGAATGATCCCAGGGACATTTTCACCTGGTGGTGGCGGTGATATCATGATGAAGAGCTAAGATCATTGTGGGCAAGGAAATCAGGCTTAAGTGGGTAACTGTGCTGCTTAGATAGACACTGACATCTCTGGAATGTGGGCGGGAGTGAGGGAGGTGATTCCATGTCCTCCCTGAGCACAGATGGTGGCTAGAATGGTGTGTTGGTGAGAATGACTAAAGGGGAATGTCTTGATGCTCAGGGCTTCAAAGGAGGCTTCTTCATGCAGATGGAAAACCAAAGGTGTTTCTCAGTCTATCATTCATTCAAATAAAAAAAAAAGCAACTAGATTTACTAATAATCAGTAGTTTGACTGGCTAGCGGAGTGTCCCCTGTGTATAAACACTACAGTCATTTTGTTGTGCTTTTTAAAAAAAATTTATTTTAAGTCAACAATGAAGTAGGCCTCTATCAGGGACTACTTTAGAGATTTTTTAGGGACTTTTAGGGATTTTCCAAGACTACTCTTTATAAGACATAAATATTTAACAGTATAATCTCTATCATTCTTAAAAAACCACTTAATAGAAATTTACCAAGTTCTTTTGGCTCCTCTGAATTAAATACATCTTTTCTAAATCCAGCGCCTTAGACCATTTGACCACGCTACCTCCTCAAATTAAATATATCTTTTCTAAACCTCAAGTAGATTATTTTCAGAAAAGAATGGCTATGGCATTGTGTTTGCTTTGACAAACTTAAGAAGCCCAGGGGTTACCTATAATGTTCCTGGGAAGTAGTTCAATTGTGAGTGGAAATTACCAAGGCTTTTACTGTAACTAATATTGGGCAACTTAGTACTTAACTGAGTGACTGTCACTTCTCTGCCCCACCCACATGTCTCTGCCAGCCCTGGGAGACAAGCTCCAGGGAGCTGTTGATCCTCTTAGCTTATAGCAGAGGATACAGAGACCTGAGGGGGTCTTTGTTACAGGCACCCTGTGCTGCAGGGTGATGTCACAGCTGCTTTCTCTTGAACTCATAGGATGATCAATTAATAAACAGAGAACAAGAAAGGACTGAGAACACAAGGGGGATTGTGTTGGCCACACTGCACAACACATAGACCAACACAATCCCCCTTGTGTCCTCAGTCCTTTCTTGTTCTCTGTTTATTAATTGGCAACGTCCTGGTTTCTAATACCATATCCTTTCTCCAGGATTATAGCTCACATTTAGGACTGGCCTAAAATAAAACAAGGTGAAAGGTTTTAGATCCCTAGTTTTGCCTCGAAGCATTTTCTAGGGAGCTCCAAGAGCAAGGGAGCCTCCTCTCACCCTGTATTTTCCTAGGAGCTGCTCTCTTAACATTGGTGTTTGTTGCAACTCAACATTTCCTGCCCAGAACCCTTACAGATGTGCTCATTTGAGCTTCCTGTATTATTTCCTGGAGATCCCTTGTTTGGGGCATCACAGGGCTGAGTCCTTAGGACATCCGTCTCAGTGTCTCCAGCCCCAGATCATTCCACATGCTTGTGTTGTAATGTCTGCCATTTTTTTGTAAATAGAAATCCCTCTTCTCAGTCACCCTACTTGGCACCCTGGAGTTGGCTGATAATCCCCAGCCTTTTGTAAGCAATACCAGGGGTATCAACATATTTGCCCTGTAGTGTACCCAAAGGAGTAATTAGATGTCAACTATCAACCTGCAGGGTGAGGCTTTGATGTCCAGTGGTTGACCCTGAGTTAGACATTGTCCAAGACTCAGCCAGCTGTTTTTAAAGCTTGTGTTGCTCCATGGCAAGATTTAGTTCGTGTTGGTGTTTTGTGACACTATTCCTGGGGTGAGTAGACAAATATCTACTCAACCCAGATAGGGAACTGACAAGAGATTAAAACGAGAATAGAACCAAAATTCAGCTTGGTGAACCAGGGAGTTTTATTGGTGTTAGTTGTAGGGATATGGGTGAGGAGTTACTTATAGAAGCAGAAATGACTCAAAGACAGATGCATTGCCAAAGTCCACTTCAACATGGGTGACAGCTCACGAAGGCAGGAAACTGGTTTGCTGCACATTCTGCTGGCAGTTTGATAGGTTGGAAAGTGTCTTTTCCAGGCAGCTTGGCTGGTCCTTAATACATACATACGTACATACACACACACACACACACACACACACACACACACATACATATATATGTTCAAGGAGGGAGGGGCCTAGTGAATCTGATAAATTTCAGGCACTTCCTGAAACCTTTGAGCTTCCTGAGCTTTAAGAGATTCCCTGCAGGGTGGAATGTTCTACCACTCCTTAAAACATCCTGTGTCTGAGGGAGCTTCCCCTCAAGATGGAAGGATTCCTCTGGGTGGCAACTGTTAGACTACAGTTGGAATCAAAAAGATCTTTGTGAGTTTGAGGCCAGCCTGGTCTACATAGCAAGTTCCAGGCCAGTCAGGGCTACATAGTCAGTCCCTGTCTCATGAAACGAAACCAAATGAAACCGAATGAAACCAAGCCAAACAAAATACAAATAAAGATAATAAAAATATTGTGCAACGGAATATTATTCAGCTGTTAAGAAAAAAACAAAATTATGGAATTCTCAGGTAAATGGATGGAGCTGGAAACAACCATCCTGAGTGAGGGCAATCCAGACCCAGAACAACAAATGTCACATGTTCTCTTTCATATGTGGTGCTAGCTTTGAATCTTAGATACGAGTGACTCAACTGGAAAATCCATAGAGGTCAGGAAACTAGTAAGGGGCTTTGGCGGGGGGGAAGGGAGGATAAAATGCAGTGATGTAAAGTGGAAAGGGGAGAAATAGAGTAAGAAGGGTTAAATTGGGTAAGGGACGGGAGGACTACAGAATATGGGGAAGGAAAACGAACACTAAAGGCCTTTTGAAGAAGTCATATGGAACCCTACTACTGTAGAGGCTTCCTAAAATATACATAAACACATATGAAAAAGAGTTTAGGGCTGGAGAGACGGCTCAGTGGTTAAGAACGCTGGTTGTTCTTGCAGAAGACCCAGATATAAATCCCAGCACCCACATGGCAGTGAACAACTGTCAGTAACTCCAGTCCCAGGGGGTCAGGGGGTCCAACAGCCTCTTCTGATCTCCGTGGGCATTGCATGACATGGATGCACTTACCTACATTCAGGCAATACATGCATACATGTAAAATAAAAATAATAAGTAGAATTTTTTAAAAGTTTATTAAAAAAAAGAGTTTGAATGAAATTACCCCATAATGGGGAACAATGCCCCTCAGACACCACAGGCTAGCAAATAAAAAGTGCAAATGCCATCTCTCTGGCCCCCGAGAAGAGATTCTTCCATCTCCATTTCTCATATTTCTTAGCATACTGGATGTTTAAGTGGAATGCAATTTCAGACAGTGGCTACCTTCATCTAGACCTAACATTAGTGTGCTGAATATTCATTATAAGCAGAGATTCTTTTTAAAATATTTTTATTATTTTTATTTTATGTGTATAAGTGTATTACCTGCATGTGTGTAAATGCACCCATGTCATGCAATACACGTGGAGGTCAGAAGAAGGCATCAGATCCTCCTGGAACTGGAGTTACAGATGGTTGTTAGATGCCATGTGGGTGCTGGGAATTGAACCTGGGTCCTCTGCAAGAGCAGCCAGTGCTCTTAACCACTAAGCCAAATCTCCAGCCCTGGAAAAGAGATTGTTCCGTGTCTATTTCTCACATGTCTTAGCATACTGGATGTTTAGGTATAATGTACTTTCAGACAGTGGCTGCTTTCATTGAGACCTAACAGTGGTGGGCTGAATATTCATTATAAGCAATGATGGTTGGACTGATGCTCCATAAGAGTTGATTGAAACTGAGGCTTGTTTCGTTCACTGTGCAGGAACAACTCATTTTCCCATAGCAATTGAATATAGCTGAGCTTCAAAGCTTCCTGCGATACTTCTCCAGTCCACCTGTGAGGCTCAGTGCAAATGTTTCTGTTAGATAAATGCCAGGCAGGGAATAGCCACAGGAAACATAGGAGGACTCCAGTAAAGCAAAGTTGATTATCTTAGGATGCTGGTGGCTGGCTGCTCAGCTGGGGAGAGAAAAGCGACAAGCAGCCCTCTGACTGCTGAGGAAGTTCTTATAAGGGGGTTGGGGAATGTGGAAGGTGGCAAAAATAATCCTTAGTTTCAAGGGAAGTAGCTTGAACTGAGAAAGTTCTTACATCAGTGGGTCTGGGTGCAGGGTCCTGTTTATTTTCCAGAATTATCTGGGAAACAGCTTTGTGCTGAGACAGCTCTAAATGTAGCTGTCTGGCTAGTTCCTGTTTTGCAAGGGGGCCCTCATGGCCTGTTTTGTGAGGCTTTTTACACTAGGAGAGGGTTGTCTGCAGACCTGGCCTCTAACAGTTTCCTCCTCAGTGGGGCTCCTGTTTTCTCAGGGAAAGATGAACTTGCTGTTGTGTCTTGGGGATCTAGGAGTCTTGTTCATTTGGAAGTATATTATGTGCCTTTTGCATGTATTAATGAAAGAATATTGCAGCACAAAGAAAATCCATAATAGAGGCACCTTCAGAATTATATTTATTAGATTTGTAACTTTGTTGTCATAGCCTGTCAATAATATTTATGAAAAGGAAGCATTGCTTAGGATGTAATTCTTAAATTGTTGCCCAAATCATTAGTAAATGTTCTTTCTAACACAACAGGGGGAAATACTGCATTTTTATTTGAAACATCGTGTACAATTCTTCATAAGAGATACTTGAACCTACTTTTTTTTTAGAGTAATGTAGAGATAAAAGCATATTTTAGGTATAGCATTTTAAAGTAATTGAATTCTTAGAAGACGGCTGAAATGGTATTGTTCTCCTTTCATTTTGTTTCTGTGATAAAATACCCTGACTAAAAGCAATTTAGGGGAGGAGAGGGTTTATTTGGCCTACAGTTCCAGGCCATAGGCATCATTTGGGGGAAGTCAAGGTAGGAACTCAAGCAGCTAGTCACATTGCATCCATAGTCACGAGCCAAGAGGAACAAGAGACTCGTGCTGCCTGTTTGGTTCTTATGCTCTGCTAGTTTTCTCTACTTTTACACAGTTCAGGGTCCATCCCAAGGAAATGTGCAACCCACAATGGGTTGTGTCAGTCTATATCAATTTACAGTCAAGACAGTTCCCCACAGACATGCCCACAGGCCAACCTCAATTGAGACTCTCTTCCCAGGGGATTCTAAGCTGTGGTAAGTTGAAATTGAAAACTAACCATCAAAGGCATGGATTTATTTAATTTTGCCATAATTCTATTTGGAGATTTAATAATCTTAAGACTTTGGGGTCCAGATAAGGATCTAGTACTGTGAAGTAAAGCATTTAAGGGAGAGTGAATACTGGTTTCACTTCCTGCGGAAAGGGCAGGGTACACAGGAACTCTCCACATAAGCTGACATTAGTTGTGTCCATGATGTCTAAGCTGCGGCCGACAAATGAATACGAAGCTGTGTCATTCACACAACTGCAGGTGAAATGTTGAAGTGAGTATGCTTTAGTAAAGGAAGCATGGATTTTTTCCTAAAAATTAGTTTGGGTTCTAATCCAGTTTTTGAAATATGTTTTAAACATTGGAAAAGTTTTCTTAGTTTTTCAAATGAGTTATTTATTTAGAGCTTTGCTCTCCAGGTGGGAAGTATTCATCTATTGATCTGGAGCCAGTCAGGTATTGGATTTATCCTTGCAGTGCGCATGTGAGGATCAGAGGAAATGGCCTGGGTCTCAGACAGTCTCGGGGGTGAAGCTGGCATGTCTTGGCATAGTTTTAATTCTGAGGTCACAGTAGTCTCACTGCTTACATGGCACAGGGCTTGGGGTGGGGAAGATGGGGTGGTGTGGCACTGGTAGGCCTCATGAATAATGGATGAGCCTGGCAGGGGTCTTGGTTTCTGTCTTCTTCCAATGGGAGATGTGAGCTAGCTGGAGGTGCAGAGGGCAGGAATCCTTCAGCTCCTCGCCCCTCAGTGAGTGTTGTGTCTTGGCTGTGGGCAGGTGCAGCAGAGAGTGGGTTTCTGTTTGTCTCTCCACATGGCAGGCCCTGCAAAGGGGCAGAGGATCCAAGGGACAGTACACGGATGCACCAGAGGGTGGCATGTGTCTGGATCAGAGCAACTTGAGGTTCATGCAGAGGGGACTCACGTCTGACTTCAAAGCACACGACAAGGTGATAGAAACCAGAAGAGTACTGACATAGAAACACACAAACCAGCAGAACAGAAGAGAAACCCCAGAAATAAATCCAGGCATTTACAGCCAACAAAGGTGCCAAGAGCCTGCAATGGAGAAAGGACAGTCGTTTTCATATAAATGGTGCTGGGAAAACCTGGAGCTCTCTTGGCAGGCAGCTCTTGTGCCCCAAGGATGCTAAACTCCCACTATTTGATTGCTGTTGCCCGTCCTCAAGAAGAGGAGCCAGGGATTAGAAAGGGGACAAACAGCAGAGACCTCCATGCACCAATGTGGCCAATGAAGGACTGTGGATGATCCATGTGCAGAGTCCTCATTGTCCCCCACTAGCTGTGCGGCTCTTGGTGGACAATCCGGTCCTTTCTCAGTAGTGCTGACCTGCCAGACCTGTGTGGAAGCCACCTAATGAATGATGAATGCATACAAGCTCTCAGCCCTGTGGGTGGCAGCTGTCTGCCCATGATAGCCACTTGTATCGTGAAAGCTTGAAGATAGGAAATCACTTCCCTTTCACCCAATATTGGCATATTTGGCACATCAGTTCATATTTACTATTTGTTATTATTAGTAGTGCTTGCATATTTTGATGTGTATAAAATGTAGGATTTTTTATGAATATGATACATGAGTATAGTCTTTGCATTATTTCCATCCCTCCCAGTCCCCCTTCAACTCTTTCCATGTCCCCCACTCCGACTCAGTTTCTTTCCTTTTCTTTATTATTACATAGACATACATAGATATGTACACACATTTTATATATATAAATACATTATATAAATACAACATACATACATATATATATGTATAGTGCACTGAGTCCACTTACATTACATAGACATACATATATATACACACACATTTTATATATAAATACATTATTATAAATACACACAACATACATACATACATATGTATGTATGTATGGTGCACTGAGTCCATTTAGTTGTGCTCCTGTGTACCTGTGCTTAGGGATTCCCACTTGAATTTAGACAACCTCTCAGGAAGTTGGTCCTTGGAGAACTTTGGAATGTCAACTGGTTTGGTCATTACATGAAGATCCTGTCAGACTACCATACTGAGGACATTTCACTGGTGCAGTGAAATCCCTATCATCTAGAATGCAGTAACTAGAAGCATGCATCTTGTCCCTCTGGCTCTTACATTTTTTCTTCCACCTTTTCTGTGATGCTTCCTGAGTCTTAGGTATAGAGGTTGCACTGCAGATGTGTCATTTAGGGTTGGGCACCTCACAGTCCCTTATTCTCTGTGTTTGACCAGCTCTGGAACTTTATAATAGCTTCCATTTGTTGCAAAAAGAGGCTTCTTTGATGAATGGTGAGAGGTACACTTGTCAGGCTAGTTGGGAGCTCTCCAACAGGGCTTCCCTGCCTGGTCCTTGTGCAGGAAGATGTAGGATAAATTTTTGAGTGGTTAGGCATGCACTGTTATTTCTGCATTTTCCAAGAACATTTAATGGGGGTAATATTTCTATTCAGAAGAATGTATTTACTGAAATTGCAATTAAATAATCATATTTACTTATAGCACAAAGTGAACCTTTGTTCTTAAGAGACATATTCTGCCTGGCCCTGAGGTGCCCCCTGCTTGAGTTTGCAGAAGTGAGTAGCCTGGTAACAGGTGGGGACTGGGAGATCTGTGCTCAGAAATTGACAGCATGTGGCATGGACCCAACTTCTGGGTAGAGGGATGGTGAACAAAGGAGCCTTGAATGGGCCCAGTGGATCTGCCTAACCAGCCAAGTGCTGGCTGCTACTGAGGCCCAAGTCTGGGCCAGTTTGCTCAAGGGGTGATCTGGTCCTCTGGCCATAGAAGACAAGGTGGGGCTCAAATGCTCCAGTGAAACCAGGCAGGGTTGTTTGTTTTTTTAAAGTTTGCTTGTTTTTAATGCTTTTTCTTTTTATTGGCCTTAGAAAAGAGGAATTACAAAGTAATTAATCTGCTTCTTCCAAAAAGTACATACCTAAAACAATTAGTAATAGCTCTAAAAACTTATAAAGGCTATTTGCTTTTTGATAAACTTTCTTCCAATATCTCTTCTATTATGTTTTTTTTTACATAATTGCTATACTTATGGATAAACATATATAATTTTTTTATATACAGTCACCTCTCTATATCTATGATTTCTGAACCCAAGAAATTAACCAACCACAAATCAAAAATATTCACAAAAATTATGTTCATTTTGTACATGTAAATTTTTTCTTACCTGCCATTATTTAAAAAATATTTTATTTATTACTTTCATTTTATGTGTATGAGTGTGTTGACTGCATGTATGTAAGTACACCTGTGTCATGCAATGCCCTCAGAGGTCATAAGAAGGCTTAGATTTCCTGAGAACTGGCGTTACGGACAGTTGTTAGCCACCATGTAGGTGCTGGGAATCGATCCAAGGTCCTTTGTAAGAGCAGCCAGTGCTCTTAACTGTGGAGCCTTCTTTCCAGCCCCAGCCTGTCATTTTTGTTTATTTATTTATTTTTGGTCTTTTTGAGACAGGGTCTCCCTGTAGCCCCAGCTGGCCTGGAACTGATTATGTAAGACCAGGCTGGCCTTGAACTCACAGAGATCTGCCTGCCCCTTCCTTCCAAGTTCTGGGACTAAAGGTGTGTGCTACCACACCTGGCCGTGCCATTATTATTATTATTATTATTATTATTATTATTATTGTTATTTTTTGGTCTTTTTGAGACAGGGTGTCCTTGTTGCCCCAGCTGTCCTGGAACTCACTATGTAGACCAGGCTGGCCTTGAACTCACAGAGATCCACCTGCTTCTGCCTCCCAAGTGCTGGGATTAAAGGCATATGCCGTTGTTTAAACAATATGGTACCACTACTTGCACAGGATTTCTATTGTGTTAGGTAGCATAAGAAACCGAGAGATGGCTAAAAGTACAGGAGAAGATGTGCCTAGTAGGTTCTAGGTAGTTACCTGGTCTGTATTTTTTATGTAGGACTCGAGTCTCTGAACCTATAGAGCTGTTATTCTTAAGTCGTTACTCTGTAAATTCATCAGCCCGTGACCAGTTTGTTTGCGATTTCCCCATGGGCTATGATGCTGTGAATGAAATGTCCTAAACACCCACTTTCTCACATTTTGCACATCTTGGCCTGGAGCTCTGGCAGCTACACTGCCTGGTGAACTGACGGCATTCTTCAGACTTCCAACCAAACTGCTTCCATGACAGTCTGTGCCAATTTTCCCTGCCACGGCTAAGCCTCGAAGGACCACTTCCATCCCACCCTTCAACTGTGGGGTTCTATTTCTACAATATTTTGTTAATTTAGCCAGTGAACTAAGTATAACTCTCTGATTATTAAATTATATTAGGAAAGAAGTCATGAAAGTGAATTTTTAAAGTCCAGTTACTGGCTACTTATCAAAGGGAACTGTTATGTACTTACATTTTCTATAAATAATTTTGAGATGTTATTTTTATTTCATGCCCTTTCATTATTACATCAAGTTAGATCATGGCTGTCATCATATTTTACATAAAACATTTAAAAATTTGGTGATTTGCTTATGTGGCTTTAGGGGGAAACAATTTTAGCTTAAATAAATGAGAACATGGTACACTGAAGTGTGAGGAACAATGAATTTCCCATAAACAGCTTGAACTAATATCAAAACTTGATCTCATTGTAAGTACAATTCCATGGGCTTTCTGGAATTGATTTAACAGTTCTCTGAAATGTTTAGTCCTTACATTTTAGCACATATATCAATACCCACTTCAGAAATACTATGTTAGAACAAAGACCCAAGGTGCAAAAACAATGTTCTTGGAGAGGTCCTCTAACTCAAACATTTCCGAGTTTGCCTCAAAGTTTATTGTTTTGCTCAAAGAGCTTCTTTTTTTCTAGTTAATTATTTATTTAATAACCACATACTTAGAAGAAGCATTTCACTACAGATTTAACATATTCAGTAACATACTCCAGAGTAAGAGTACATCTCTTTCACAAGTGGGTGTAAGTTTCTAGGTTCACAGCTGAGTTAATACAGTTATACAATATTGTACTCAGTATAAACCCTATGACATAAAATTAAATGAGGTTTTAACCTTTAAAAAAGATCTCCATTTCATTATTAAAATACACAGTTTCATACAGAAAAATTCATTTTCAATGCAATTGACATTGGATGTTTGCACATGCATTTCTAATCTCTAAATATCTGATTATTACTAGTCACAGTTGGTTACTTTCTGAGCTCCTTGGCATCTGAGCATGGCTATAAAGTCATCAGGTAGATTTCAATGGTAATGTTTTTCACATCTAGTAATTTAAAGGTTAAGGAATTCATTCAGTTTTATGTCTTACAGGGCTTATACTGAGTTCAATATTGTATAACTATATTAATTCAACTGTGATCCTAGAAACTTACACCCAATTGTGAAAGAAATGTACTCTTGCTCTGGAGTGTGTTACTGAATATGTTATCTTTTAACTAAAAATAAAAAAATGATAAAAAAATAATAATTAGTAGATGTGAAAAACATTTACCATCAAAGAGCTTCTTTTAAGAGCTCTGGGGTCCTCAGATTCAAATGCAGTTGACAGTCGTTTGTGGTGTTCACATCAGCAGTGTTCTGGAAGCAAGCAGAACTCTGAATATGGAGCAGTTCTGTGTCATGCGCAGTTGCTCCTCTGGGTCAGAAGGCTTTTGCTCAGGACATTCTTGACAGTGGATAGTGTATGTGACATTTGCCCTATGACTTCACCAGGACCACCTTCATCTCTCACCCCATCAGGTCCAGGAATACCACGTAGACGCTTTGAGGATAGACAAGGCAGGGCTCTCTTCTAACGCTTCCAAAGTGACATGAAGAGCTGACATCACAGGTTCTAAGAGAAACCGTCTTCCTGTGAATGGGGAGACTGGAATGGATGGCAGGGTGGGACAGAGCTCAGAAGATGGTGTGGACATTAAGCTCATGGTTCCTCCCAGATCCTGGTTTCATGTCTGTGTTTGGAAGTGTGGGCATTGTCTCAAATACCTCTCCTGCTCTAGTTTCCCACAATTACCATTTAATTGTTTAGTAAATCTTTGTTAATTGTTTTTATAGATTTTCATGGAAACATGTAAAAACAGATCATTTTAGTTAGTTTATTTATCCCACAAACCATTACTGACTTCTGTTTGGTAACAAGCACTCTGTTCACATTTGCTGCATACAGTTACTGATATTTGGCTCCTGCTTGAGAAAGCTGCCAGTCCCATGAATGGAAGAGTCAAACCAATCATTTCAGCACGTGGTAGATTCTACAAGAATTGCGCATGTCCTGAGAGTGTTGAGAGAACGCACCCAGTTCCATCTCGGAGCACATCAGAGGGACCACCTGTGAAGCATTGCATCTGAGATGAACCAACAGAAACACTCAGCCTGGGGATGTGACAGCAGGCTGACTTGCCTTCTTTTAGGACACTAGAGTTATGTGAGGATTTTTGCTATTATAAATGATGTCACAATATATGTACGTCTCAACATCTAAACATCAAAATTGAAATGCATATCCTGAGCAGGAAGTGGTTTGACAAAAACATGCCTGGGAGACAGACAGAGTAAGGGTGGAGGCTGGGACTACAGGCAGAGTGGCAGGCATGCCTTAGGGTCCTGGGAGTGCCAGTTTATAGCAGTTTTCACTCTTTTCTGTAGACAAAACAACCCATCCCTAGGTCTCTGGTCACATCCATCCTAAACTAACCTGGATCTCTGAGTGGGATAGTGTCATTAGTACTTTAAAGACCTCCCCCATGGGATTCTAACATACTACCAATCTGGAGAACCAGGACCCCATGACAGGAGCCATCAGAGACTGTGACCCAGTAGATGGTGCATCTGGTGTGTGTTGGAAAAGGAACAAAAGCTGGGAGAGGCCAGAGCAGAAAAATCATCTGCAGAAATCAATGAGTAAACCTGGTCATGATTGTCTTAAGTCGTAGAAACCAGGAGGAGACATTGGCAGGGTGAGGTGAGAAATTCTAAGCATTCAAAAGGGAGCAGAGAAGCATAGGGTAGACTGTAACCTCATGGCTAGGACCAGGGCCATCAAGTGAGGTAGGGTGGCGGTACCCAAGTGAGCTGCAGGAGGGACCTGTGGCTGATCTGAAGGTAGAGAGGACAGCAGGCAAGGCAGAAAGACTGAAGTGTACGGCACAGGGAACAAAACACCTCACCCAGCAGTGTCGCCCAGGAAGCACTTGCTGCGTTCCTGAGCCTGCTCTACTTGGAACAGTGAACGTGGACGGTCCCACAGGCAGCTGGCAGAGGCCTTATTATTTGAATAGTCACATACATCAGCTTGTACAAGTCATTTAATGTGGATTGAAAGAGTGGTTCTCTACAGACTGACCAAGTCTATTTCTTAGACTGTAAAGTTGGAGGTTAGTAGCCAGAACAAAGGGTCCAGCCTTCACTGGCTCTGCCCTGCTGGAGGAAGCTGTGGGTAGAGGGCAGCAGTCTTCTTACTAGCACATCTTCAGGCTCTTGTACACAAAAACTTGGGGTTTAAGTGCTTCATGGAACTCATGAGACAAAGCAGCATTGACTTGTGAGGTGGTTGGTGGCAATGCCATCCCTGTTGCCTTTGGCCTTTCTCATTCTCTTTTCTTCTCTTAAGCTCTCTGGCCCTTATACACCACCCCCCCCCTGCACCACCACAAATGACATGATTTTGGCAGCAGATGGCCTTCTGAAAACATTCACTTTGATGAGAAATTGATAGAGAGCCAACATTCAGAAAAAAATAATCCAACTTCAAAATGTTATCTTATTCGTCTTCCTATAATGCCTGAACAGAGAACAGAACTGGGTGTTTCTGATTTGATGTGACCTGCTCTGTGCACATTTCTCCCTTGTGAGGGATTGAGAATCTTTAAAATATGCCCAGTGACTGAGATAATTTCCCCAGACTGTTGAAAGCAGCTGGGACAACTTGGCCAACTGGAGCACAAAATGTGAGCTCTAAGAATTTGCATTTTAATAGCTAATATATCTACCTTTCTCACATATATCAAATTCAAATTCAGAAGAGTTCTCCAACGAAGAAACATGAAGTATTGCTGCTTTAAAACAAAACATTAGGTCAGGGGCTAGAGAGATGGCTCAGCGGTTAAGAACACTGAATGTTCTTGCAGAAGACCCGGGTTGGATTCCCAGCACCCACATAGCAGCTAACAAGTGTCCGCAACTCCAGTTTGAGGGGATCCAATGCCCTTTTCTGACCCCTGCAGGTATTGCATGACACAGGTACACTTCCATACATGCAGGCACCACACGCATATACATAAAAAAATAAAAATAGTAAATAAAAATAAACAAAACATTAGGTCAACTGTCTATACTGAAGGCTTCTTATGAAAAGTGTTATTTGGGCATACTTTGAAATTCCCCTTGGATTCCTGTCCCTGACGTGTGTGTGTGTGTGTGTGTGTGTGTGTGTGTGTGTGTGTATGTTATGACATGTATGTGTCTGTGTGCACACATGACAATATGGTGATCTATTGATGGCCCATTTTAAATAATGGCACCTCTGTTGGGTTGTTAAATCCCATATGTCTTCTAAGGCATACAGTATAACCAATCCATCCAGTGCTGCTTTCTTTTCTTATTCTAAGGCCTTGATGGATGTATCATCTCTAGTGTAAGCCAACATTTTGCTAGGGCTCCAGAAATTATTCATGCATTCCAGAGAGACTCTAGGAGAGATGAGCTCTCTCTAGAATAAGGGTTCATGCATTGACCTCCACCCACCACCCAGTCCCTTCTCAAACCCTGATGTGCCTAGTTTCATGCTTCCTTTCTTGTGGCCCTCACCACCCTACAGGGCTCTGGACCTTGTTTGGAATGGGGCAATGCTTTAAGAGAGAGTCTCCTTCCTTGTTACTTCTTTGCCTTGTTTTTTCTCTCCAAGGATGCTATGCAAGTGTTGTGGAAATTTCAACGTTTGTTCTTAGAGGCTTTTGTTTTAAATTGTGGAATGTTTTTGCTTTCTAACATAGTATATTCTGAAACTGGTAATTAGTGTCCATAGTGTTGTGTAATCTGGGACACGATAGTCCTAATGGATCTCTGGGACTGTTGACTCATTTATCCTGAAGATGGAGAGACCTGAGCCTAGTACAACCTGGTTCACTCAGGTGGCCAGGCTTTCTAACCCGATCTAGTCCTTTGCATGGTCCCAGTAAGTTCTGTGTTCAGTCTGAGGGTAAAGAACTGAGATATCATACACTAATGTTTTGCAAGGCAGCTTGCTCAATGGGACAGCCAGCACTGTGGTCACTGAACTCTTCCCGGTGAGATGGCTGGTGGTTTCTCTTCATGCTTGGTCTTAAGGATGGTGAGGCCTGGTCACTTCGATGGCCTGATGCTCTCATTAATGTTTGTGCCTTATAAACCCATTCTCTTTTGCTCAGACCTCTGCTTCCATCCAGACCCTGTGGTGGATCACCTTTTCTGATCTCTTGAGTGAAAAGAGCAGATATATGATTGTTTAAAAAGAATACTTTTTCCCCCAGGAAAGGAGACCCATTTGGCTTCTAAGGAAAGAACCGCAACTGGACGAGGGGAGAGGAGAACTGAGAGGCTTCAACAAGGAACTGGTTACTAATGTTCAAGATCTGGGATCTGATGAGCACCCTGTGCATGTGTGTGGTTGTATGTGTTCATGGGAATACAGATGAATGACTCCTGCTAATTTGGTGAATAACTGCTTAGTTAATTAATGATGCCTTGGAATGGACGGGTCTCTGGTAGTTTTCCATCTTTCTGAGTGTATTTCAACCTTCTTTTGGGGTTTGATGTTTGCTGTTCCTCAGGAAGACCAGCCAGAACACCATTTCATCTGATAGATTTAGAGGATGAAGGTGCATGAAATGATGTAGACAAAATAGATCAATAAATCCTGGTTGTTTTTATAAAATGGGTTTGCTTGATAAGTGACAGGAATTTACCCGGTTGTCTCACTGGCTGGGAGCTACCCAAGTGTGCAATTGCTTGTGCATACCAACATACAGCTTGCATGAACACACAGAGACAGCCTCACAAATACATGCCTGTCTCCTTCACTCCATCACCAACATGCATACATTCATGTGTATACATCCTGCATTCACTCTCATACATCTGCTCACACACTGATTCATACATGCATCAGCACATACACATGCGCTTCCACTCCAGTTCACATATGTATACTCACACACACACAGACATATACATAATGCACTCATGTACACACACATATACACACTCCCATACACTCACATATATCATACATTTGCATCACGAGCTACATACAGTCCCCCATACTCACACAACATACAATAATAAAAATATATGCTTTCATACATATACATACAATGGGACACAGTCACTCAGACGTTAGGCTGTGACTAGGCTTTCTGTTATAACCATTAAGAGTTTTCCAACTGCATGTGCTCTGTGTATTCCATCAGTTCAGCACTTTTAGAAGTAATCATCAAATGACGGTTTTTATCAGATGTTTCCATTTTAAAGTATAGATCATTCCAAGGAATGTCTTGCCATGTGGATTCAATAAAGCAGAAAAGGGCTTTCACATGGAGAGCAAGCACTAGAGTTCAAATGAAGTAAAGTTAAAGATACTGTCACCCCACTGGGCTGGGGGCGGGCAGGAACCCTCAACACACCAGACCAGCAGAGGAAAGTGGCTGGCACCCTTTCTTGAAATTCTAAGGCAAGATCTTCAAACCTTCAGCCCCAAGTGATCAGGAGTGAGACCTTCACTCCACAGAATCTTCATTTTCTAGCTTGTGGTCAAGATTTCCTAATACCATCATTGTCAGTTTTATGAGTATAACAGGGGGCCAGGACACAGTGTGTGTGTGGGGACTTGTGGCTAGCAAGGAGCTACTGTGAGGGAGAAGATCTCAGGCAGGAATTGCTATTCAGGGACAAAGTTTACTGTTCACACTAATCGTGAGTAATCTCCTCATTTAGTTTATCAATTTAGTCAATGAATTTGTTTCTAGGAAATTCTAAGTAAAAAGTACTTGTCAACACCCTGCATGAAACCTCCAGTGTTTTTAGTGGAAAGCTCAGACTTCCCTAAATCCCCCAGCAGGAGTTTGCTCATTTGGGTGACCTGCTGTCCTTATGTGACTGTTGTGTTCTCTCCCATGTGTGACCCACTTATTTGGCTGTCGAGTTCCCCTGTGAGTGTCAGCTCACAGGCATGACCTGTTGGCCTGACTTCACTGTTTCCTTCCACAACACACCAGCAATTGATGAGACATTGATGGAAACGTTCTTTCCGGGAGGATGTGCTTTCTGCTGACAGCCAGCCAGTGGACTGTACTCCCTGTAGGTGAAGTGAGGACATGGAGTTTATTTTTCTAGAGACAACATGTTGTTTGAATCATGCAGTGCTTGAATCATGAAGTGTCTTCACCAGCAAGAAATGAGTCAGAGCTCAGCAGACCATCCTGCTCTGAGAGCACATAGTAACCTGGAAGTGTCTTCACCAGCAAGAAATGAGTCAGAGCTCAGCAGACCATCCTGCTCACCCCTGATCAAGGATGAGAACCACCATGCAAACTTGCTTACAGTCAAAGAGCCAACGCCAGGGCCCTTGACCCTTGGTGGTAATATCATGAGAAGAGTGTTCCTTTCTTATCTTTTTGCAGGCATTCATTGAGTAACTTAGTACATACAATACCCTGCTGGTGAATGGTGTACTCTTTTAGCCATGCTGTGAGCCAGGGGAGCCTGGGATTGGAATCCTTTTACAGGTGGCAGAAACTACCTGCTGTTTGGGCAGCGTAAAAGAACACACTAAACAAGGTGGCTGGCCAGTACCTAGAAGTACTGAGGACTGTGCCAATTTCACAGACATGGACTTGCCCATGGCTCAAGTGCTGTGCAGGCAGTTTCCCAGCATGCTCTTGCCTGGCAGGGGGCAGGTGCTCAGGGGGTCACCAAGTTGCTTGCTCAAGCAGGTGGCTCACAAGGAGCCTGCTGTGATGCCTTTTTGTGCCTTGGTGCCTCCCAGAGTAGCAGGTGTACTAGGAACTCTGAGAAACTCTCCTGTGCGGCAACAGAGCGAGGGAGGTGGTCGCAGCCTGGGACATTCTCGATGCCCTGGAGAAGACCAGAGCCACAGTGTAGGATCACAGTGGGAATGAAGAGCCCTTCAAGTCTTTTTTGAGTCTATTTTCCTGCAAACTTTAGCACAAACCCTGCAAGTGGAAGAAGGCTGAGTCCCCTCTTGGGTGAGGGATCCAGTGAGGAGAGTAGGGCTGTGGCTGCCTTTAATCTAGGGAAAGAAGGACACCTCCATAGAGGGTTGGTGATGCCTGCTCATGATGCTTGTCTTGGCCCCTTGACAGACCCTCAGCATAAGTCATTGCCCACCGTCCTCTGTACCTTCGAGCACCAAACCATCCAGGAAGAGGAAGGAGAGTGCATGCTGAAAACTTGCTGTGCTGAAAGATAAATCAGGGGAGAAAAAGAGCTTAAAGCATGGAAGACCTTGGATGCTGGGCAAGGAGCTTTGGTGTACAGAACTGGGTGCAGTAAGAAAGAACATGACTCTGGTGTTTTGTCCTGGGTGCATCTCTATCTAGGATGTGGTTTAATCCTCACCATCTCCTGTGAGGCAGACATCACTATGCCCGTTTCACAGATGAGAAAGCTGCTTCTAGAGGTTTAAAACATTCTTCTGGGCGATACAGAGAAAACATGGAGCTGAACAGATGCCTAGTCCTGAATTCTGGAGAAGTCTTGTATCAAATCCAAACTGTGAGTACATTTCTTTTCCCATATCAACTATACCATCTTATCTGAGCCATCACTTCGTGCTGTTGATTAACAGAATCGTGTCTTCACTACACAATGAGAAAGAGAATCTGATCCAGCCCCTGAACTGCCTTCCGTATTTCCTAAGAAAGATGAGTCTGTTGGAGGAGGCAACAGAAGGAGAACTCAGAATAAGACAGAAGCTGGGGTGAAGGAGAGTGTGGACACCTACAAGGCCGCGTTTATGGGGACATTGATGGGTTACAACTTAATGCCGAAGAAGGGCAATGGGGAAAGGGCCTCGGTAGCCAGGAACACAGGCTCGTGTATATGTAAGATGTCATACTTGGCTACTGCAGAGGGCCAGCAATGGACACATGAGGTTTAAGATACAGATCTCTCTGGTGGGCACTGGGGAAGATGAGGGACCTGCAGGGTAGCTGATGAGTCTTTCTGAAGTTGTCATGATTCTGAGTAGGAAAAGACAAATCAATCCAAGGGAGCTGGTCATCTGTGAGGAAGAGCCAAGCTGTATCCCTGAGGAAAGGCCCAGGCACTGGGAAGACTCTTTAGAACATGAACCATTTAGCATTTTATAGTCATAGAACCCAGGGATCCCCGAATCTCTAGGACTACACTATTCCCAGGAATTCAGGGTGCTGGCAACTCCCGAGATGGCTTAGGACCATTAGGGAATGTATGTGGCAGGGGTAACCACTAGTCTCTTCATAGGAGCCATGGAAAAAGATGAGGGTTTTTATTTCAAACATCCCCCTTTGACAGTTCATTGCTGGGCATATCTTAGACATGAGGGCACATGCTTGGTGGAAATGGCTGGCCAATGTAGTCTCTGGTAGTGTAAGTGACTGCAGACTCCAACCTTAGGAAAAGATACCTGTGCTGTGGTCAACTAGATATATAAGTCCATAACATCTAGGACATACCTAGGCTGTGTGTTCCATTCTCCTAATTCACATCTCTCAATCCTATGAATGAGTGATGTCCTGACTTTGAGATCAAGAGTATAAGAATTTGCTAGGCTTGGTGGCGCATGCCTTTAATCCCAGCACTCAGGAGGCAGAAGCAGGTGTATTCCTGTGAGTTCGAGGCCAGCTTGGCCTGCCTAAAGTGTTTCAGGCCAGCTAGGCCTACATAATGAGACCCTTTCCCAAGGAAAAAATAAAAGAGTATAAGAATGTATGACATTTCCATGTAAGTCTCCAGGAAGGGGCTGGAATACCAAGATGCATGGCAATGTTCAGCCTTCATGCTTTCGCTCAACAAGTGTCTCTTGCCATTAATTAAAGTTACTTTACATTAACCAAAGTGTTTGTGAGAAGCAACTGATATTCACTGTGTGAGGACAGCCATCTCAAGAAATGCACAGGGTCAACCCTTGACTTCTAGATTAAATCCCCAGTGCAGTTGTTCTCTTACTTGTGTGTGTATCTCAGAGGCTGATGAGGTCAAATACAATGAATTTTACAATGTCTTCTTTTAAAAGACAAAGAGGTATGTAACTTTTTTTTTTTTTTTTTAACTTTTAAAATATTTCAAGATTCTCATCCTTTAAGCACTGGGGAGAGGGTGAGAGTTGCATCCTCTTGCCACTAGATGGCGATGTTTGAGTACCAAGTCCCAATCTGGAGCTTGGGTATCAAGGTTTCTGGGATCAAGCTTTGGAAGGTCTCAACCAGCTGCACCTCCCTGAACCTAAAATACATCAAGTGAGGCAAAACTGTCCATTTTATACTCTCTGAATTCTAACTCCATTCTTACCTTGCCCCTGCCTGACAATTGGTAACAACCCCTCATGCTGCTGTCCCCACAGTTGAATCAGTTCTTATTTCTTGACTTTCTGTGTGCCCTGTTATTGTCAGAGTGTAGTGTGTGTGTGTGTGTGTGTGTGTGTGTGTGTAGAGGGTCCGTTGGAGCACATCAGTAGCTTAGTGTTGGGGTACTGCCATGATGTGCTGGTGGTGGCCCAGGCTTCTCTTCTCATCCCATCCAGTCCTCACTGGACATCTGTGTTTCCACTGTGCCTGACCACCACTGTGCAAGTCTAACCCATGCCTCTTTCCGTCCATTTCCCTCCATTAAGTATAGCATTTGGTTCTTCTGGAAACCCCACCTGGCCTTTCTGCTCTAGTCAGTCTCCTCAGCCTTGAACTCTGTAGCTGGGCTTGCTGGGTGGCATTTGAGACACGTGTGTAGTGAGGCTATCAGCAGCATCCACACTACTGTCTGCTCGGTCAGCAGCTCCACGTTCCTGTACCCCATCCCGACGACGTTACGTGTTTAAGGTCTGGTTAATGCCTTCCAGAAGCAAGCCATTGAGGCAGAGGGCGCAGTAGACAGACTCATACCTGGGTATAGGGGGTGGGGAGCAGGCTCCAGAGAATGGGGTCAAATAGTGTAGAGATAACAGCTGCTCCGTGTGGGGTGGGCGAAGGGCAGGATGAGTCCACACCTACCAGGCCTGGGAGCAGGCCTCAGACTTCTCTCCTTATCTGTTCTCTGTCATGGGACCTACCTCCTTCTTCAGAGTTTTTGTATTGGGTGAGTTGGGGTGGGGGCTCGTCCTGAATGAGAAAAGACCTTGAAGCTTTGATCTTCAGCTAAGGTTCAACATCTGCATTGACATGGGGCCCAGAGTCACTTTCCCTTGGGAAGAAAGCCCGGTGTTGCTTTCCTTCTCTTTGGCCTGGAATGGGGCACACCTCACCTGGCTGTGGTATAACATCCACTCTTCAGAGTGCTTCTGCAGACTGGCTTGGTTCCCATGTGAACAGACCAGGGTCTAGCTGCAGAGCACCATGAGTCAACAGGATGGAGCTGTGGGTGTTGAAACAATTAAGCAAGGTGGCCATTACTGTGTTGGTTCTAAGCCTCGGGTCTTTAAGCCAGATGAAAGGGATCTGTCCTGGCTGGGCAAGTCATCAGGTTTCTATCGGGGCTGGGAAGGCTGGATCTCATAATAAAGACTGTCACCTTGCCTGGCGTTTCCTTGATGGCTGTGTTCCCCCACTCCCAATTTCATCATGGTCTCCCTATGTAGCCCATGCTGGTCTTCAACTGACTCAGCTTCCCTAATCTACCTGCGAATCATTATTTTTTTCTTTTGTATAGTATCATTTCTAAGAAAATTCATATTCTTTTGTCCTTTTGAATTCAAATCTTAAATTGTTGGGTGACTAGAAGATTAGATAGGTATGACGAAGGGATCTGTTTGGTGACTGGCAGCCGCAAGGATGTTGTAGGGTCTCCGTGCACTTCACATTCTTGATTTGACTATGTGCAAGTTCTTTTGAATACCAATAGATAAATTTTATGGATGAATCTGCACTGTCTTCATCTAGCGGGGCTACTATAAAATGCCATAGAAGGGAGGCTTATAAATGAGAGAAATTTATTTCTCAAAGCTCCGGAGGTTGGCAGTCAAGATCAAGGACCTGCATATTTGGTGACTGGTGAGTGCCACTTCTTGACTCATCCATGATGCCTGGCATCTGTCTGTGTCTTGATGTGGCAGAAGTGAGGCGAGTTCCTTTGGATGTCTTTCACACAGACACATATCCACTTCATGAGGCCAAAGCCCTCTTTAGCTCATCATCTCCCAAGGGCCACATTTTCTTGGTGGTTAGGATTTCAAGGATATAAACTAGGGGAAACACAGACATTCTGGTCATAGTGCTACAAACTAATGCAAAACTGCACCGAGGCATTGTGGTCACTGTTGCCAGCTTCCTGTTCCCCATTAATATTGTCCTAATATTAGAAAAGCTTGGACTCACAGAATGGGTAGAAAGACAGAGAGGGTCTTACTGGAAGTTGATGGATGTGCTCACTGGGGGTCTCTCAGTGAGCTATCCCAACACTGTGTTCACATACATTTCTCAAGGGCAGAAATTATAGAACATTGTGCGTGGGGGAGTCCACCCACATTTCTTTTGTCTTATTTGAACTATAAAGGGATCCATGTTCCCCTTCTCTGTCTAGGGAGGGTCTCTACTTATGGAACCCTCAGGCTGCATATTCCTATCCTACCTCCTTTTATTTAATGAAAACTGCAGCCAGTCTTGTGGGAACTGGCATTGGAATCTCAGTAACTCTGTTAACTTCCCATCCCTTAGTTTCAACCCCTATCTGAAACGGAAAAATCTTACAAGTACATGGTAAATCTTACAAGTACAGGTTCATGGCTATGCCCAGGTTCCAGTTTATATACCATTTTTTTTGAGAAATAGACTAAAATAGCTATAACTTTGTGCTCTGTACAAACAGAATTTATGTGGATGAGTCAAAGAATGGCTGTGCACTACGCATCTCATCAGGTGAGCAGAATTCAGAGAGAGGAGGGATAACCAGGAAGGAGGAGGTGCCAGCCAATCAAAGTGGAATGGTTTGAGATCTAAGAGCCTCACCCCTCCCTTACCATTTGAGACATCTTGGTGTATCATCTCCATAAAGCAGGCATTTACAACAAAAATATCAATGAAATCAACCATAGCATTTGTGCAAGACCATCCTCATAATGAGTCCTGTGCTAAGCTCTTTAAACTCAGGAACTTACAATTCAAAGGCAGATAAGTCGGTCAGTGGGAATGGTGGGTTTGAGTGCAGTGTGTTTCTGTCTCATAGAAGGAGTTGAGATTTTTCATATTCATGAATGTAACTATGGATGTGTATGTAAAAATCTGCTGGTAAAAGTATAAATTCACCTCTAGGAGAATGGGATCCACCCAAGAACAGAGGGAGTCTGGTGTCTATATAATTAAACCAAGTCCACATAACATACATGACTAGATAATAAGTCAGACAGATAGAGGACCTTGCAAATAAACACTGAAAAGTGACACCATGGCGCATAAGAATAAATAACCAGCAATCAGTGGAGAGATGGCTCAGCAGTTCAGAGCACTTGCTGATCTTGCAAAAGACCCAGGTTTATTTTCCAGCACCCACATGGTGGCTCACATCTATATCTCCAGTTCCAGGGGATCTGATGCTCTCTTCTGGACTGTGTGGATGCTGCACAGAGGTACAATTACATAAATTCAGGCAAACACTCAGGCAACATAAAATAAAATGAATAATAATAAAAAAGAAACCATCAGTCATGCTTAACTGAAGTATCCAGGAATGTGGGAATTGCTATGAGAAAATTCTAAAATACGAGTGCAAGAAACTAATTTTAAATAAGAGCCTAGAAACACATGAAATTCCACTCAGATGTGTCTGAAGGAGAGAATAGACTTAAGCCCAAGGTCTATGAATAAATTTAATATGCCAACCATAGATTAGTGATTTTTGTCCTGTTCCACATTCCTCACAGAGGGACCTGATGTAGATTCTGACAGCAAGTAGTATTTTAACTTTTGAATTTCACAATTACAGTATGTTCCTCACTTGGAATATTTTTCTCAATGAGGCATACAAATCTTCTTAGTCCTAAAGCCAGCATATGTGGATGTGCCTCCCTTACTGCTGGACAATAGACTTGTAAGGAACACCTGAGTGCGTTAGGCAAATTTTGGAAGCTGAATTATTGCATTAAAGGTGGAGTATAAACTGAGCTGTGTTACTTCATAGATGATCATTATGAATCATTCGAAGTTTTGGATATCTGAGGGAGAGAAAACCCCCACTTTTAGTTTAATCTGCATGCCCTTAATTACAAGCCAGAAAAACCCTGTTTTACGTTTATTTCCTGTTAGCATTTCTTTTCTTTTCTTTCTTTTCTTTTTTTTGGCCTGGAACGCATGCATTTATTGCGGCAATTAAAAACAATCATAAGTTATTAGAACACTCCCCTCTTAATTTGAACCTTCTTAGAACCCAGTCACCATTCTGTAAGAAGACAAAACCTTGTGAAGCCATATGCAGATGCTATGGTCAGTAGTCGGAGCTGAGCCAGGCCTTCAAGTCTTCCCATCCCTGTCACTAATCTATTTCCATTCTGAGCTATTCCAGGCCTAATGGGCGCAAGTTGCCTCCAGAAATCACCTGACTTGAGGCTGTAGCCATCCAGGAGAGAGGAAAACAATCTCTGCTGCCTCGGGTCAAGACTCCCAGATGTAGAACTGAGAGCATAAGAACATGGTTTTCTTAGTTTGCCTGTTTTATTTTTACCAAGGGTGAAGGGAAAGATGGTGGACAGTAGATATAATGAGTAACTAGAACATACCATCAAAGTTGGACCTTTAAATACGGCCTTTCCTCAAACTTTCCATTGTTAGAATTTTTCTGAAAAGTTTAACTTTGGTAGACCGAGCAATTAATAATTTACTTTTGTAGTTTATTTAATCATAATATTTGTGGACTACTACAATTTAATGGGTTTTATCAGTAAACTGCATGATAGGTGGGATTCGATTGTACTGACTCGAGTTTCCCAGGTAAAATTAGAGCTTCTTTAGTGAAAAAAAAAAAATCAGGCTTTGTAATCTCCACAGCACTCAGTAATACAAAAAGCGTCTTAGAGTTTAAAGTGCTTGATAAGAATGTGTTTAATTCGGGGCTGGAGAGGTTGCTCAGTGATCAAGAGCACTGACTGCTCCTGAAGAGGACCTGGGTTCGATTCCTAGCACCCACATGGTGGCTACGAACTGTCCTTAACTCCAGTTCCAAGGGAATCAGAAGCCCTCCTCTGACCTCCGTGGCACTGCACGACACGGGTGCACACACATATATGCAGGCAATACACTCATACACATAAAATAAAAAACAATAAAATATTTAAAAAAGAATGTGTTTGATTGATATTTTAAATTTACAATGAAAGTGTATAAAGTTCCCTTTCTTCATGTTCATACATCCCATTTATTCAGGTGTGGCTAGAAAGACACTTTTATTTAAAAATAAGAACTGCCACTTATAAGTACTTCCAAAATATAAAACAATTGAAAAAATATGTCACTTTATAAAGATTCTTATGAAAGATGTCTTATTAAAGATGCTATTTTGGAAAAGTATATTATAGTCATTTACTTTTTTTATTTTATTTTTTTAATTTTTAATAACTACATGATTCAAAGAAGCATTTCATTACAGCTTTAACATATTCAGTAACACATTCCAAAGCAAAGATGCATCTCTTTCAAAATTGACTGTAAATTTTTAGGTTCACAGTTGAATTACACAATATTGAACTCATTCCATCTTTAAATAT
>NW_008345972.1:925418-925825 GCF_000622305.1 Nannospalax galili
GAGGAAGTATTTCATTACAGCTTTAACATATTCAGTAACACACTCCAGAGCAAGAGTACATCTCTTTCACAAGTGGCTGTAAGTTTCTAGGTTCACAGTTGAATTAATACAGTTATACAATATTGAACTCAGTATAGACCCTGTAAGACATAAAATTGAATGAGTTTTTAACCTTTAAAAAAGATCTCCATTTCATTTTAAAATATACTGTTTCTTTAAAGACTCATTGTATTTTGCTAATAATGCTGCGATGTTGGTGCTTGCATCTCTAATCTGTATCTGATTATTACTAATCATAATCGGTCAGTTGCACTTGGATCCTTGGTGCCTGTGTATGCCTATAAAGTCATCGGGTAGATTTCAATGGTAATGTTTTATCACCTCTACTAATTAACATGATGTAAATT
>NW_008345972.1:927963-952079 GCF_000622305.1 Nannospalax galili
GGTAAGGTGAAATCTTAAAGTGGTTTTAATTTGCATTTCCCTAATTATTAGTGATGTTGAACATCTTTTAAGATGTTTCATAGCCAATCTTTACTTCTCTTTTTGAGAACTCTCTGTTCAGCTCCTTAGACCATCTTTTAATTGGGTTTCTTCTTGTCTTGATTCTCTGTTTTTTGAGTTAGTTATATATTCTGGATATTAAGCCTCTGTCAGATTGTCACTGGTGAAGATTTTCTCCCATTCTGTGGGTTTTCTGTTTGCTTCCTTGGTTGGTTGTCTCCTTTGATGTACAGAAGCTTTTTGATTCTTGCCCTTGTTTCCTGAGCAATTGATGTCTGGTTTAGAAAATCCTTTCCTACACCTGTATCTTGTAGGTTTTTGCCAATGTTTTCTTCTCACAGTTTCAGAGTTTCAGGCTTTACATTGAGGTCTTTGATCCATTTGGAATTGACTTTTGTGCAGGGTGAAAGATAGGGGTTTAGTTTCATTCTTCTGCAGGTGGAGATCCGGTTTTACCAGCACCATTTGCTGAACATGCTGTCTTTCCTCCAGTGAATGTTCTTGGCCCCTTTGTCCAATATCAGCAGCATTTCTTTTTCTGTAAATTGTTAATGTTTCCCATTATTCTCTGGTATTGCTTTATATTTTTTCTTTCTAATTGATAGCTCTCTTTACTCTGGAAATGTAGGATGGATTTAACTTTCATGCTTGCTGAAGCTTATAAACATTAGGGAGTCCATTTGACAAGTAGAGTACAGAATTAGGAGTGTACCTCTTCATTACTAGGCCTTTGCCGTGGCCTTGGGATGAACTGCTGCCTGTAGATGGTTCTGAGTTCATGCCTCATTAACTTCCTGATGAATGCGACTTTCCCAGAATTTACCTTTTGTTACTTTTGCAGCAAATATTTTCATCATAAAAACACTTGAACTTTTTTTGTTTGCAAATCTGTCAATGTTTTCATTATGCCTTATTCTCTAATGGGTCTGATCCCTTTTCAACTTTTCCAAGCTACTGGGTTTTTGTGCTTATCTAGCTTCCATGCTTGCTTCAGGTGGGTGGTATGTGGATAAATGTAATTGCTGAAGTGTCAAGGGATGTCAGCTCTAAATCAGTATCCAATGCACCCGCTCAAACCGTCCTACCTCTCCTGCTCTGGGATCAGCCATAAGAGCATTAGTGTGTAGAGGACTCAACACTATTCCTTGCCCAATTCTTGGTTGGTTTGTTCTCTGTTGATTGGTGTGAAAGTGGGCTTTTAAGAGGCTGTAAAATCCATGACTAAAGAATGTAACTTTGGGAGCTGGAGAGATGGCTCAGCGGTTAAGAGCACTGGCTCTTCTTGCAGAGGGCCTGGGTTCAGTTACTGGCACCCACATGGGATGGCTGATAACCATGTGTAACTCCAGTTCCAGGGGGTCCAACTCCCTTTTCTGGCATCAGCAGGCATTGCAGGACATGGATGCACGGACATATATACAGGCAAAACTCTCATACACATAAAATTTTTTAAACAACGTAACAATGCTAATATAAAGTTCTGTTTTCTTCCCTTTCTTGTGGTATTGAAGGCAGAAAACCAGGGTCCTCTATAGACAAGTCCTCTACCACTGAGCTGCGTTGCTAGTTCTTTTATCTCTGATTTAAGTCAGTTCATACTAAACTGCACAGGCTGGCCTTGAACTCACTCTGTAACCCACATAGGTTTTGAACTTGCCATCTTCCTGAGTAACTGAGGTTGTAGGCTTGCACTAACAAGCTCAGCTTCAATATAGAAATGAAAAATATTTTCTGCCAGAATGAGATATCAGTGCTATACACAGATTTCATCAGCTTTATGTTGTTATAGCAGAAAACCTCATCCTGGGTAGTTTATTTGGATAAGAAATTACTTTCTCACAGTTCTGGAGGCTAGAAATCCAAGATCAAGGTTGTAGCAGGTTTGGTGTCTCATGGGAGCCCAGTTTACATGTTCGAGGTGAAGCTTGACTGTCCCATCCTCCTGGGTGTGTGTGTGCGGGGGGGAGTTCCTGCTTCCTCCTCACCTGGCATGAGGCTTAGCCTGCCCTGGCAAGGTCTACACAGCAGTAGTCCATTCACAAGGCTTTACCACAACTCTCTACAGGACTTAACTCCCAACACTGAGGCATTGGAGGTCAAGGTCAAATTTCTATGTGAGCTTTGGAAAAGATAGGGACACTGAGCTGTAGCAGGGGCCGCCTATTTTCTGTCTGTTATTAGATCACTCTTCTCAGATCAGATGCCCTCTTAGGAGGAAGATATTTACTGCTCTGCATGCCACAGAACTTTGTAACGTGCATTCAACCACAAGTATTAAACCTTTTCCAACCGTAAAATGAGGGCATATTTTTAAGAGAAATATATTTCACTCCGCAAACCAACACACTTTTGCTATACATAGAGTTGGAGTAACAACCTCCCACCACCCACAGATTTGGAGTAACAGCATCCTCGAGGAGGACCCGCCTTTCCTAAGTGATGTTTTCATCCTGTCCTCCACATTTCCTCCAATTCTGTCTCCTCATAACTTGTCTTCTGTTTTATGAAATTTACATTTTGCTGCAAAATACCAATATCAGCTTATCTTGACTTTACAACTTGTGGTTGCTCTGATTCTGATTCTGCAGAATGCAAAGTGGAGCGTGGGATGATGACAGCTACCCTTAGGGGAGGCGAGTTGGCTATTCGAAGACAGGACAAGTGACCACAGCCTGATGGCTCTGGGACATCTCCTGCTCCTTTCTCTACCCTTAATTCCCGTAGCCTCCACACTCCCCACTTCAAATGGCAGATCCATTTCCTGCTTGTCTCATAGCCTAAACCCATACCTAATGAGAGCCTTTCTTTTTCTCTCTGTATGAGTCAATACATTTTAAAAAGAGCCTGGATGGTTTTCTCTTCAACACAGAAGTTTTTTATTTTTTTAAATAAAGAGATTGAATTTCAGGACCGAGAGCCTCAGTTCTGAGTGTGTGGCTCACTGATAGTAATGGATGTGATGTGAGCTGCACACACACCCATGACAGTGGGAGGAACTATGGCTGAGCTCTTGCTCTTTGCACACCAGGGCATGGAACCTCAGGGTTCCAGGTGCTTTCCTCATGTATTAATTTTCATGACTATGGTCTAAGTAACAGACCCATGTAGAGAAGAGAGGCTGAGGTGTTGGAATAGGCTTTAAGAACTGAAATTCAGCATGAGCTGGGGAAAGCCAGCTGAGTACACTGAAGCTCAACTTCAACATGAAGACAATACAGCATATTTGTAGTTTATTCTTTTTGCCTTTCTTAAAGGGAACACACGATCAACAACTGAGAGCTCTTTGACGTCTGCAAAGCTTGTTGTTTCAGTTTTTACTGTTTTTGCTGTTTCAGTTTTTACTCTCTGTCTGATGAGTCTTAATCCGAACTCCGACTCCTCCCATCCTATTCTGGGCTGTCTTCACACTCAATACTCCCCTTTCCACTGTGTCTGTTCCCTCTAACCTCAGCCTGGACTGGACGTGGAGAAAGGACAGTTAGCTTAGAGAAAACAGTCCGAAAACTTAAGCAGGATTTTTGCCACTCCAATGTCAATTTTGTCTGTAAGGTTAGGGGAAACAATGATTTTTTTTTGACCAAAACCACTTTGGGCAGGAAAGGGTTTTTTTGACTTATACTCACACATCACAGTCCATCACTGAAGGAAGTCAGGGCAGGAACTCAAACTGGAGCTGAAACTGAGGCCATGGATGGACGCTGCTAATTGGCTTGCTCCTCTGGCTCATGCTCGGCCTGCCCACAGGTAGTACCACCCACACTGGGCTGGGCCCTCCCACATCACTCAACAATCAAGAAAATGCCTCACAGACATGTCCACAGCCCATTCCGATAGAAGAAATTCCCCAAATGAGGTTCCCTCTTCCCAGGTGTATCAGGTTGGCAACCCAAACCAACCATGACAGGAGTCAAACTGTCCCATACTCCAAAGTCTTTGTTTATTTACAAGAAAATGGCCATAACAAAGAGTGCTGCAAAGACTTGAATCTATCATTAACACTACCAAATTTTAACAGTGCTTTTAAAGTGCTTAATACTGGTCCAGTGCTCCTGAGATGGATGGATTCCCCACATCTGTCTCTATTTCTATATATGGAACCTTCTATAGTTCTTCCTGAATAAAAATAGGCCACAATGAGGGCTATCAAATAAATCAGGCAAGTAAAACTCCCAGTTCAGAAATTATTATTATTGGTTATCAGCCTGAAAACTTCTGAGGAATTTGGTCACTCAGATTATGTGGTAATATGCTATTTCCCCAGAGACATCCTCCAAGTTCCTCTCACCTACTGACTGGTTAGTTCTCCGCTGGAGAGGGCCCGTGTCAGACACAGAGAACCATGGGGCCCCACTGTATAACAGAATGGGTCATTAGTGGGTTTTTTGTATGTGACTATTCCTCTCCTGAGTCACATCACCCTTGAGTACTTTGAGCTGGGTCTCCAGGGTCAAGTAGGACTATAACAAAGATCTCTGGGCTGAGCCGCATGGGAGCCATCCAGTCCACTGTGGAAGAGCCCAGGCTCACGAATCTCACAGTCCTCTGGAGTCAGGAGCTGTCCAGCCCCAGTCCCAGACCAAATAGATTAGGTCAAGACAAACATAGCAAGATGGCAAGGAACACCATGGAAATCAAGAAAGGTCAAAGCTTTCCAGATGAACATCTGACTTCTCCAGTGTTTATTTAGTTTTACAACATTGGCGGAGCTGAGTGAGGGTCTAAGAGAGCAGCAGCTGGATGATTGGGACTTTTCCTGTTGCTTCCATACCCTTACCACAGAACCACTTCTAATTCATTACAAAAGAAGCATATTTTCTGGCCCAAAACTCCAAAACAACAGCAAAACTTGGATGCCAAAAGAAAAGAAAGCAATATCCCCAAACCAAAGGAAAACTCATATTGTCGTTAAGATTCAACACATTTAAACATTAGCAATAAAAATTCATAATAATGTTACTTTCCTATAAATCCACAAAATCAAAATCAAGTTTTTTCAGATGAATGACTGGTTCACTTATTTAGATGACATTTCTGTGTATCTCTTGTCTGTTGGGCTCTAAAAGCTACAGTTAGAAACTCAAGTGAATTTCTCTTCAACTAGGTCTTACCACAGAGCCCAGAACAGATGGTACAGTTTAGAAATCTGGGTACGCTTATAACTCCCAATGGTCCAGTGTTTGGGGAACTCACAGGCAGAATTTTAAGCAGTAGACATGCACTAAGAGAGGAAAGAGTTTCCAGTGAGTTCTGTAGAGGAAAAGTTTTTACCGAAGACATAGAAGAGGGATTGCAATGACAGGAAGAAATGATGCATTCTGGGAGGGTCTAGTGTTAGATGCATTTGGAAATTATTTGGATGACTAGAAGCATCCTAACGTACAGACTACCATGTCAAAACTGGGTTTATCTTGATGGTGATAGGGGGTGGTTCTAGCTGTATAAATTGTAGAATTTGAAATAGGCAAAGCAATCTTAGATAGCATCTTCTCAGATACCCAATTCATCTTCATCTTCATCTTCATCTTACAGCAAGATTAAAGAGCACCCCCCGACCTCACACAGCTAGCAATGATAGGAGATTCAATTGTGTGTCCTAGGCACTTTCAGAAACTAAAAAGAAAAAGTAAAGGAAGCCAGTGAGTGCTCACATTTGCATATCAGATGCCATGTCAATCATTTATAAAAGTTACCTTTCCAGGATTTGCAGTTATAAATTTCTTTTTGCATTTATCAGTTATGTTTCTGTCCAAATAAGCCCTTTAAATCTTTTCAGAGCATCACTGACCTAAAAATATGCAATAGATTGTCTCCCTTGGCAAGCAAGCTCATAGGGCTATGAGGGCCCATAATCAACTCTCCAGCCTCATACTCTGGGGCTTCACCTAGCCCTCCTGAGCACTAGATAAAGCCCTGTTCTTTAAGATGTCTATTATCTCTGAATAGAAAACTGATAATATGAGGATTTTTAAAAAGCAGTTTTAGGGGCTGGAGAGATGGCTCGGTAGTAAGAGCACTGGCTGCTCTTGCAGAGGCCCTGGGTTCAATTCCCAGCACCCAAATGGCAGCTAACAAACATCCATAACTCCAGTTACAGGGAATCCAACATCTTTTGATTTCTGTGGGCATGTCACGACATGGGTGCACTTATATACGTGCAGTCAATAGACTCATACACATAAAATAAAAATAATATATAAAATATTTAAAAAGCAGTTCGATTGAAACAAAAAATTCAACGATTTTAAGGATGTAATTTTAGTGAATTTTACTTCATTTTTGTGAGTTCAGGGTTGTGTGCTCAACCTGAACACCAGTGCTTCGGAGATCTGAAACGCCCCTTGTTCCTGCTTGCAGCTATGTCCATCTGCCTTCTGTTGCCATTTCTTCTAAAAGGAATCATGCAACATGTACTTCTGTGTCTGGTAGTTAAACTTTATTCTTGGTTCATCCATGCTCTGATGTATAGGCAGCTCAATCCATTGCATTTCATACTTTGTTTACCACTTTCCACTTAATGGGCATTGCATATGAATCTTAGCTAAAATCACTCATCCTCCTTTGAGCTTCTACATATGTTTTATGTGCACACGTTTGTTTCCCATGAAGGTGAAGTGGAATTGCCAGGTCACATGGTGACTTCATATTTAACATCCTGAGAAACTTCCAAACAGTTTTCCAAAATGGCTGCACTGTCTTGAGATCCTATTGGCAATGCTTGAGAGCTCTGGTTTCTTTACATCTTAACAAACACTTGTTATTATAACACTTTATATTATTATTATTTATTGTTATTTTATGTGTATGAGTGTATTGCTTGCAGTGCTCATGGAGGTCAGAAGAGGGTGTCGGAGCCCCTGGAACTGGAGTTATGGATAGTTGTTAGCCACCATATGGGTGCTGGGAATCGAACCAGGTCCTCTGCAAGAGCAGCCAGTGCTCCTAACCATTGAGCAATCTCTCCAGTCCCCCTTTTTTTAAATTATTTATTTTTATTTTATGACTATAACACTTTTTATTATAGCCATCTTTAAAGGTATGTAGTGATATATACTAAATGCTAATAAAGTTGAATTATCTAACTATACAATAAGCCTTATATCTGGAAGGAATTTTTCCACTGGGCAATTCTTTGTTAAGACTATTTTAGTGTAGGCTCTGTGCCCTTTTCATATGCATTTTAGAAGATACTTCTCTATGTCCATGAAAATATTGCTGAGAATTTGATAGGAATTTCATTGAGACCATAGACGAATTGGGAGAATCATCATCTCTATTGTATTGAATTCTTCAATCATTATGGTATATACCTCCACTCATTTAACTTTTCTTTGATTTATCTAACCATCGTTAGTTTACTACCCAAACCCTATACGTTTGGTAGATTCATACCTAGCTGTTCTGTTGTTATTAGCTATTGTAACTTTTAAATTGGGTTTCCACATGCTCAGTGGATTTGGGCCATTTCTCCTGCTGCTCACTCACTGTGAGAGGCATTATAGTGGGCAGGAAGAACTGTCATGAGGTCTGGGTGGAGAGGGGAAGCCGTGGGCTCAGGCTCTGCTTTTGTCTCTTCCTTGCTCCTAAGCCCGCAAGGTACGGAGCCTCAGGCGATGGTTACTGCGTACCCCATCAGAGCAGAACAACTTGCATTTCACATGCCAATCATTATTGTGTGCTGTCCTTAGCAGATTTCATCATGGGAAAGATGTCATGTTCATCTGAATGCTTTTGTGATTCACTTTTTAAAATGAAGGGCAAACCCATGGAACATGGTTTAAGAAGAGAAAGTCAAGCAAAAATCATCTGCATCTAAGCATGAGTGTATATCCTGACCTGCATAAGAAGGAGATATGAATTTGAGATATTCAGAAATGCAATACTGCATAGAAGAGGCTTGAATTCATAGCATTCTGTGGATATTCAGTTTTGGGGGCCAGAATTACAGAATAGAGAGGTATCTAACTACTGATGTTTGTGTTCTTTCCCTTCTCCCTCTCCTGCTCCCTGTTTCCTTCCCCGACTGTCCTTTTTTTGTGTTGCTTAATGTTGTCCAGTGTTGTCACTACTACCACTGAAATTTTTCATGAAAATCTGGAATACTGGCTGGGAATATAGCTCAGTGGTAGGACACCTGCCTGGTTCACATGAAGCCCCAGGTTCGATCTCTAGTACTCAATAAAACAAAACAACAAAAAACACACAGAATATATGTTTCTGGCCAAAGTACAGAGAACACGAGGCTGTGGCAAACCTATCCTTGAATAGGGCACCTATATCAAACCTCTGCAACCTAAAACTTAGGGACCATTGCAGAAGAGGGATCAGAAAGATTGTAAGAATCAAAGGTGGTCTATGACCACAAGGAAACAGTTTTCCAGACAGTTAGGAACTTGCTCATGTGAGCTTACGGCAATGGTGACATAATGCACAAGACCAATGCAAGCTCAAACCAGACAAAACTCCAGCTTAGAAGTATGGAAGTAGGTAAGAAGAACCAACTATAGCTGAGAAACTACTGGCAACTGATAACTTCTGGGAAAAGGGAGAGTTGGTTTTCTTCAAGTGTGTAACATTAAATAGGTAGGCCAGGCTTCAGTGGATGGATGCACACTAAAGGGGAATGCCCAAGTTCTTTAATTAGATAAGTAGTAAAGCCTTGGTAGTTGGAGGATAAACAGGACCAAGAAAATGAGATTAGATCCATGTCTTTGGGAGAAAGAACAATCGTCTATGAGGTAGAATGAAATACAATTTCAGTTAAAAACGGAAATTGGAGCTAAACCATCTAAGCAACCAAGAAGTCACAAAAATTCTGTAGCACCGTCAAGAACAGGAATCCATCCTGCAGAAGTCTTGGGTGCAGGGATTACTTGATTTAATATATGTCTGCCAGGGCACCATGATGTTGTGGGTATCTGTTATTTTTTTTCTGAGATGTGTGTGAGAACTGAGGAAGAAATCCTCACATTGGCTCTACCATAATGATGCTCAAGGTGGCCTGACAGCATGTCACAGGCCTGGGCCCAGGCATGGCAGCCAGTGCTTCCAGTTCATTACTTCTGGTATGGGACAACACACAGTCTTACTTTATAGGAGTGTGTTGAGAAGTAAAATGGGACAGTGTCTCACACACAATACCTACGATTATGGCTTACATTAAAATCAAGTTTAATTCTAGGGATATGGATTATTTTACTGAACATCTTCTGGTTCACAGAGGAATGCTGGGTACATAGAAGACAACAGGAAGTGTACAGAGGCGACTGAATGAATTAATGTGGGCAATTCCTGCCACACTGAATCTTTAATACCTTTGCTGGAGGATTAAATCATATACTAAGTAGGCAGCTAAGCTGCATTTTATAAACATGCATTTGAAATTCAAAAATCTACTTAAGTGACTCAGCCAAAGCCCTGGAAAAACACACCTGAGAGACAGAAAAGGAAAGATCGCTTAGGATCATCTCAAGTTACCTGCAGAATGTCATTGAAATGGACTGCTCCTGCACCACAGTGTCCCATCCCTTACACAACCTATTCTGCACATAGGTTCCAGGAAAAGACTGATTTAAAACACTGCAATTGAAAGTCAGGGGAAAGGCTCATGCTGCTTAAGGAAACTTCTGTATGCATCTTAGTGTGGCACTCTTTGCAGACTGCTGATTTGTCATCCAAGTTTGACATGATATGTTCACTTGCTAATGAAGTGGAGAACTGGAAAAAGTAGACTGTGAGCTGGAGATAAGTGACATTGCCTAATAACAAGCCAGGCCTTTGACATTTGTTATTTAAAGGGTCTTTTCGTGGTCAAAATATTTGCTTTTCCTTCAGGCGCCTTCCAAGAGAGTTTATCTTAATACATAGAGGCTAGGAGGAGACTTTTTAGTTGAACCCAAATTAGTCACACAACTTGCCTTGGTCTTCCCTGAATTTTTCTCTGAAGTAACAGTAGCAGTGTTTTCTAACAGTCCTAACTATGGAGACTAGAAAAGAAGGGGTAGCTTTTGGTGGTCATTAGCAAGCCCCTTGCTCAGCACTCTGGGGAAAGCAGGGTGGGTACATCTACTGTTGTGTCAGGGCTGGTGGTAGACATTCTGTGATCCAGAGACTGTATGCAGTGAGTGAGCCCCGGGCATGTGCTCATCATGGGCTCTCTATTCATTCTTAGAATGCCTTTGTACAGAAGAGTCCTAACAGCCCATGTCTTTGAGGATGAGGAAATGGTCTTTAAAACCTCTTTCTAAGTGGTTTTAAGGATTAGGTTGTTAAGAAATTAACCCATTTTTCCATGTTTGGTAGTAAACTAGAATGACAGCTTTTCACTTCTCTGAACTATAATGTCAATTATTGTTCTGCCTTGACAATTGAATCAATGCTTTCATTAAGGTGGGTTGATTCAGAGTCTTTAAAAAGTATCTAATAATAATTAGTAGATGTGAAAAACATTACCATTGAAATCTACCTGATGACTTTATATCCATGCTCAGATGCCAAGGAGCTCAGAAATTAACCAACTGTCACTAGTAATAATCAGATATATTGAGATTAGAAACGGATGTGCAAATATCTTAATGTCAATTGCATTGAAAATGAATTTTTCTGTATGAAACTGTGTATTTTAATAATGAAATGGAGATCTTTTTTAAAGGTTAAAACCTCATTTAATTTTATGTCTTATAGGGTTTATACTGAGTACAATATTGTATAACTGTATTAATTCAACTGTGAACCTAATAATTTACAATCAATTTTGAAAGAGATGCATCTTAGCTCTGGAAACTGTTATTGAATATGTCAATGCTGTTGTAATGAAATGCTTCTTCTAAGTATGTGGTTATTAAATAAATAATAAACTAAAAAAAAGTATAGCTGGGTGTGGTCATGCACACATTTGAGTCTTCCAGAGGCAGGTGGATCTCTGTGCTATCGAAGCCAGCCTGGTCTATATAGCAAGTTCCAGGAGAGCGGAGGTTTCAGGAAGACCCTGTCTCGATATATACATATATATTACATAGACAGAATACTAACTCACTCAAAGTCAAATCTTTCTCTTTGTTAGCAGGCTAGTTGAACTGTGTTTGTCTGATGCGTCCTGATAAAACACATTGTCCATGAGTCTATAAAGAAAAAAGAATTGGCTGACTACAAAAATTTCTAACTAGGATCTGAGGATTTTTTTTAAATTGGATTTTCTGAGAGAGCTAAAAGAACAAAAACAGAAATTACTAAAATTTTAGAAGTATTTCAATGAAGAGACATACATCTCACAAAGTTAATGATATTTGGCATTTTAAAGAAATCAAAAGTTATACTCTGAGAAATGTCTTGTCCAGCAGAAATGCTTGAATCTTTTTACTGTGTGAGAAAAATCTACAGTGGTTTATAATTTTAGAAAATTAAAATATGAATATTGTGACTTCTCTGGCAGAGGTGACAGGCCAGCCCTATGGTGACTATTTTTTTTGCTGTGTCAGGAGGCCCCTAAAGTCCTTGTGTATCATGCTTCAGAGAACACGCAACAGAGACCAACAGCAAGGCCCAGTCTGTGTCCCATAAAATCTGGCTCTCTCAGGACACCTGTGTTCAGGCACCACAGAGTGACCTCAGGGCCCCGATGTCTCACAACCACAACTCTGAGAGGGTCTACCTGAGGTCTGTAAAAGGGCCACAGTGAAGTGAAGGTAAATGAAGGCGTACTGAACTCACTGAACCACGGTCCTGAATGTTTACAGCACAGCACAGTGAGCCAATGCTGAATCTTGACCTCCTTAAAGTATGGTTCCCTCTTCCGTAGGACCTATGCATGCAGGAAACTAAGCCCAGGGACAGACCAGCACTCCGCAATAGGTTCCTTCTCCCTCACCCTTAGTTGTCAGGTAGGCTCTAGGACCAAATTAATACACGATAAAGAGAAAAATACAGAAATGCTGTTAAACTCATGTGTACATGGAGACCTCCACAAAAGAGCCAAATGACCAAAGAAGGATGTTTTTACACACAGAATAGTAAATCTGTGAGGGGGGTAACAGCAGAAATGGATCTCTGGGCAAGGATAACAACTTCTAAGGATGCTACTAGGAGACTGATGGAGTGAGGTTCAAAGTTCCTGTAAGATTATGTCAGTGGTTGCTTATTAGGGTCCAGTATAGCCCCTGTCACTAGTCTCTGGTGATCATGGATGTTTTCCTGTTGTGGTATGCAAAGGCCACCCCTCTGAAAGGCTCTTTCTGTCTTGTTGCATGTGAGAAAAGCCAGGCCAAATGGCCTTTGCTGGAGCTAAGACCCCTGGTGACTTCACTGGAATGACCAACACAGCAGTTCAGCATTTGCTGAGATAGCACATTCTTAGCTCCTTTAAATGCATTCATGTTCAGTCAGAAATGCATTAAATAAGGTGCTACAGAGAGAGGGAACCACCCTCATATCAATGTTAATCCTCAGTCTACATATTGTAGCAGTTACGGACTTTTCCCAAATCGGAAGCTGAATCTGGTGTGGAAACATGACATCTCAGCAGGCCTGCGCTCAGCAGTGGTCAGGCACACCCTGGACCACAGAGTTGTTCTTTCTTTATAGTCTGAAGGATTTTCTGAAAACTCCTTCTAAGGTGGACCTGCCAGAGGCAAGCTCTCAGTCTTGTTTTATCTAGAGATGGCTGTTTGGCTTTCTGCTAAGAGCAGTATTGAAAACAGTGGCTCCATCCACCCTCTCTTCTGCCACATTCTTCTCTTCTTTCTGTTCTTCCACACGAGGGGGCATTTCTACATTCCACCCAGTGCCTCCCTGAGCCCCTTCTTTGTGAGTTGCTGGATCTCTGAGCTCCATCTTATACCTTCTGTTTTCAGCCTCCCTCAGTGCTAGGCGTTCTCTGTTTAATCTGGACTTTCTCTCTCCCATTTTCCCTACTGGGCTGCATTGGGTTCCTTCTCTGAGCTAGTTCGTCAGTGTTCATGATATTCCTGAAGAAGATCCTTTGCTATTGAAGCATACATGGACCAGGAAAATCCCATACAGAATGGGCACAGGCTTCTTATTTTTTAATTACTTAATTGATTAACTTTTATTTTATGTGCATGAATGCTTCGCCTTTATGTATGTAAAGTGTACCCATGTCATGTGATGACCACAGAGGCCAGAAGGTGGTGTCACATCCCCTGGAACTGGAGTTAAGGATGGTAAAGGGAAACACCTAAGCAAGCAACTTGTGGAGTTCATCCATCTTGGACACAGTGTTAGGCCTTGTGCTCCTGCATTGGTGGAGCTCCTGCCCCTGCTGGAAGTATTCCGTGCAGGGTTGCAGCTCACTTATGGGGGACTGGCCCCTGGTGGGGAAGCATTCTACGTAGGGCATCTAGTTTGGATTGTTGCACTCTTGAAGAATGTCAGAGATAACCTTTTCTACAGAAATCTGTGCATACATGCAAGGTTTGAAGATCACAGTATGTGTGTGTGTGGGGGGGGAATGGAAAGGAATCTCTTTGAGACTTTAGAAAGTCCTTGAGAAACCAGAGTCAACTGTACAGGATGATCTCTATATCAAACATACAGATCAACTACATTTTATTTTTCCAGTACAGTGGTTATATTTCATGTTGTGCCGTAAAGACTATAGTTTCCTTAGCAACGCTGAATTTCCATGTAATACTGGGGTATTCTCTCTCCTCTCCCTTTTCCTACCCCACCCCATCCTGCCCTACCTCCTTCTTTCCTATAGTCTTAGTAAGAACCACCTAATGTGTTCAAGTTAAGAGCAACTTCTTCCAAATGAGAACTGTTCTTTGTGTTAAGTAAACGCCATTTCCCCCTAATCTTTTCAATGCATTTCAGTCATTAATTTTATAGGGACTGAGTCTACAGTTTATTTTTGTGGTTTATAGTGATTATACTTTGAAATCAGAATTAAAAAGTTGTTTAATAAGATAAACGTGGCATTTGTTCATCTTTTAATATATTCTGGGATGGCTTTATGATTTTAGAAGGACCTTTTTTGTGTGGCATAATCCCCTTTAAACCTAGAGATTTCATCTTGACTCTCTTACCAATTTTTGTTATTTCCTCTAAGTCTCTGAGAATCACCCAGCTACAGATTATAAAACTATCAGGAAGAATAATAGGGAAGCACAGGGCACACAAGTAAGTTAACAGCCCTGCAAAAGGTATGGGCGCCTTCTTTTCTATAGATTTAATAAGAGCCACCTGGTGTGTTGTACTGTACTGTAATGTTATAGATGAAGAAACTGCAGCTCGGGGCATCTCACTGACGTTGTTCCCAGTTCACACAGAACAGCTGGGGAGAACAGTGTTTGAACTTGACTGCAAACCTTGTGCTCTAGAATCTGTTCCTCCAGCCAAGTCTGGTAACTACTGTTTATATCAATTATTCCTTCCAAGTTGTTAAAGGAAATAGCTCAAAGAACAGTACATTCTTGACCGTGGTGAGTTTTCCTTCCAAGCCAGCCCCAGCCATGCAGAATGCTTCCCTGACGCTGCCACCCGGAGTGCAGCTCCCGTGGTGGGGCCTGACCCTTCCCTGTGAACACTCTGCTCCAGTTCCATCTGATTGGCCGCACCTTCCAAGTATTTGTTGTGTCTGAGGCTTTGGAACCAGGTGGCCCATTTCCCAAATATGTGGTTGCAGTTCCATTCCCAGCGTCCTCTCAGCACCTCCAAAGCCAGAAGTTCTGTCTGCATCTTTTTCTAGATTTCTTCTTATTGGACTTCTCCACAGTATTCTAGTTTTTAATAGCTGTGGAAAAGCATTATGGTCAAACAGCCTTTCACAACCCTTTCAACTGATCACTGCCAGGACTTCAGAGGGCAAGCATGTTGTTTTCTCATAGCCCATCACTGAGGACCATGGAGCCAGGCTGTGGGAAGGCAGGAGCTATTGCAGACTGAAAGAGGATACAGAGCTTGGCCATATTGGTCAGCAGAGACCCGGTAGATAGGGGTGATGCTGAAGGGCTGTCTGCCTGCTCCCCTATCTGCTTAATTCCAACCCCAGGGCTCTCAGCCCATCAAAGCAAGAGGCATTCCTGGGGGTTGAATTAACTTTTCCCGTGATGTATTTGAATAAACCCATATTCACCCCAGATAGAGCACTAGTGATAGACCAAAGAAACAATTCCACCCAAGCCCAGTTTGTTGAGTTAACTAGGTTATTTGAAGGAGCATGGGTAAGGAGCCACTTACAGGAGCTTAGACACTTATGGAAGGCTAAGTCATCAAAGGGGAGGGGTGAGGGCTTACAATCCCTCACCTCTGCCCATGACTGAACGGTAATTGGCTGAATCTTGGGTGATCACAGCTTCCAAGAGTTCAGGAGAGCAATGGCCATATCATGCCCAGAGGACAGTCTCCCACAACGTCGTGGATTCTGAAGTTTTTCACAGCATCTCCTGCAGCTTCTCCAAATAATACCACCAATGACTTCTAACATTTAAAATCAATACTCCTGTACTTGAGATGACCTGGCAATCAAATAAAGAACATAGATCTTGAACTCCAACCATTTGTTGTGTAAGCACCTTCAGGCTGGGTGACAATAAGAATAATAATAGACAATAAGAATTGATTTCTTAGGCTTCTTGAGGTGGGAAGTCCAATATGAAGATGCCAGCTAGCACGGCCAGGCTTTAGTGAGGGCATCTTCATGATCGCAGACAGTTGTTTTCTTGTGTCATCTTGTGGCAGAAAGAGGCCAAGGAGGTCCTTTGGGGTGTCTTTAATAAGGCCTTAATCTTACTGACAAGGGTTTTATGACTGAACCACCTCCCGAGGGACTTACCTCTTAATCTGACACCTGGGGTAAGGATTTCAACAGGGGAATTTAGGACTATGCAGATGTTCAGTCCACAGCATCTGGGAGTCCTTTCCTCATCAGGTGTGCTAGCTGTGTGGCCTTGAGAAGGGCCTACAAGCTCCTTGAGCTCCAGCATGCCTTTTGCACTGTTCATGACACCCAGTAGGCCTTTACCAAGCGCAGCCAGTCTCACAGAGTGTTCTTAAAACTACCCAGAAAACAAACCCGCAGGGGTCTCACTGTACTCACTTACCTAAGTGGGAAGGGAAAAGCAGAGTATAGGGGTTGGGGAGGGTGGCTCCTCACACCCCAAATTCCTGCTTCTTTCCCACACTGATGCAGGCACAGGACCAACACAGTTCTCCTGGCTTACTCATACCAGGGCCTCTTGTACATAACCTTCCTGCAGCAAGACCCCAGCACATAGGTGCTTTTTCTCTCGCTATTTCCCCACCTTTAAAAGGCTTTAGACAGATGGAATATGGACTGCACTGTGCAAGATTTCTTCATTCAACCCTGGCCCTTCTGTCCCCATCAGGAGTTGAGCCAATGCCCTCAGAATTAAAGACTCACCGTTAAGTTCCCAAACAAAACAGCTCCAAGTGCCATTGCCAAAGCACAGTGTTTTTGTTTCTTTCTTAGGAAGTTCCTGTAATTCTTAAACATTTGGAGAACTTTATGGTTTGGTTCTTGTCATTTGTTAGCTGTGTCCTGGATACAGTTTCTGTGTGGAGTGTAAACTCAGTTGTACATTCAGTTTATTGCTGTGTGAACAAAGGCTCTAGTGCCAGTACAAGGCTGTTTGGGGTTTATTTACACAGCAAGACCCATACTGTAGGAGGTCACAGGCTGCCCAAGGGTTCTTTCTTCCCATTTGACTTACTGACAGGAAATTGAAATGATTTCAGTTATGTTTGAGAGGCTTATGTGTAATGTGTTTTCTTGTTTCACAGACAATCTAGGGGAAACAAATTTGCTCACCTGTGTGTGTGTGTGTGTGGCTAGAGGTCATTTATTGTATTTTATTTTTTTGAGACAGGGTCTTTCATTAGCCCCAGAGCTCACTAATTTGTCTGTACTGGCTAGCCAGCAAGCCCCTGGGATCTGTTCCCCCCTGAACAGCCCCACCCCAAGTGAGGGCTCCAGCTGTAAGCTCACGTGGCTGCTCTTGGCTTTTACATGCATGATGGGGATCCGAACTCAGGTTCTCATTCTTGCACAGAAGAACTTTACCCCCTGAGCCATTTCCCTAATCCCCTGTACATACACTATTTTTAAAACTTTTAGCTTTTGCTCTATTAATTTTTGTTGATAAATTCATTCTATGTTAAAATCTAACAAAAGTCAAATCATTTTCCTTCTACATGAGTATCTTAGTATTTAAAAATTTTATTAATTTAAGTGTTTACTGGTTGTTGATCATTCTCTGTTGCAGTCTGATTGTCCTCCTGTTTTACACAGCCAGGGGTACTCACTAGATCCCAGGTGCCCTCAGGCTGCTCTCCTAGTGATTCTGGGCTAGGAGCTGAAGTGAAAGCAACTGATGTTCCTTGAAGGACTGAATCGATTGAGGTCTTTCTTTCCTCACTCAGGAGTACATGGGGTAGAGTGAGTCTAGCGAAGATTGAGACTATCCATGGGGCTCAGAATTGACTTATTACAATCACCCGTGCATAGAATAGTAGATACAATGGATAACAACAGTCACTGGCATCTGAAGACCCCCTCTGGATGACCCTTTCACAGGCTGTGAGCTTTGTTACTTCATATGTGCGAGGGACATCGCAGGGCTGCCTTAGAGTTTCCTGGATTGATCAGTGCAAGGTGTTTGTACAAGGAGCACTGTGGTGTGAGTAGTCACTGGCCTCTGAAAACTCAGGCAGGGAGTGGCCCCCCTATCACAGGGGGCTCCACTTTGAAAAGGTAAGTTGGGCTTTCTGAGGCCTGTGCTTTACTCTCAAGAGCTTGGGGTATGCCTATCAGTCTTACTCTTGCAAAACTTAATATCGTCATGATATCATCAAGCACCCATGTGATACCTATCATCAGAAACTATGGTCTGGGGACAACTGAGGATGGGGACTGATTTCTAACCTTCCTTTACATCCAAGCCTAGTAAAAAGATAAAGATAAGCAACTAGCGTCTATGTAGGAATGTTCTAGAAAAGACTAGCCAAGTGGGAAAATAGATTGAGAAAGGAGGCCGACAGAAGGCTTCAGCTTATCTCTGAAGTGTATGTTACTAGCAAGAACGCAGTGAGCTCCACATGTCAGACTGCACTGTCCACTAGAGCTCAGACCCCTGAATGAGAACGGATTGGAGAAGATGGACATTTGACCCTAGGCAAACTCATCCTGTCATCGGGAGGGCTGATGCAGAACATCCTCAGACTGGTTTGAAGGTAACAGGGAAATTGAACTTCATAGAAATGAAAAGTGAAAAGAGAAGATGAAAACAGAAGCAAAGGAAGGAGGAATGAGCTCACCATCTGGGGACTCTGGATTTGGACACCGTGTCAGGACCGACCTTGTCTCAGAAGACAACAGAGTCTGCCAAAAACATTTAACAAGATCACGCCAGCTGTGGAGCAGGGAATTTCCTGCAGTGAAAGAGAAATGGAAGCAAAGCAGCCACGTCTGAGCAAGAAGTCATGGTGGCTTGAACTGCAATGATGCAAGAAAAACCAGGGTTTGAGAAGCGAAACCCAGGACCGGGCTGGAGAGCTAGCAAGGAAGGCAACTGTTGTATTTGTTTTTATTCTGTGTTTTATCTTCTGAGACAAGGTCTCACAGTGTATCCTTGCCTGGTCTGGAACTCGTTATGTAGACCAGGCTGGCTTCCACCTCACAGACATCCACCTGCCTCTGCCTCCTGAGTGATGGGATTAAAGGTGTGCCATCATGCCCAGCAAATACTGTTTCTAATTTGGGTCCAACAGCTGAATGGTGGAGACATTCTGGGGAGGAGACATTTTGAATGCTTATTTCTAAAGTCCACAAAATGATGCTTTGAAATAGATATACACAGTGAAGTGATTGCCAGTAGGTCAAGGTCTCAGATGACTGCTGAGTTCTGCCAAGAGGGGTGGGAACATATCCCTCAAGGATTTGAGCATGGAGGTCCTTATTGACCCTGGTGAGATCATGCTTTATGGGACAGTAGGCACAAAGCCAGATCACAGAATTGAAAAGGAGAGACACATGACAGCATGGCAGATTGGACATGCTAAAGCTCTCCTAGCACTGGGGAAACCTACATACCTACATCAGCAGGTGGGAATGTGTATATGTAGAGGTCAGAGAATAACTTGTGGAGATTGGTTTTCCCTTTCCACCTGTGGGTCCCAGGGCTCAAATTCAGGTGGTCAATCTTGGCAGCAAGTGCCTTAGTCTGATGAACCATCTTACTAGTCCAAGAATATGGTTTTATACATCCAAGAACACGAGGCAAGGACCAATTTTACAAATGTACTGCACAGGAAAAAGGGACTTTGGAGAACCCTGTAGATGGAAAGAGACTTAAGAATCACAGTGACCAGAGCTAATGTGTGCACCTGGTTTGGCTCCTCAGTAGAATATGGCTCTAAGACAACGACAGGGCAGAGCAGGGAGTGCTCACTGTATCAAGAAGATGTTGATTTGGGAGTGATGTCACTTTTGTGGTGTATCTTTCAAAAAACGTCTTTCTTCCTTCGAGCTATATATTGAAAATATTTTCAGATCAATAAAATGATGTCTGGGACAACATCTTCTTTTAAATTCACCATGAGGGACAGGAAATGGGCAGGTATGTAGAGAAAACAAGACTGTCATTAGCTGATAACTATTGAAGTCGGTTGGTAGAGAACTGGAGGTTCAATAATTCTCTGCAATTGTCAATATTTGAAATTTTCCTTCCTAAAAGTGAAATTAAAATTCTTCACAATTCTGCTGACTAGACTCATTGGATGGACAAGTAGCGGGGAACGGCTGGGGTGCCGACAACACAGCAGACAGTAGCAGGGATGACAGAGTATAAGGGCTCTAGAGGGGGAGGGAGGCTATGGGAGGGTGCCATCTGGGAAGTGAGTGTATAGATGGATAAGACGGTTTGGGATGTTCTGTGTGATATACACACACACAAATCAACACATTGAAAAATGAATTATAGTTGAGGAGGAAGCATAAAATTTTACATCATGTTAATTAGTAGAGGTGATAAACATTACCATTGAAATCTACCCGATGACTTTATAGATATACACTGGTGCCAAGGATCTGAGTGCAACCGATTATGACTAGTAATAATCAGATACATACAGATTAGAGACACATGCACCAACATCTCAGTGTTAGTAGCAAAAACAATGAGTCTTTCTGTAAGAAACAGTATATTTTTAAATGAAATGGAGATATTTTTCAAGGTTAAAAATAGAAGGGGCAGAAAGATTGTAAGAGGCAGAGCTTATACTGAGTTCAATATTGTGTAACTGTATTCATTGAACAGCAAACCTAAAATTTTTTTAGCCATTTTTGAAAGAGATGTATCTTTGCTCTGGAAACTGTTATTGTTAAAGCTGTAATGAAATGCTTCTTCTAAAAAAATTAAAAAAAATATATAAATAAAAGGGGTCAGTAGAAGAATTTTGATATTTCTGCAACAATTATTTATATTTTCTATTGGTGGCACAATTATAGATATGGGAAATACTGATAGGGTCTATTGCATCCATCACTGAATAAAATGCTGATTTTCAGTTAAAAAAAATAACGTGGTTCCCGGGGAAGGAGAACCAGTGCAGTTTCATGTTTACCAAAGAGAACCCTGATGACTATACAAATAACGACCTTGGAAAACCTTCAGACAAGAATGACTAGAGGTCATTATTCTCTGCTTCTAAGAAGTACATTAAACACTAGTGAAGCCTTTTCTTTACCAGAAGTGAATTCAATTCCTTCCAAAGAAAGAAGTAGAGAAGAAAGCGGATGCTGGTGCAGTGAAATGCTTCTTCTAATTATGTGGTTATTAAATAAATAATTAAAAAACAAAAGCCTGACAAAGAAAAAAATTCTTCACAATTAAAGAAAGAACATGGTTTTATAATAAAAGATTATGAGGTGCAAAAAGATGACGCTTCAAGAAAGAGCCACTGAAATTTCCACTCAGAGCCAGACAGGTGGAAACAGATCGAGGGGGTAGACTTTGTCATTTTAGATATACAGTGTAAGCATGGTGATATGATGAAATAAATAGTGGATACTGAAAGTAAAATAATGACAGAGACCACCATGATAAGGCAGATAAAAAGCTAGGAGAATACCTCGAAACAAAACACATTCCAAGCTGCCGATGCCCATCAGCCTGTGCTTCGCTGCTTTACTTGTTTATTCTGTTTTGTTCTTCCAGTACCCATTTTAAGAGTCCAAAGGAAGCAAACACAGAATTCCACAACTTATAATCTAGATGTTGGGAGTATAGGTTTGTGGTAGAACAACTGAGGTTCTCTGTTCTGTCTCCAGCACTACATAACCACATAGGCATGCACACATACACAAATGCACACAAAGCACCCCCCCACGTATACACACAGACAAAAGCACACACATACAAAGGCATACATGCCCAAACATAGGCACACACAGGCACATGTACACACACACACACACACACACACACACACACATTACTTACTGTGTGATACTATTCTGAGAGACAAATGTCTATTCACCCCAGGTAGGTAACCAATGACAGACACCACCAAAATCCAACTTGGTGAACCAAGGAGTTTTATGGGGGTTACTTACAGGAACAGAAATGACTCAAGGACAGCTGGATCACCAAAAGCCCACCCTAGTATGGGTGACAGCTTAGGGAAGCTGGAAACCTGGAGCACACTGCACAGCCTGTAGGCAGCTCAACAGCTTGGAGAGTCTTCTGGGCAGTTCAGCTGGTCTCTGTCTTTTCCAGGAGCTTGGATGGACTGAGCCTTTTCTAAGCAGCTCAGCTTGTCTGAGAGTGTCCCTTGGCAGTCCTTAGGGCTTATATACACTTGGGGAGGGAGGGATCTTGTGAATCTGGTCAAATTCAGGGACTTCTGGAAGCTACTGGGTTGTTTGTTTAGTGAGCTTAATGAGCTCCCCTGCTGGGCGGACCAGCTCTCTTCTCTTTGGAACATCCTGTTGTTCACCTCCTTTTGGAACATCCTGGTATTTATTGAGCTTTTCTGCAAGATGGAAGGTTTTATCACAAAGGACATTACTACACAATATACGTACATACGTACACACATACACATGCACATACAGGCACACACTTATACATACTTATACATACATACATACACACACAGCTATGTGGTACACACACATAGGCAATGTAAGTTTACAAAGTTTTCTTTCATGGAGAATTCTGCATTTGGATGTGTTGAAAATCATTTAGACTGCATTATTTTTGGAAGTCCTAAAATTCCACACAATCCGTCTTTTGCCCTGAGGTTTTAAGGAAGAAGGTACATATAATGAAGCTCTAGTCATGATTTTTTGATTGTTTTTTTGCCTCTGAGTGATCATACTAATTTAGGAAAAGCTCTATACCTTTGGATACTTGTAACTGTGTTAAAATAGCAACTCTAATTTTGCCAAGAATTACTAACTAAATGCAGAATTTTCTTTACGATTTCAGAAGAAAAAATATTGAGGAATGTATTTTGACAAAGTTGTTTCTTTTTAATTTAATTTCAAACTGAAGGAGATCAGATCACTCTGAGACTGTGTATTTGGACAGCCGCCTAGAGGCCAGTATAGAATGACTCTTCACAAAATTCATCTTTTTGAAGAAGCTGGTGTGTCTTTTGCTTCATTCTTACCGTCTTACCGTCCTCTTGTTGAAACTCATTTAAAAATGCTTTCCTTCTTATTTTATTATAGATTTTAAATGCTTCTCTTACATACAGATATGCCTATCTAAGTCTGTTTGTATTTATTTAAGAAAATGCTGGAGCATATGTTGATACATGCCTGCAGTCCTAACTCCTGGGAGGCAGAGACAGGAGGCTCACAAGTTTGAGGTCGGCCTAACATACAGAACGAGTTCAAGGCCTGAGTTACTCCAATAAGAACCCATTTGAACGATATCCAGGGCTAGAGATGTAGCTCAGAGATACAGCAAAAAGTTATAAATTCGATGTCTCTAAAGCAACCAGTTTATTTGTCAGTGTTCTGGCTATAGTACATCCAATGTCAAGACGCAAGCAGCTTCTTGGCTCCTAGATGGTTCTTTCTGCTGTGTCCTTGCATAGAGGAAGGTGCCAGGCAACTTTCTGTGACATATTTAATAAAGACAGCTGTGCTAATACTATCTCATTGATGAACTTCCAACATAGGAAATGTGGAGAGATTCAAACATGCAGTCTGTCACAGTCTCATTACGGTTTCCAAAAATTCATGTTCTTCTTGTATGCAAAATAATGTACTCCACCATGATAACTGCCCCCCATTCAAATGCTCACCTTTTCCTAAAGCATCAACTTAAAGTCTAAGTCTAAAATCTTTTTATGAAACTGTTATAGGTAACATTCGGGGAACAGTTTGTCCTGAATCAAAGTGCTTTCTAGCAATCTGTGATGTCAAGTTACTTATATGCTGTCAAGGAATTTCTGTTCACATTCTAAAAAAGGAAATATAAAATAGGAAGTAACAGGTTCCAGGCATAAAACTCAACAGGAAGAGTCATACTAAATCTCAAAAGTTAGGAAAAAGTTTTAAGACTCGCTCTCCTAGCCTGCACTCCTATCCTCAGGCCTCTTGGGGTAAGTCTATAGCATATCCCTCCATGCCTTGACTCCCCCAGCCACATTCACCCTTCCATCTCCCCCGCTGTTCTCTACTCCTAGTTTGAGCCCTGCGCTATTCCTAGTCTTGGGTCCCCAGACACCAGGGGAACCAATACTGCTTCCTGATCCTTTTCACCAAGACCAACTTACTGCCTTCCTTGGGCCCCAGGAGCACCGCTTCGGGACCTGGCCCCGCCCTCACCTCCCTCTACTTCCCTGGCCCTACAACACCTGCCAGCCTCTTTCTGGGCCTGCCAGCCTCTTTCTGGGGCTCCGAGGCTTACCTTTCTAACCCAGCTACAATCCACTCCCTGGGAAATCTTGGGGCTTTTTCCCATCCAATCTGCCTTTGCATCCCTGCGTGGCACGGCCATGGCCAGAGGGTCAGGTCAGTCCAACACCCAAGTTCCTGAGGCCAAAATCATTCTTAGAAGATTCCAGAC
>NW_008345972.1:954833-996601 GCF_000622305.1 Nannospalax galili
CTAATTATATTTATTAAATATTAAATATTGAAGTAGTGCGCTCTTTTCACCAATTACTATCAGGTTAAGTGAATGCATCCACTTTGCACAAGCATGTTTGATTTTCATAGATCATATATGCTACAGCAGAAACCCAGGGTTAGGAAATGAATTTAATGAAGGCGTGAGGCAGTGATCAGAATCAGAGACTAGGTGAAATCAGAGCACTCCCTCAGCTCCCCGTCTGCAGACATCAGCCTAGACTCAGCTCTTGAGTCAATGTCCATGCACACACAGCACACACGGGCTGAATTATGTCAACAGCAGTACTGGAAAGGGGCACCGCATCCTGGCAGGGGACACCTGGAGACAGCTTCATCTCAGAACGTCTCTTTGTACTCCTAGCTTACAAGTGTATAAAACACACAGGCACCGTGAAGCCTGCTTATGCCACTGCAAAGATGTATTTATTTTCCACCATGTAAAAGGAAAAAGCATGAAATCAGGGTGGAAAGATGGAGAGGGAGGAAGGCGGGGGTGGGGAGAGAGAACCTGGCGCAGACATCACCTGAGTGGGAAGTCACAATGCCACACACACGGGCGCGCTGCACACACACGCACAGATCCATCTCTGACAATTTAATTGTTTAATGGGAGGACTAACAAGAAACCCTTTCTGAAGTAATGGCATATAAAGGCTTCCTAGCGAAGTTAATATCCTGCTACATTTGATGGGTGTTTCCCATTTGTATGGTTCCCCCTCACAGACTCCTGGTGCTGGTGGAGGGGTGGGAAGGGAGGGTGGTGGCGTCTGCCTTCGGTAGCAGAACCTGGAGACCGTCTTAGCCCGTCATCTTAGCCATTAAGACAATAAATCTCAGGCCATGTCTGGCCCCAGAGCCATTGCTCATGCTGGCTGTGAGGTCCTGGCTTGCAGGCCTGAGGATCTGGGTTACAGGCTGCTCTGAGCACAAAGCCCTTCCTGCTTGCAGAGTTCTCTGTTGAGAGTTTTGGCTCCTACACTCGGGGTTTGACAATCATCTGTACTGAGGTGGCAGGACTTTGTGTGACTGGTCTAGACAGTGACATGCACGCTGTGTCTGATGTTGCAGCCTGCATCCACATCCTGGCTGTAGACTCTCCTGTTTCCTCGGGGTCAGCCTCGCTTGGTGGCCCGCCTGCTATGCACTTCTTGGAAGAATAGCCATGGGGGAGAACATGAGGCTCCCACTGCAGACCTGCAGTGTTCACGCTACGGTTTCCATTCTTCCTAATGCAGTCTGCATTTTTTCACTCTGGCTTCTTGGCTTGGGGCTGGGGTTGTGCCCGCCTCGGAGAACCCCAGTGGAGTGCAGTGAGGAAGCCAGTACTCTGAGCACAGTCCCCGCTGCCGTGACCCTCTCTCCTGCGGCGCTGGCTGAAGCCCTGCCTATGTCTCTCAGTCAAGGAAAAGCCTTAGTAGGCAGAGTTGGAAATGACAGACTATTTTTAACATGAGCTTTCTATCCCACAGTTCTGGTTCTTACTTCTATTATCATTACTTATTCATAGACTTTTATTCCCAAATATCATTACCCTTTACAGTAATAGGATCAGCAAAGCAACCACTTAAAACAAAACAAACAAATGTAGGCATCCAAGTCTTGCACACCAAAAGGATGCATTTTCTCCACCTCTGCAAACCCCCCGCCCCCCGGAAATAGTTCTTGTCAGCCACCCGCAGCTCTCTTGCATTCAGTGACAAAGGGGCTGGTGATGAGGAAGGCATGGAGACAGTGACAGTCTAAGAGAACAGGAGGGAGCGACAAAATCTGAGGAAAAAGGAGCGGGGCGGGGGGGGGAGGAAGGGGGGCAGAGACCAGAAGGGAAGTAGACGCCCTGACACTGTCAGCAGAGCAAGACCCGCCCTGTCACACTCATTCAGCAACTGAAAGTGTGACCATGGAGCCATCCTGTCTGTTAACAACAGCTACCGTGTACTGGGGACCTACTATGTGCTGTTGACAGCTACCACATACTGAAGGTCTATTATATACCATATGCACAGCTACCATGTGCTGAAGGTCTATTGTGTGCCACTGACAGCTACCAAGTACCAAAGGCCTACTGTGTGCCATTGATAGCTACCACAGCTACAGCAATAGAGACCTATTGTACACCTTCAATGGTACCATGTACTAAAGACCTACTGTGCACCGTTGTTTGATCAGGGTCTCATGTAGCCCAGGCTAGCTTCACACTCACTGTGTAACCCAAGATGACTTTAAACTTCTAATTGTCCTGCCTCTACCCCCTGAGTGCTGGAGTTAAAGGCATGTGCCACCACAACCACTTTCTGTGGTGCTGAAGGTCAAACCCAGGGCTTTGCACGCTAGGCAAGCACTCTGACAATGGGGCTACACCGCGGGTTATTTGATTGCATGACTTTTAATGGTGGGCATGGCTGCTCCCACTTCACAGTTTAGAAGCCTGAGACTTAGAAAGGCTTAGATCTTACACAGCCTCGTGTTCTGCTCACCACCTCTATCTGTTCACGTGTTTGTTTACATATACGCCATGATTTAAGACATGTAGGCAGAGCGGAGCCGCACATCTCAGTCTGGTTAGTACGTGCTGGGCACTGGCTTGGTTAGTTGACTGAATACAGATGCTTAGCTGTCAAGAGTTCAGATAGGTTAATGCTGTTATAATGAAATGCTTCTTTTAATTAAAAAAAAAAACTAAAAATGAACCTACCATATGATCCAGTGATCATTGTAGCACCAAACCCTTATATGTGAGTATATAAATTCTGATGTAACATCAGGAGCCAGGAAAAGGGAAAGGCTACATGGAGGCAAAGGAAAAGAAACAACCTGAAAGTGGGATAGTAGGGAACAGATGTGACCTGAGGGCAGTGGAAAAATTGTGAGTAATCAGCAGGGAGGAGAGGAGGGAGGGACATGCAAGGGACCATGGTGTTGGGGAGCGAGGGAAGTCATGAACAGAAAGATGGTGGGAGTCAGGAGGTATTGGGGGGAGGGTGGGGATAATGGGGGCACTGTGACTAGGAAGGGAGGGAGGAGGGAGGCCAGATGGGAGAGGAAAGAGTAGAAATGAGTGAATCTTGGGGGGGCTAAGAAACCTAGAGGGAAAATTGATGTCCTAGAAACCCTATATGAGAAATGCACGTAGAGTGTCTGAACATTAATGCATATGTATACCTGGGAGCTGCTTGGAAGGGAGTGCAGTGTGAGATAGAAGAGACCTCACCTAGAGTGACAAACATGCCGTATGGCACTCATCAAAGAAGCTTCTTTTTGCAACAGATGGAAACTACTGCAGAGTTGCACATCTGGTCAGGCATAGAGAACACACACCTGGAAGATGCCCAGTACTAAGTGACACATCTGCAGTTGAATCTCTACAACCAAGGCTCATGGAACATAGTGGAATAAGGGGTAGAGAGAGGGCTATTGCAGCCCTCCATGCTCACCAGTGAGGCTTCCATGTACGTCAGAGTGCAATACGCACAGAAGGCCTAATATGTCCAAGTTTTGGAGAATAAGAGATTGTAGAGTGTAGGATGGGACTCCTATAGGGAACCTCACCCACCCACGGCTCAGGGACCATGGCAAAAGAGAGTTGGAAATATTGTAAGAGACAGGGCTGGTTCATGAACGTAAGGAGGTGGGGGCTTCCAGGCCACTAGACACTTGCTCATATGTGCCTGTAGTGGCATCAAACGTGGGACCCATGTCAGCTCAATTAAACAAGGGCTCAAGGGGAGATGAAAAATAGGTGGCGAGTCAGCACTAGATTGAGAACTATTTGAGACTGGTTGCTGCTGGGTGAGGGAGAGTATGACTTACATACGACCACTGGATGGGCTGACTAGACTCCAGTGGACACATTTATACTATAAGACATTTGGGTACAAACACCTGAATGAATAGGACTCAGCATTATGGCAGAGTGCAGAGGGTTCGGTGGGGGGAGAGGGGAGGCATGGGTAGGAGAGGGGGCCTGGATGTGAGTGGGAAATATTGTATGAAATTTTCAAAGCTCATTACAAATAAATAAACTTAAAAAAAGAAGGGTGGGACATGGTCTGTGTTGCAACCTGGCCTATTGGAGCCACTTTTGGAGTGACTGAGAAGTGTGTGTGTGTGTGTGTGTGTGTGTGTGTGTGTGTGTGTGTCCTCTCTCTTCAAGGCATTGAGTACCAAAGTCCCAGAGGTATACATGATCCTGTTAAATTTATTTTGGTCTGGTCTGCTCTTAGGTCCTGGCATGCTAGGCCTTCCATGTGTTGGGGGCAATTGGTCCTGGAGATCTCTGAAATATCTTCAGGGTCATTCTTCCTTGTTTTAAACAGTAAGTCCTGGGGGCTGGAGGGATGGCTCAGTGAGTAAGAGCACTGGCTGTTCTTACAGAGGGCCTGGGTTTAATTCCCAGCATCTACATGGCAGCTAACAACAATCCATACTCCAGTTCCAGGGGAATCCAACACCCTTTTCTGAACTCCATGGACATTGTACGACAGGGGTGTACTTACACTTATGCATTCAATACACTAATATACATAAAATAAAATATTTAAACAATAGGTCCTGGTTTCTTTTGTGATGAATAAACAAAGTTCATCTCATCTAATCATCTGTGTGGGGTGCTATCAAATTGCTACTTGGTTACACTTTTTTTTTTTTTTTACAGGGTTTCCCTGTGGCTCCAGCTGGCCTGGAACTCACTATGGAGACCAGGCTGGTCTAGATCTCACAGAGATCCACCTGCCTCGACCTCCTGAGTGCTGGGATTAAAGGCATATGCCACCATGCTTGGCCACATCATTTTTTTTTTTTAAACACTCATTCCTTTCAGCAGAGGGAGGTTGAGAACTTTACATTTATAATCTCTACTTTCCTTTTGATTTAAAGGTGGCACACGCCTTTAATTTCTTTCTTCTTGCATTTTACTATAAGCAACTGAATGAAATGGTGCCATTCCTTTAGTACTCTGCTTTGAATTTTCTTAAAACATCCCAGGTCATCACCTGAAAGTCTTACCTTCCACAAAACACTAGGACACAAACACATTTTAGTCAGATGAGACAGATCACCTTTCCTCCATTTCTAATAATCTGCCTCCTTTCCCAATGAGACCTTCACGTAGTTACTTTTCTTGTTGTTGTGACAAAATACCTAACAATCTAAGGATAGCTTTATTCTGGCATACAGTCCTAGGTGATACAATCCATCATGTCAAGGAAGGCAGGGAGGCAGGGCTGGGTAGCTGGCTGGTCATATTGTACTCCCATTCATAAAGCAGAGAGAGTGAACGGGAAGTGAGGCCAGTCATAAAGCTTTAGGGCACACTCACTGTGGTACACTTCCTCCAGTGAGGTACCACTTCCTAAAGGTTCCATTACCTTCCCAAACCGTGCCAGCAGCTAGACACCCAGTGTTCAAGCACATGAGCCTATGGGGGACATTTCACACTCAAGCCAAAACAGAGCTCACCAGAATGACTCTTAGCATCCATCTCTCTACTGCACTTCCGTTGTTAGCCACTTGTGCTGTGGGGTTGGCTACAGCCCTCCTTTTCTATGCTCTCAGCGGCATCACCCTTTGCAGCCTGTCATCGCAGCACAGGATTTTCTACTATACTTCAAAATTATTCCAGCCTATACTTGCTACTCAGGTCTCAAAATTCTTCACATTGTTTTGCCCTGCTGGAATTGTGATTAGAGTTGCCCCCAAAGTAACAATTGGAGCTTCCACCGAGGGATGCCCAACACTTCCTGAGATTGGGGCCAAATGATTTCCAAAGAAGAATGCACTCATTTCATAGTTGTCAGCCCAAGACATGAATTAAGGGGACACACTGAGTGCTGCAGTTTATCCTCGCCTTGGATGGCAGGCGAAGAGCGGTGTTCTGCTAGGTGTGCCTGCCAGGGCATGTGGCTCAGACTGAGGCAGGAGACAAAAAAAGAGAGATGGTGAATCAAGAAGAAAGCTTGACTGAGGATCGATGCCCATCATCTTGGGGTCTGGCTCACCTGTCCCACTGACGGAGTCAGAAAACCACACACCACTGGTAAGGCCGAAACTGCCCAGGGAGGGCAGTTTTTATGCTTCCCCAAAGCATCCTATCAAGTAAATCAATTCTGATGACTTAGGGTCAAGATGATGAATAATCTCAGGTTTCTAGCCCCCCCCTGCTCTCTCTTCGACCTAAGCAATGCCCCCCGCATCTAATCCACCTCACAACTTTGTTTATAGAAGAAAATTCTTTAATTTTTAATTTGTTGTAAGCAACATTCTCTGAGCAAAGTTAAAAATGGCAGACGGGTCCCTTAGCAGCTTTTAGAGATGTAATTTGAGAGCCACCAGCATCCCACCCATACCTATTATAAAGAAGCCTAATCGTGACTCTCCCTTGAGGCACCCACTCTTGCACATTTCTATTTTTAATAAATCCGACTGTGCTTCATATTGTCTCACCCTAAAATTCATTTCTTCATTGAACGCAGATACTGGTTTTGCCTGAATGGAGGCCCTTAAGAGAAACAGAGTTCTGGTTGCTGCTAGGGATGGAGTGGAGCTGTGCCCTTATCCCCATGACACAAAATGAGCACTTGATGAATTTTGGCTCTTCTTTCAATGTTTTGAGCAACAGACTAAACACTTTTACCAGCGGACAATCTTTTTTGCAGTTGTTATTTTAGCAGGGAGGGAAGACAGGCTGGGAAGAGCCAGAGTTGGGGCACAGGATGTGTGTACAAGTGAACAGGAATGCATTTCTCTGACAGCAGCCAACTCATGAAGAGGTCATTGAGGGGTGGGGGTGCTCCTATTTCCAGTGCTCAAAGGTGGCCCAAAGCTCGGGAGAAGGAGGTCCTGACAAATGTGGTCTAGTCACCTTGACAGGCACTATCCATAGAACTCAGGTACACACAACTCAGTGACCCATCCATGAAATGAAGCGGATTTGGAGAGTCTTGTCTAAGGGTAACAGGGGGCATCTATGAGTCTGACCTGGAACCTATAGGACAGGGCACTCAGTTGTAGTGAGCCATTTTATGGGACACAAAATTGCAGAGCAGATTCCTGGATCTGTGGTTTTCCTGGATCCCAGACTCAGATGTTGCCCAACAGTGTCACTAAGTGCTTGCTATTTGATATCTCTGTTACTGACATACAGTTGCTTTTTTCTTTTTTCCTCACAGCTTTTGGCTCCCGTTGGACATGCATGAAAGCTTGTCTTTGTTCCCAGGAGACACTGATGCATAGGAAACTGTAGTAACAAACCTACGGTATCACGATCTGTTTGCACTCTCGCCAAACCTTTTCATATCCTCTCCCCAGGCTAGCCTTCCTTCCCCTGCCCTTACTGAAGTGCTGGGCATGACCTTGTTTCCCCTCTTCCCTCCCTTTGTGAGGGAAGTCCAGTGATCTATTCACTCACCTCACACCTGTGAAGCATGTGCTGTGCATGGGGATCTATGAGCACCTGCCCTTTCTGCAGGGTTTTCTTCTTGACATTATTAATATTATATATAAAAGGCTTATCTTCCTTAATACAGGTTCAAAATAATATGGAATTTTTTATTTTCTAAAAGCACACCAGTTGATTTTTTTGGTTGGTTCTACTTTGTTTCTCCATTGCTACAACAAAACACCCTGACCACTACCAACTTGGGGAGGAAAGGGTTTGTCTTACATCTCCTGTGTCACAGTTCATCAGGGAGCCCAAGGTAGGAATTCAGGGCAGGAACCCTGGGGGCAGGAGCTGAAGCACAGGCCATGGAGGAACACTGTCTACTAGCTTGCTCCCTGGCCCATGCTCAACCTGCTTTCTTATAGAACATAGGCCCACCTGCACAGGGGTGGCACTACCCACAGTGGGCTGGGCCCTCCCACATCACTAAATAACCAAAAAGATGTTCCACAGATATGGCAACAGGCCAGTACAACAGAGGCAATTCCCCAATTGAGACTTCCTCAACCCAGGTATGTCAAGTTGACCCTAAAGCTATCCAGTAAAGTTGTTTTGTGTTTTTTTACCTATAACTCTGGACCTTACTAGTAATGACAATGCATGGAGGGGCTGTTGAGTGCAGTATCTGAACATGATCCTTCTCAGTTAAAAAGTGTTAGGTGCTGAGTTAATATTTTTTTGTACAATATCAGTGTGATACTCACCAGTTTGACCCTCAGCCAGCTGTCCTCTACATCTCGTCCTTAGAACTCCTGAAATGCAACTGAAGGAGGGTGACCCCCTATCCTCTGAGAAAAAGCTGCCCTCCACCTGACTCTGGAAATCCCCTCCATTGTTCAAAACCCTTTCCTGGTACATCTGTTCATGGTTTCTATGGGAATGGTCTGGGGCAGAAGAGAAAGACCGTTCTGCCCAAGGTAAGCTAGCCAATGGCTGTATAGGTTAAAGCTCTGGAAATCAGCCCTATATTGTTCAAATCTTTTCCTGGTTATTCTGTGTATGGTTTCTATATAAATCCCCTGCTTTGTGGTTTTTGTGGTTTTTACTGCTTGGGGTTGCAGTACAGCTCCCGAGACTGTCTGTGTCCCCAGCCAGTTGGCCTCAATAAAGCACTTCTTTCTACTGAGACTCAGTGTCTGAGTGGTCAATTCAGGGAATTTTCAGAACCCAAACATTTTGGGGGGCTTGTCCGGGATTCCCTGAAAACCCTCATTTTGTTTTCCTGTCTTTTTCTGTCCTCTGTCTGGTACCTGGAGACTTCGGTTCTGATTCCTCCTCCGGAGTCTGTTTTGGGTTCTGTTCTGACTGTCTGGACTTCTGGGGGCTCAAAGGAGAGAAACTGGATGCAGTATTGCTCTCTGAGCTGGAGGACAGGGGATGCCCCGACCCTCCATCTGATTGGTTGACTGTCTGTGGCCTCCGGGCATTTGGTGTTGACCATCGAATGCACAGCGATTCCCCAATGTGTGGTGCTTTTGTTCTGTGTTGTCCTGGTTTCAAGTCTTTTTTTCCTGTTTGTCTGGTTCTCATTGGTCTTTGTTTTGGATTAACTCTTTCTTTTCTATTATGGGTCAGACTCCTTCATCTGACAAGGCCCCACCGACCAAATTCTCTCTCATTGTAAGCATTTCCAGAAGGCAGCCATGCTCTCTGGAGATACCGTTTATCCGGGAAAATTCCAAACCCTCTGTTCTCTGGAATGGCCATCCTTTGATGTTGGATGTCCCTCTAGTGGATCTTTTGATATTAACAAGCTTTCTCCCATCCAGGCCATAATTTTTGGGAATCCAGGACACCCTGACCAGGTCCCATACATTATGGCTTATCTCTACCTCTTGGACAAACTGCCAAAATGGTTAAAGTCCTGTTTGCCATCTACTTCATCAAAACCCTCCCTCTTGTCTCTGGGTCCTCATCAGACTCTTCCCCAGCCTCACTTGCCTCCTGTCCTCCCCCCTTCAACTGAGGATTCTCTCTTGGATCCTCCTCCTTACTCACATTCCCCAGCTGCTTCCCCTCCCTCTCCAGCATCTTCTCTAGCCTCTCCATCTTCTCTAGTCTCTCCAGCACTGTCTTCAGCCTCTTCATCTTCTCCAGCCTCTACTCCTTCCCCAACCATCCCTCCACTCCCCATACTCATTCAGGTCAGTCCTATAGGACTGAAGAGACTCCTGTTGTCCTTCTCCTCGGGGCTTTGGCCCCACCAGACCCCTCTGGCCATAATTTTCTTGTTTATACTCCCTTTTCAACTAGTGATCTTTACAATTGGAAATTAATCTTCCTTTTTCCTGAAAAACTGCAGGCCTTAATTGGGTTGTTGGAGACAATTTTCCTTACTCACCAACCCACATGGGACGATATCCAGCAACTCCTCCTCACTCTCTTCACCACTGAGTAACATACCTGGATCCTCTCAGAAGCCTGGAAATGGGTGCTGTCTGAAAACGGCTGATACACTGAGGATCTGAGGGAGATTGAGGACATCTTTCCTTGACACCACCCCAGATGGGACACCAACACCCCTGAAGGTAGGGAGACATTCAAACTCTATCACCAGATTCTTATGGGGGGTCTTCAGGCTGCTGCCAAAAAGCCTACAAATTTGTCAAAAGTCAGTCAGGTTTTACAGGGACAGATGGAAGCTCCAGCACAGTTTCTGGAAAGGCTTATGGAGGCCTATAGAACCTACACTCTTATTGACCCTGAGGCACCAGAGAACCAACGAGCCATAAATATAGCCTTTGTGACTCAATCAGCACCTGATGTCCATAAAGAATTGCAGAAGCCGGGTAGTTTTGAAGATAAGAATCTCTTTAAATTACTTGAAATAGCCCCAAAAGTTTTTAACAACCATGAGACCCAGGAAGAATGTGAGGAACGTCACACCCAAAAACTGGCCCGAGCCCTGGCACTAAGAGAAGGAGAATGCCCTCCAAGAAAATTTCATCTGGGAAAACAGAACTGGCAGACTGGACCACCTCCTAAAAACAGCCCTCTCAAGAGAGACCAATGCACCTACTGCAAGGAGATGGGACACTGGATTCGAGATTGCCCTCAACATCATAAAGGAATTCAAAAGGTACTTGAATTAAATGACTGAGGGGGTCAGGGCTCATCTTCCCTCCCCAAGCCCAGGTTAACCCTAAAAGTGGGAGGGAGGCCTATTGACTTTTTGGTTGATACTGGCACTACCTTCTCAGTTCTAAAGAAGCCCCTTGGCCCCCTGGCTGCACGACGGCACACTTACATTCAAGGAGTTGCACGTAGCCGCTCTTATCCTTGGACCACTCAGAGAACTGTTAATTTAGGCACAGGGCAGATTCAGCATTCTTTCATGATTATTCCTGACTCTCTCTACCCTCTTGCTAAGTAAACTTGGGTCCTCAATCCATTTTGACAAAGATAAGGTCAATGTAAAGACTACCAGATTCGTTCTCACCCTGCAAGCTGAAGATGAATAGCGCCTTCATGAAGGGCCCCTCAGGACAAATTACCATCCCTAACTGCTAAATTGATACAGGAGATCCCTCAGGTCTGGGCTGAGGGTAATCCCCCCAGGATTCACAGCTACCGACCACCCATGTTGATCTTTCTGGAGGCCTTTGCCAGCCCAGTCTGGGTACAGCAATACCCAATATCTTTTGAAGCACGTGTCTCTATGTGGATCCACCTTAAAAGACTCTGGGAATCTGGTATTTTGATCCCATCAGTCCCCTTGGAATACCCCCCTGCTCCCCGTGAAGAAACTGGGAACTAATGACTATAGACCTGTATAAGATCTGAGAGAGGTAAATAAGAAAGTCATGGACATACACCCCACTGTGCCTAATCCTTATACCCTCCTAAGCTCCCTATCCCATGACAGTATAATTTTTACAGTCCTGGATTTGAAAGATGCCTTTTTCAGTATCCCTTTGGACAAAGGGAGCCAACCCATCTTTGCCTTTGAAAGGCAAGATCCTGAAGAAATGTTCAGTGGCCAACTGACCTGGACCAGACTTCTGCAAGGATTCAAGAACTCTCCCACCATCTTTGATGAGGTCCTGCATGAGGACCTCTGAGGGTTTTGAACTGCCCACCCCCAGATTTCTATTCTGCAATATGTAAATGATTTTCTCTTTGCCTCCTCTGATCACCCCTCCTGCCTAGAGGCTACAAAAGACTTATTGAAGGAACTTCAATGCCTGGGGTACAAGGTGTCAGCTAAAAAGGCACAAATCTGCCAGGAGGAGGTACAGTATCTGGGGTTTTTATTGGAAGGGGGTATGTGCAGGCTCTCCTCTGCAAGAAAGAAGGCTGTTCTGGACATCCCATTCCCTGAAGTCAGAGAGTTCCTAAGTCAGCCAGATATTGTTGCCTATGGATACCTGGTTTTGCAGAACTGGCCAGGCCTCTATACGAAGTAACAAGGTTTTTGATAACCTAAAACTGGCGCTCACTTCTACACCAGCCCTAGCCCTGCCAGACATCTCGAGGCCCTTCTACCTTTATGTAGATGAATGGCTAGGTGTAGCAAAGGGAGTGCTTGCTTAGACTTTGGGCCCCTGGAAGAGACTGGTGGCCTACCTCTCAAAGAAATTAGACTCAGTGGTGGCCAAATGGCCAGCCTGTCTGAAGATTATAGTGGCCACCGCAGTCCTGGTTAAGGATGCTGATAAGCTCACCTTGGGACAACTGATTGTGACTACCTCCCACTCTATTGAAGGGATACTGAGGGCACCACCTGATCGCTGGCTCACAAATGCAAGACTAACTCATTATCAGTCTCTCCTACTAGACATGCCCCCCTGACATATGTAGTGACCAGTGCCTTAAACCCTGCATCCCTGCTCCCTGAGACTGAATCTGAGACAACTGTGCATCACGATTGTTTTGAATTGCTGCAGCATGTCCAGGGAAGCTGACCTGATCTCACCGACATACCATGGAAGAACCCTGACTTGGAGATGTACACAGACGGGAGTAGTTACATAAAAGATGGAGTCTGGTATGCAGGGGAAGCAGTAGTCACTCAGAAGAATGTTCTATGGGTGGAAACTGTACCAAAAGGAACCTCTGCTCAAAAGGCTGAATTGATAGCCTTGATTCAGGCACTAAGACTGGGAGAGGGTAAGACCGTCAACATTTACACTGACAGTAGGTATGCTTTTGCCACTGTTCATGTGCATGGAGCCATCTATAGAGAAAGAGGCCTCCTGACATCAGAGGGGAAGACTATCAAAAATAAACAAGAGATCATTGACTTGTTAAGAGTTATATGGATGCCCAAACGAGTGGCAGTTATTCACTGCCCAGGACACCAAAAGAATAACACTCCTAAGGCCCAAGAGAATCACAAGGCAGATCAAGTTGCTAGGGAAATAGCAGAGTCCCCTTCTGGGCCTGCCCTTCTAGCCCTGCCAAATCCTACATTACCTGAAAAGCCTTCATACATAGAAGAGGATTACAAATATTTCCAGACAATTCCAAAAGGGTATGTCTCCTCAGGATGGAGACACACTTCAGATGGCAAGGTCATCCTCCCCCGTCGCCTGGGGGAGATGCTAGTTTGCCAGCTCCACAAAGGAACCCACATGGGAAAAGAAAAGATCAGGCTGTTATTAACCAGATGATTTCAGTTTCCTTCCTCCACACCTACTATACAGGACATCACCTCCAGATGCATGGCATGCCAGATGACTAATGCCTACCCCAAAATTGATAAATCCTCAGGAAAACGTGAAAGAGGAACTGCCCCCGGAGTCCACTGGGAAGTAGACTTCACTGAGGTAAAGCCGGGCTGGTTTGGATATAAATATTTACTAGTTTTTGTAGACACTTTTTCAGGATGGGTAGAAGCCTTTCCCACCAAGAAGGAGACAGCAACTACAGTCATCAAGAAGTTATTGGATGAACTCATTCCCAGGTTTGGTGTGTCCTTAATGTTAGGATCTGACAATGGACCACCATTCATCTCTCAGGTAATATAGGCTTTAACAAAGGCCCTGGGGACAAATTGGAAACTACATTGTGCATACCATCCCCAGAGTTCAGGACAAGTAGAAAGGATGAATCGGACTATGAAGGAGACCTTGACTAAATTAACCCTAGAATCTGGCACAGATTGGGTGACTCTTCTCCCTTTTGCCCTCCTGAGGGTTAGAAATCCCCTATATCCAAGGAGTTACTCCTTCTGAAATTCTTTTTGGGAGACCTCCTCCCCTGGTCCCGAGATTAAGAACAGAATTATTGGCTGAAGTATCTAATCATGAAATCCTTCAGTCTGTTAGTGCATTGCAGGTTGTACAGGAGCGTCTCCACCCATTGATCCGGCATGTGCATGAACTGCCTCCAGCTACTCCACATCCTTATAGACTTGGAAACCTTGCCTGGATAAAACTACATCAAAAAGAGACACTGGCCCCTCGATGGAAAGGACCATTCACTGTGATCCTGACGACTCCCATGGCAATAAAGGTGGATGGACTACGCATCTGGATTCACCACTCCCACGCCAAGCCTGCTCAGGTGGATCAAAAAAAGGAAGGTCCAACCTCACCCAGAAGACCCCCTAAAACTCTGACTGGTAAAAGACTGTCCATTTACCAAAACCCCACTATAGTTACAATTCTGCTCTTTTTAATTCTACCCCTTGGGACTGATCCCCAGGGAATTTACCAACCTGACTTATGTCTGGAGATTATCTGACATACAAATAGGAAAAACTGTCATAGAAGTTACAACTTTGAACCCTCAGATTGCTCCTCAATTTAGAACTGATCTATGTTCCTTATGGCCAACACTGGGCTCTTTAAAACAATTGGTAGCTCACAGTATCTATGGGGGATCCGCAGCAATAGCAATGTCAGGAGCTTCTGGACAAACATCCCTTCTTGCTACTGGATGCAGAGCCGGCACCATAGATGCAGAAAAGACCTTGGGAACAGCCTTCTACGCATGCCCAGCAAACACTGGAACTATTGTGATGATGAGGGAAGTTATTTCTGTGTCCACTGGGGATGTGAAACCTGGGCCCCAATGCTCCTTAAACAAAAAGATCCATACCTTGATATCAAATTAGAGAAAAATAAGTCCTGCTTGGTTCCCAGGACCTGCAACACACTTACTATAACCCTAAAGAAATGGGATATTTTTGCTGCAGACCAAAAATGGGATATGGGTCACACATGGGGACTAAGAACTATGTGATTGGTATGGACCCCGGAACCCTCTTCACAATTCAAAGATTCCCAAGAACCATACTGCCTAAACCCATAGGGCCATTGGTGGAGCTCAAGCCAGATTTTCCCCCACCTTCCTTGGGGGCCTCTGGGTCAAACATAAATCCAAGTACAAGGCCGATACCTTTAAAGGATAAAGACTTCGCTCCACCTTCTAGAGGGAGAGCCTCTTATAAATACCATAAAGCCCACTTTTCAATATTTAAATAGCACACGCCCTGAGATGACCAGGGATTGTTGACTTTGTCTGGATACCCGACCACCCTATTATATAGGATTTTCCCTTACTGTAACAAAAAAAAAAAAAAGGAAAAATAGCCCCCATGAATGATACTGCTGCTTGCCCCTGGGAAACTACTTTTACCTTAGGAGACCTACAGGGCAAAGGGACTTGCTTCATGTCAAAAGGGTATCCATTGGCCACCTCCCCTTACCTTGAAGTTTGTAATCAGTCCTCAGGTATATCCTACCTGAGGACACTTGGCCTATAAGAGATACTCAAGTACTTTCTGCCCCCCAATCTGTTTGGTTTGCTTGTTCCTCTGGCTTAACTCCTTGCCTGCACCCCAGGTATTTCATAGGAAGGCAAGAATTTTCTGTCCTGGTACGTATCATGCCCCAGGTATATTACTATGTGGGGGATATGGGTATCTCCCGATCTTGTAGGGCGGCAGCCACCGCCATTCTAGTTCCTCTCCTCACGGGGATAGGGATAGCTGGGTCTGACGCCATTGGGACAGCAGCCTGGGTCACAAGTGACCGCAACTTAAAAATCTTGAGTGAACAGGTTGATAAAGATATTAGAAGATTACATGCTACTGCTTCCTATTTAGAACAACAAGTAGACTCATTAGCTGAAGTAGTCTTACAAAACAGAAGAGGCCTTGACTTACTTTTTCTCAAAGAAAGTAGACTTTGTATGGCTCTGGGAGAAACATGTTGTTTTTATGTTAACCATTCAGGTATGATCAGGGACACCCTGGCTCAGGTTAAACAGAGTCTCTTAAAATGAGAAGAGCTTAGAAGGAGTTCCCAGAATTGGTTTGAGTCTGTCTTCTCCTGGTCACCATGGCTTACCACCCTTATCACTGCTTTCATACGTCCCCTCTTAATTCTTCTGGCTCTATTGACTTTTGGACCATGTATCCTTAATGCTCTAGTTAAGTTCCTCAAGCAACACATTTCTGCTGTCCAACTTATGGTCATGAGAACTTACTATAACCCTTTAGGAAATACAGATGAATCAATGGTTTGATTCAAAGGGCTTTCCAAACCAAAAGGGGGAATAAAGGAGAGTGCCCCTCAGACCCCCTCCCTATCCTCTGAGAAAAAACTGCCCTCCACCTGGCTCTGGAAACCCTCTCCATTGTTCAAAACCCTTTCCTGGTACATCTGTTCATGGTTTCTTTGGGAATGGTCTGGGGTGGAAGAGAAAGAACGTTCTGCCCCAGGTAAGCTAGCCAATGGCTGTATAGGTTAAGGCTCTAGAAATCAGCCCTATATTGTTCAAATCTTTTCCTGGTTATTCTGTGTATGCTTTCTATATAAATCCCCTGCTTGGTGGTTTTTGTGGTTTTTTATGCTTAAAAGCCCTGTGTTTTTACTGCTTGGGGTCTCAGTACGGCTTCCAAGACTGTGTCCCCAGCTGGTTGGCCTCAATAAAGTGCTTCTTTCTTCTGAGACTCAGTGTCCGAATGGTCAATTCAGGGAATTTTTCAGACCCTGAACACACTGTGTTTCATAATTACTCTTATTTTACATAGAAAACTGTAGCTAGAGAATGATATGTTTGAATTTGCATGCTGATTGATAGCAAGGCCAGGTTAGACACCTGGCTTCCCTCCCCTCTGGATTTGCTCTCATGCTTCAGTTTCCAAGGATGTCATATTTCTCAAACAGTGAAACAAGTAACTGTATCCTTTGTCCACTGTAAATGCCTGATTCTGCAATTCATACCACTTTGCCTATCTACCAGTTCCTGCCTTCAATGGCTTCATTTTCGTAATGACAATCAGTTGTATCTGAAATTCATCTTCGATGTGTATTTTCTGTTGTCCTATTGGCTCCATTCTCCAGTGTTGTTAACAGCTGTACATGTGGAGCCTAGACACACTAGGTAGCAAAAATCCTCCTTAGGTCTGGGGAGATGACCCAGTTGGTAAAATGCTTGCATCGAAAGCATGAAGACCTGAGTTCAATCTCCAGATTGAACCCATGTAAAAAAATGTTGGACAGGGTAGTAAATGTTTGTCATCACAGAGCTGGGGAGATAGAGACAGATGGATCCTTGGGACTCACTAGTCAGTCAGTCTAGGCTGCTTGGTGAGTTCTAGGCTTGTGAGAAAACTTATGCCATAAAAAGGAAACAGAGGGGCTGGAGAGATGGCTCAGCCATTAAGAGCACTGACTGCTCTTGCAGAGGCAATGGGTTCAATTCCCAGTACCTACATGGCGGCTACGAACCATCCTTAACTCTAGTTCCAGGGGAATCTGAAGCCCTCTTCTGACCTCCGTGGCATTGCACCACACAGGTGCACTCACATACATGCAGGCAATACACTCACACATAAAGTTAAATTTAAAAAAAAGCAAACAGAACCTGAGGAATGGCACTTGAGGTTGTGCACATGCGCCTGGACACACATGTACTTATGTACACAGGAACACACACACACACACACACACAGGCATACACAAACCATACCTGCTGCATAAAGGGTGAACAATATCTCATACCCTAAACTGATATTATTTCATTAAATTATATTTTAAAAAGCCTTCTGCTTTTTTTATCAAATGGCAAAATATACTGGAACATGTCCTAGAGATTTCCACTGGAGATGTTTGACCTGGTCATCTCTGTTTGCCTACTACCAAACTAAGAACAGCAATGAACCCTGAAAATAATGAGGAAACAGTCAAATGAGACCAAACAAGGGCTCTGAAAAGTGGAGACACAGTGGCAGGGTGTCCTGTGTCCACCCCCTCCTGCCAACAGAAAAGAAGCAGGCCCACTGGTTCTCAAACCCAAACCCCTAATAGGGGGCCTAGGGATGCCCACTCACCTTTCTGCCTCATTGGGAGACCTATAGACAGATCAGGTAAAAGAGAGGGGTCAGGAAAGAACCCCATTTTCCTGCTAGGGACCCAGGCAACAGCAGATATGGAGTGGGGGACCATTCCGTTCCTGTGATTCCAAGATCTCATTCTTCCACCAGAGGCTACTGGGTGGGAACTGATAGGAGAGACCCAGCCTGAGATGTGTCCTGACCACAATGCTGTCTCTATCCAAGCAGAAAGGATCCTTGCAAAATTGAGTCTCCTTTCCTACCAGGGGGCACAGGGAAATGGGGTCTGTACTAGAGTAAGGACGTTTATCCGGATGTTTTCTTGTCTCCACACACCTTAAACTGCCTCATCTCAAGCTTTAGAGGCAGACAGAGCCACCCTGAAAGAGCGTTCCTGACACAGAAACCAGAGGCAACCTCCCTTTCCCATGTGGAAACTCCAGGTATCCAGCCTAGAAACTCCTTGTGTCCCTCATGCAGCCCCAGTAGTGCTGAGAGGTGAGAAGCTTGATGAATTCCTTGTCAGCAGGACCACAGCTCACAGAGCAGCTGGGACCTGTGCAGCCAAGGAATGTGCTGCAAAGAAAAAAAGCCCTAGAAGTAGTAAATGAGTTCAACAAGTCTCAAGACCCAAGGTCAGCACACACACACACACACACACACACACACACACACACACACACCAGAGTTCTGTCTACTCCTAACAAACAAGTGGAGTGGAAAGAGAATTTTGAATCACAATGCTGATTATGATCTGTCTCTCCAAATAAAATGAAATAGCCATATTCTTGACAAAACAAGTAACATATAGAGTATATGTGGAAAAATTACAAAACACTGGTGAAAGCAGTGAAGTACTGAAAGAAATGGAGAGATGCAGCAGAAACAAATCAAGAGTCACTGTAGTAAAGTAACCCATTTGTTGAACGCAGTTCCTGTCAATATGCCAGCAAGCATGTTTGCAGAGACATACTAGAATATTATAAAAGGTATATGGAGGGGGCTGGTGAGACGGCTCAGCAGTTAAGACCACTGGCTGCTCTTGCAGAAGACCCAGGTTCAGTTCCCAGCACCCACATGGTGGCTAACAACTGTCTATAACTCCAGTTCCAGGGGATACAACATGGGTCAGCAGATGAGGCATGTGGAGTGGCTCTCGTCTAAATGAACAGGTACTCCTCTGGAAGACGAAAAATGAGGGGAGATGGGGGTACTCCTTGGGGCTCCCAGCTTACCATGCACCACATTTTTTGCCTATGTTATCCTATATCTTTCTTAAAACTCAAATCTGTAAGGTCAGCAAATTATAAATTTCCATGAAGGTGGGGGCTTAAAGCCAAGGCTCAAGCTGGAGATATTTTTATTATCCTCCGTTGCTCACTCAAACTTCCTGTTCCCACAGCATGGCTGGCAGGGCAGTGAGTGCTGCAAGGTTTCTGAGGAAGTGAGGTAGAGAGCTGGGTACGAGGGAAGTGTTCTGAGAACTCTGAAAGGTGGGGAATGCAGTCATGGGGAGATAAAAAAGTCATTATATGTCCCAGAGAGGACGAGGACAGGGACAGTGACAGGCAGCTAACCGGAGGCTGGAGAGGTTGTTACAATGCACCTCTGCTTTGTCTTCTGACAAGAGCATCAGTGGGAACTGGGGAATCCTGCAGCCTCCAGCACCCCAACTCATGTAGTCCCTGAGCTGAGCACCTCAGCTTTCTTCCTGTGCCCACATCTACATATATTTTTCCTTGTCCCCCCTACCCCCACCATGGGCTTCAGAACCAAGCACTTCCCTGGCTTTCTGTGTCCAGATACTTGGTGAGCTGCTTCCCTGCTGTATGGTAGCTGTGTTTTATATTCTAAAGAAATTTCATCCTGGATCTTCCATCCTTCACCTTTCAGGGGTTTCAATCTATGAAAGAAATAGGAAGCAGCCCTTACACTAGGAACAATTAAGAGTGTCCTTTAACACTCTGGCTAGTTTAGTCTGGAAAAGTCAAACATTGCTTCAATCAAGAGCTTGGAAGCTTCTCTCACAAAGAATGAATCCAACCATTCAGCAGCTCTGCTGAGCAGGATACCTTGAGCAAAGCTCCAGTTACATGCCTGTGAATCTAAAGGTATGGAAAGAAGAATTGTCTCTAGCAGGGAGCCACTTGCATGTTAACAGGGCATCACACATTCACTTTCTCTGGATCTCTTTGGTTTTGTTTTCTTTGAGACAGGGTCTCATTGTGTAACCTTGGCTGGCCCAGAACTCACTATGTAGAACAGACTGGCCTCAAACTAATAGAGGTCTGTCTGCCTCTGCCTCCCATGTGCTGGGACTAAAGGCATGCACAACTGTGCCTGGCTCTCTGAATCTCTTCTGAAAAGCAAGGTTGTATTTGCCTTTCACCAGAGGCAACCATCCTTAGAGCCAAATCTTACCAAAGTGGGTTGACACCTTTGTGATTTAGCAAGAACTCACTGTATTTTTGATGTGCTTTCCTGGCATTAAGTCCAGAAAGCCAAATAAATCGTTTGCCTAGCCTCCTTGTTAGGTTCCCCTATGGGATGAGCGTAAATATCTCATTAATGTTTTGGCAGTGGGCTCTGATCAGTTCAGTGTTGACTCAGTCAGGCCTCTGCAGCTGTTTCAGACTGAGGTGGCAGAAACACTCTATATCCTTAGCTGTCTGGAAGGGACAACTTTCCTTGCTCTCAGAGTGTGTTTTGAAACCCTTGCTTCCCGTGCAGGTCACTTTTAAGGGAGATCAGCCCCTTCTGAGAGTTTTGATAAAGGGTCCTCAGTGGTCACTCTTGAGCTTGTCACCTTGGGGACAGGTTGTCCTGGGCATGTAACAAAGATGGGACCCGCACCTGGAACTCCTGGGCCTCTTTAATGTGATTGCCAGTCTCTTAAGCTAAGATCATTCTTTGTGCTCCTAGGGGATTCCAGATGCTGAGCTCTTGGCCTGAGGGTCTAACACTTATGAAGACTCTAGAAAGGTAATACCACCTCTCTGAGCTTCAGTTCTTTCTTTTGTGGCACAAGCACCATCTCCCTTGCAGTTATTGCAAGAATTGAACATTTATTGACTTACAATCTCTCTCTACCTCTCTCTACCTCTCTCTCTCTCTCTCTCTCTCTCTCTCTCCTCTCTCTCTCTCTCTCTCTCTCTCTCTCTCTCTCACACACACACACACACACACACACACACACACACACGTTTCATTCTGCAGTCTGCAGAATGGTCAGAATAGCCAAGTGTTCTAGATTGTGTGGCTGACTTCCCCTCACTTGAAATCTATTGTCTGGAACTGTAACCACAGCCCGTTGTCCCCTAGCCCTACAAACATGTTTTGGCTTCCACATTGGAACTTTACCTGTTGGAATATATTTTGAAGGGGTTTGATATTTTTCCTGATTCTGAGTGGGACTTGAAGTCTTTTTGCTCAAAAGATCTTGGCTCTGACTGGTCTTCCTTTTTGTCACCCAAGTTTGCAAGAATTTGTCAGGTATAAGCTCTGCAAGCATGTGGTAGACCCAGCCAATCTGGGCAGGAACATGAAGAACTCATCTGACTTGTTGGGTGTCTTGTATCCAACAGCTGACGCTCTTTTATTAGCAAAAGCATTTTGTTTCCCTTGAGGATTCCATTGCTAGTCCATCTGAGACATTAGCAGAGTAGAGTCTGCCACAAACTTTTCTACATAGTTATATTTCTGATTATGAAGATTTTAGTAGCAGTTTCAGCAATGAGGTTAATTGTAATGATCAAGTATAATTGGAAACAAGTGAAGGAAAAGAGAGTCTTCCTACCCTAACTTTAAGCCTTAAGCTAGACCAGAATCCAACATGCTGTGTGTTCGCTGAACCACTGTGCTCCCAATGCCTGCAGAATTCTCGGTGGGTGTCCATGTCACCCTCCATCTAAATCTCCACTGTGAATTCAGTCCCTCACGGCTCCTGTGTTTACAGGTTGTACTTGGTTTCTTCAGCTGTAGTTTGCCCATCAATCATATTGTTCCCAGGTGGTTAGTATCTCCCATACTGGATGCTATTGGCTCCAGGTGCTTCTTTTAATATGATCCCATTTAGTCTTCTGTGATACCGGAGTTACTGTCCTCATTTTGCAAGTGAGGAAACAGGCTTGGGAAAGTCAAATAACCTCAGGATGCAATTGAGGAGTGGGAGCTAGACATGCCTGGATTCCATTTCTAATTCTAATAACCATCAACAAGCGTGGGGAGGCCTTCTGTGCAGAAGGACCCTGGGACAAATGGATGAATGGAAGCTGTAGGGATGCTACAGGGATGCTGTGTATCCACAGTCATGGGACCATATGATGCCTCATTTGAACACAGGAGTTGGGCTTATTCCTCTTAGGAATGGGAGGAAAAGCAACAGAGGGCATAGAATTTGAGGCAGTCTGCTGTTCTTATCCCCCACCCTTTTAATGAATTTCTCAGAGCTAAGAAGTATGCAGGACCGATTGCCAGGGCCTGGCAGGGAACCCTGTCATATTTATTTTCTCATGTGTTCTACATGACCTTCCTTATCTGCCTCTGCCTCCCAGGGTGGTTTCTGGGAAGCAGAGAGCTAGGAGCCTGTTTGGGAGCCCTGGCCCCCGTGTCAAAGGGCCAAGGCTTTGGAACTCGGTCCTGCCACTAATTATGGACCAGCCTTTCTACCCTAGGCTTCTTCCTCTTATTTTTTCCCAAGAAAATGAGAGCTTGATGATAAAGCAGACTCCGTCCTGCCCTTGTTTTGTTTCCTAGATATTTTTTATGGAGAGATTGTACGTTTTCTTTTCATGATTTTTAAAAATAAGTGGTGAATAGCACACTCAATGCATACATATCTAGTACATGTTGATAAATTCAATAGCCACAAATAAATAATTGTTCAGAATCATTATGTCTTATAAAGTAATGCAACTAATTATCTTTTTGGTCTCTCTAGTGGGCTGGTATAAAAGTGAAAGTACCCCTATTTTGCAGGTAAAAATTTATAGCATAGGATTGGCTCAGTAGGGGGGGGTCTAAGGCCTGAGGAAGCCAGCTAGACTGGCCTGTACACCTGATTGTGGGGATGAAGTTGCATCCATTCTTGGGTGTGCAGGGACAGGAGATTATAGGAAGACCTCCACCCAAGACTTGAAAGTACAGACCTGTTAATAGGATCAGTCTACCTTCTGAGTAGAAGCCATTGTCCTGACACTTCATGGAAAAGGACATTTGCAGGCTGGGCTGTATGTTCAATTACCTGGCTCCCCCATTGGGCAACAGATGATTCTCCCACTGATCATTTAGGCCCCTTTTCTTCACAACATCTATGTTAATTAAAATATTATTTCATTTTTGCCATTTGTTGTTTTCAGACAATGGAAAGAGTGATCTAACTAAATTGAAGAAAACCATAAAATAAATAAAATATTAATGTATGTATGCAGGCATGCATGGTTCTGTATATACATGCAGATATGCATGTGAATCTGCATGGGCATGCCTGTATTTTTCTACCTATATATATATTTATAATTGTGATGTTTTTATAATTTTATTTATGTTTGTATGTATGTGTGTGATTGTACATAATCATCTGGATTTTCTTTTCTTTTATAAATAATTATTTAATTCTTTGAAAATTTCATACAATGTGTTTTTATCATATTCACTCTTCCTCTTCCAAGTCCATCTCCCTACCCACCCAACTTTGTAGCTTTTTAAAAAAGCCCATCTGGTCCTATTTGTGCTGCCCAGATGCTCTTTAGTGTGGCTCTATCCCCTGGAGTGTGGTTGCCTTCCAGTGCTCACGCTCTTAAAGGAAACTGACTCTCTCTTTCCCAGCGGCTACTAGTTGCCAATAGCTCCTTCACTAGGGGTAGGACTTCCTGCCCGCCTCCATGCTCAAATTTTTGTCTGGCTTGAGCTTGGGTGGGTCTTGAGCATGGTGATACAACCATTGTGAGTTCACATGTGCAACAGCCCTGTTGTTTCTGTAGAACACTGTTTCATTGTACTTATCCACTGCCTCTGACTCTCAAAATCTTTTCACCCTCTTTTCAGAGATGATTCCTGGGTCTTGGGAGGAGGGGTATGATATAGATGTCTAATTTAGAGCTGAGCATTCCATAGTCACTTATTCTCTGCACGTTGCCCAATTGTGGGCCCCCTGCATCATTCACTATCAACTGTAAGAAGATGCCTATCTGATGAGCGTTGAGAGATGCACTTATCTATGAATATACAGATAAGACCTAGGTTTAATACGATGTCCATTTCATAGAATAATAGAAGTAGGTTCTCCCCTGAAGTCTGTGACCTATCTAGCCACAGGTTCTTGGCCCTAATAATGGTGCCAGACATGGGTTCATCTTGTGCAGCAGGCTTTAAATCCAGTCAGAAAGTGTCTGGTTATTTCTATAACATTTGTGCCACTATTGAACCCATGGATATATCTTAACAGGGAAATAGTTGTTATTGTAGCTCTTAGGGTTCATGGTTAGGTAAATGTATTAGTTACTTTTCTGTTGCTGTAAGAAAACACATTGACCAAATGTGACTTATGGAAGAAAGAGTTTATTTTGGATTATCATTCCAGAGGAAGTGTTCATAATGGTGGGAGAGGCATGGCAGCAGGTAGTAGGAACAGGAACCTGAGAGATCACATCTAACTGGAAGTAGGGTGAAGCCATGAACTCTCAAACCTGAGCCTGCTTCTTCCAGTAAGGCTGCACTCTTAAACTTCCCAAAACAGCACCACCAACTGTTGACAAAGTACTTAAATAACCCAAGTCTATGGGGGGAATTTCTCATTCAAACCACCACATTCCATTCCCTGGCTCCCATAGATGCATGGCCATATCATAATGCAGAATGCACTTAGTCTACATTTAGAAGTCACCATAGACTTTTAAAAATATATATGTATTATTTATCTTTGAATATAATAAAAATACAATGAATAAAATTCTCAGACTCTCTTAGCCACCTTCATCCCCAAGCATCCATTTGAGTTTTTTTTTTTTTTTTTTTTTTTTCTTTTCTTGAGACAGGATCTCCCTTTAGCCCCAGTTGGCCTGGAACTCGCTATATAGATCAGGTTGACCTCAAACTCAAAATGAATGCATGCACGATTACTAGTTGGCTCGCTTTCTCCAGTCTTATACAGTTGAGGACCCAAGCCCAGGAAGTTGTGCTACCCATAGTGGGCTGTGCATCAGCTAATACAATCAAGACAGTCCTGGAAGATAGGCCCACAGGCCAATCTGATCTAGACAAGCCCTCTTCTTATGTGATTTTTGCATTGCGCCAAGTTGACAAAAGTAACCATCACAGTTTCCAAGGTCACAAGCAGCACTCCTAAGTCATTCTTTCAAGCACCTGTTTTGTTTTGTTTGCTCCCTGTAGCCCCAGCTGGCCTGGAACTTGTTCTGTAGATCAGGCTGGCTTCGATCTCACAGAAATCCACCTGCCTCTGCCTCCTGAGGGGTAGGATTAAAGGAAAGTGCCATCACGTCAGCTTCAAGAACCTACTTTTTAAATGGTTAACTAATTTCTTATTTTGTCATACCTAATGGTCCTAGTTACTTTCTATTGCTGTGAAGAAAAACACTTTGGTCAAAATCAACTTGGGGAGAAAAGGACTTATTTGACTTACATGTTCCTATCACAGTTCATCCTTGAGGGAAGCCAGAGCAGGAACATAGGACAGGAACCTGGAGACAGGAGCTAAAGCACAGACCATGTAAGAATACTGTTTACTGGCTTGCTCCTCTGCTTGTGCTCAGCCTTATTTCTTATACAGCCCAGGACCACATGCCCAGGGGTGGCAAAGCCCACAATGAGCTGGGTCCTCCCCCATTAACCAGCAATTAAGAAATGCCCCACAGACATGGTCCACAGGCACAGGCCAATTCAATGGTGGAAAAGCCTCTTTGAGGTTCTCTCTTTCCAGGTGTGTTAATTTGGCAACTGAAGCTATTAGCACACAAATTATACATAATGAATTATTCTTTCTGAAATAAAGTTTATTTTCAGTTTATACTTAACATAGGTAATTTTTAATTTTAAAATATGATAGATTAACATTTCATATGGTGATATTTAGGAGTGACTTAAATGTCAAAAAATAAGGACATGATTTAGTATGTATGAAGGAGCTCTTATGATGATGTTTTTAAAAAATAATTCTGGGGAGGAAACATGTTATAGTTTCTATACACAATGGTTCTTAAGTACACTGCCCTGGTTCCTAGCCTGTTCCACCATTTCCTAGCCTTGTGACCTTGGGCACATTTCTTCTCTACGTATACGTGTATACAAATGGACATGAAGGAGTATGGATGTCAAATGGGCATGCTGGTGTGTGTATATACTATACCTATGTGGAGGCCAGAGGGCACCTCCCCACATACTCATAGTACAGAGCTATACTAATAAAAACAGCATGGTACTGACATAAAAACAGACACACAAATCAATGGAATAGAATTGAGAACCCAGATATAATTCAGATATAATTCTACAGACTCTTGATTTTTGACAGAGAGGCCAAAAATACACACTGGGGAAAAGATAGCATCTTCAAGAAATGATGCTGGTCAAAATGGATAGATCATGTAGAAGAATGAAGCTAGATTCTTATTTCTTGCTTTGTGCAAAACTCAACTACAAATGGATCAAGGACCTCAGTATAAGACCTGAGTCCCTGAATCTGATAGAAGAGAAAATAAGTAATATGTTGAAAATGGTAGGCACAGGAAAAGACTTTCTGAACAGGACCCTGGTCGCACTGGCATTAACACCAACAATTGACAAATGGAACCTCATGAAACTAAAAACCTTCTGTACAGGAAAGGACACCATCATCATTTGAGTGAAGAGGCAACCTATAGAATGGGAAAATCTTTACTAATTATCCATCTCACAGAGGGTTAGTGTCTAGAATATACAAATAGCTCAAAAACTAAACACCAAGAAAAAAACCAACCCAGTTAAAATTTAGAGCAAAGAACTAACAAAGAGTTCTCAAAAGATGAAATGCAATGACTGAAAATATTTTTTAAAACATGTTCAATATCCTTAGCCATCAGGGAAATGCAAATTCAACTACTTTGAGATTTCATCTCACTCCAGTCAGAATGGCTAAGGTCAAAAAACAAATGATAACAAATGCTGGTATGGATGCGAGGTAAGGGGAACACTTACTGTTGGTGTGTAAACTAGTGAAACCACTATGAAAATCAGTGTGGAGGTTCCTCAAAGGCTAGAAATAAGTCTATCACATGATCCAGCTATAGCACTGCTGGGCATATTCCCAAAAGACTATGTATCTCACCACACAGACACCTGTGCATCCTTGTACATTGCTGCTCTATTCACAACCGCCAGGAAATGGAAACAACCTAGATGTTCTTCAACTGATGAGTGCATACTGAAAATGTGGTGTATTTACACGATGGAGATGGAATATTATTTAGTCATAAGGAAAAACGAAATTACTAAAATTGCAAGTAAATGGATGGAACAGGAAACATCCTGAGAGACATAATCCAGACCAAGAAAAATAAACATTCTCTGGATTTTCTGCTACAATTTTCGTTTCCTTATCATCCCAGACACTCATCTAAGAAGCTGTCCAGGTGCATGTGGTTTCCAGGTCAGACAAATTTTCTGATCATATGCTATGTTTTTTGCTGTTTCTTCTCAGAATAACCAGAGATCAGATCTTCCTGTTGTCCTAAAGCTAATGTTTCCTCTCATGGAAAACCTGTGGAGTGACTTACGCACTCCACATAAAAGATACTCAGGACTGGCCACCACTTGCTTACTCATCGTTCTAGCTTTTTTATCCTTTGCTGTGGCAAAACACTCTGACCACTACCAACTTGGGGAGAAAAGGGTTTATTTGTCTTACTTCTCCTGGTCTCAGTTCATCACAGAGCCCAAGGTAGGAACTGAGGGCAGGAACCTGGAGGCAGGAGCTGGAACACAGCCAATGGAGGAACGAACGCTGCTTACTGGCTTGCTCCCTGGCCCCTGCTCGGCCTGCTTTCTTATGCAACAACAGGCCCACCTTCCCAGGGGTAGCACCACCCACAGTGGGCTGGGCCCTCCCACATCACTCAACAATCAAGAAGATGGCCCACAGACATGGCCACAGGCCAGTCATATGGAGGCAATTCCCCAATTGAGGCTCCCTCAACCCAGGTGTGTCAAGTTGACACTAAAGCTATCTAGCACACTCATGGAGAGCTCATTAGTGGTCAACACAACCCTCCTCTGGGAACCCAGCAAGGAGGAAAGTGTACCAGTAATGAATATGCTTTGGATTCGTATGGGTGCCAGCACCTTGGCAGGGGCAAATCTGTCAGGGTTTAAGTAGGAAACAGACTTTTGCTCTTCTGCCAATAACTCAGAGACTGCCTTATTATTTGTAAGTATTGTACATTGCCGTTATTCTTGGCACCAGGGCATCACACCTCTTGAATAGTGACTACCCATTCTGTAGGCTCCTGCTTACAAGAGGGAATGAGTGTTAGGGTTCTTGTATAAGCTGTGGTGTGCTGTTCCTCCCCCTCCTCACTTGCTTCTGCCTTGAGGCTCTCTGAGTAATCCTAAAGGCTCCTGGGTTACAGACATGATGATTTCTAGGAACAGGTCACTTAAGTGAGTCATGAGTTCGGAGCTACTTTGTGGTGGCTGAAACTCAGTGAACTTCAGGAACTGATGCTACAGAGGTGGACCAGCCCTGGTCATCAGTAGTCAGGACAAGCTGGTTCTTAGCCCTTATACCAGTGATTTGGTCTTTGAGGTCAATGGGGTTGCATGTAGGGCTAGTCACAGCTAGGAGACTGCAGAGGTGTAGCTAAAATTCCTTCTGGGGAACACAAGTGACATCCGGCCCTGTCCTCCCTTGGGCCCTATTACAAACCGAGGTATAATTTTAACAGACTGCAGTCTGGGAAACCAGCAAGTTTATTGGACTTATAGAACAGTGTGTGAAGGTTTACTCTTACAGGAGTGTGGGTGCTCCCCCCTAAGGCTGCACTGGAAAGTCTCCATCCAGGCATGGACATTGACTTCCCTACACCTCTACAAAATGATGAGAGAGCCTCCCTATGGCTTCCTCCACTTACCCTTAGTATCTCCACCTCATACAATGAGAACCTACTGGTTCGTTGGGAGCTGTGACTGGCTGACCCTCCCTGCTCCTTCTTTCTTGTGGAGTGTACCAGTCAACAAGTTTAGGTGTGATGATCCTAGGCAAGTGGGTGCAACCAAGCTTGGGAAAAAGGCATCTGATGTCCATGGTCTATCTTTTGGAAGACAGTCTCATGCAATAAGAAATTCAACTGTCAGTTTCCCTGATGAACTTGCTGTGTTCTTCCTGAGCTTCAACCAATACTGAGGGTACATGTAGAGAGATTAGGGAAGCAGGAGGAAGGGGATGTTTCTTGGGTTTTTAGGGACACCCTTTGGTTAAGGCTGTGTGGAAGACACACTGTTGTACACAGAGCAAATCTCAGACCAGCAACCTGAGCTTGGGTTCTCATGCTGATGGATCCTTATATAGAGACTATGCCTCTGACTCCAAATGATGTGTTCTCTGGATCTGCTTTCCTCTTGCCAGAGGTGTGTACTTGCCAAGCTCACAGACTGACTGTGCTGTAGGGCCCCTGGATCACTTTACATCACTCCCAGTCCAAGCTACTGTTCTCATAGCCCTGCCTTCTTGACTCACAACAGCCCCATGTCTCAATATGCCCAGGTAGCTACTCAGGACACCACCCAACCCTTTCATGTTCATGTGGCCCAAACTGTCAATCAAGACTGTTCCCTGGGCATGCTAGCCTCTCAAGCACCAAGCCTGAATTTATTCCCTTTAAACCTGCCCTCTGCTTCTTGGCTTGTGGGGTGGCTCTTGCTTTCTACAAGTTGGGTTGCTGATGACTTCCTGTCACAGTGTTCAGGCTTTGGAAGATCACTTTTTGAAGTCCAGTCTTTTTGAGGGACTTCTCTGTGTAGACTTGAATGTACTTGACTCAGACCAATACCCCCAATGCCCTTTGGGTGGTGTGGAAGACATGTCTATACCGAGGGAGGGGCAGCCTTCTCCTCTGGCAGGGTGCTACCACTTCCTGGGGAAGGATAAAAGCTTGAAACATACATTAAAGTTCTTTCTGGAAATATGTCTGGTTTACATCTCAGTAGACAATGAGCCTGCAATGGTTTGACACTCTCTTTGGTACATTTCAAACCCTACTTTGTATCCTTTATTCACATGGATATACGTAATAGAGATAGAAACTCTTGTTTGAGAACTCTCATGTTTGCTTCTTGGAGAGTAGAGAAGTGGAATAAAAGCATGCTGGTGGGAACAGTAACCAACGTTAGAAACAAAATCCATAAAACAGTTTATTAGGATCTATCTGGAGTCCCTCAAAGTGTCTGCACTCTCTGATCCAGGAATTCATGTTCTGGAAATAAGTCCTTAAAAGCAAAATGACTGAGTAACCTTTTAACAAAAGATGTTTTTCTGGCACTCTAAATACAAATATTGATCGGGGATCAACCTCATTATACTATCCAATTATAGCAAAAATGTCAAAAATCTGTTTTCTAAACTATGAAATATTATTTTAGCCATTGCATTTATCATTTTGTTTTTGAAGTTATTAAAATGATAATGATGGAAATTATTGTAAGATAGGAAGGAAATGTAAAAATTTCAGGCTTGAAAACAGATTCACAGAGGTCTACTCAATATATCTATGTTTATGTCTCTTGATAGCATTCTTGGTGTCTGTGCACACACAACATACTGACAATGCACACATGTGCTTATCTTTAGCTTTGAAGAGCAACTCATGTGTGGATAGATTTTATTCATTAGTTTATATGTAAGCACTGATACACATGCAACTATATACTCAACCTGTTCGTCTGTTGGCTAACTACATATCTGTCTATATGACTAGATGACAAAGTTACCAAAATGTTCATAGCAATTATGTTTAATAAGTAGAAGGTTTATGTGGAATTAATTTTCCTCTTTTGCAAGTTTCATCTTCAAAATTTGCTCTTATGAACATGTGTTGCTTCTTTAAAAAGGAAAACAATCTTTAAAAAAAAAACTACGTTACCCATCATTTCACATTTAGAACCCTTAAGATTTCTGAAAGCTGGACTGTAATTTAAATAAAAATAGCAATAGCCAAGACAATGGGCATTTTTCCCTCCTGGCAGTCACACAGTGAGAATGCACTTGACACACAGCCCAGAACATTCCAAGTGAACCAACAGCAGGAAACACACTCAAGCTGAGATCATTATAAGTTACTAGATGACAATTTGTTCTGAGTTTTGAAAGCTAACCCAGCAAGCATGATTTGGGTCCAAGAGTTGAATATTAAAAAATCATTGAAAGCCAACACTTCTAATATTAAACAATTTTTTGCTGTTGTTTGAACATGGTCTGATGTCTGCATTTGTTGTTTCTTTTCTGGCCCTCTGTGAGAACCACTGGAACAGTCCAGGGGACCCCACATCTCAAGGAACCTCAGGACACCCAGGTACCTGCTGAGCATTTTAATGCAGTGTATCTCAGTAGTATAATAGGGTATTCTTCTTTTATAAAGATGTTAAGGAACTTTCAGATACCTCAGGTGACAACTGACACAGTTCCAGTAAAGTGTCCATTTTAGTGCATAGGTATGTGGGTATGTATGTTAGCTGGTACAACCATCAGGGGAAGGGGAGCATTCCTGAAGCTCCAGGCCTCACAGTGACTGTATTAGACATCTCATTGCTGTGACCACAGTACCTGACACATTTAGTTTGGCTCATGGCTTCAGAGGGCTCAGTTCATGGTTGCCTGGCTACCATCATGGTGGTGGTAGCATGTGGCAGAAGAGCTTTATGAGGGACAGTTAGAAAACAAAGAGAATCCCAGTATTCTTGGGCTCTCTCCTTTTCCACCTTTTAGTGCATTGAGACTTCTAGTCCAGGAGATGGTGATGCCCACATTCACGGAGGATCTATTCCCCCTACTCCCCCTTCAGTGAATCCTCTCTGGAAATGCCCACCTGGACAGATCCAGAAGTATGAGTCCCTGATCTCCTACATGGTTCTAATTCCAATGAAGTTAACAACAAAAGCCAACCACCACAAGGAGCTATCCACAACAATGTGAGATGCATGGGTAACAATATCTCCACAGCAGGGATTCCATGGACACAAAATATCCCTTGGAAGCAGAGGTCATTTGGATGAGAGAAGGCTCTACCTGTTTGCGCCATAGTGCTTCAGGACAGAGGCTGGAGAAAGAACTTCCTTCCTGCAGAAGAGTTCTTCATAAAGGAAGGAAGGAAAGAGGGAGGGAGGGAGGGAGGAAGGGAGAAAAGGAGAGAGGGAAGGAGGGAGGGAGGGAGAAAAGAGAAGAAGAAAATCCTACAGAACTTCATGAGTTCTTGGGTTAAAACTACATACATGCACTAAGTGCCCAAATCTTCATTGTGTGTACCTCCCAGCCTTCCAGAAAGTTTCTTGTCCACCATGGTGTCTGTGGCTCTTTTCTGGCCCTTTTCTATATTTCTTCTTCATTACTCTTGGGTTCCTCGTTTTCAACAGAAATCCACACCTCAACAGCTTTGTGCTCGGTGTAGGAAAGAATTTCAGTGGAATCTAATGTTTTTGCTTGATTTCTTTTTGGAATGTCTTCCCCTTGTGTACTACAAAGCAAGTCATAAGGAAAAAGGTGGCATTTGTCCATCTTCTCTAACTCTTGACCTAGATTCTGCAGATTGGAGCCCAGGGATTCAAGCACACTGTGCTCAGGTATTAGCTGATTCACACTGCTTCCCTTTGTGCACTACAGCAAGTGTGCCTTCAAGGAAGTGTACCTTGCCTCACTGTGCAAGTTTGAAATTTAGCTCTTTTTCCCCCTCCTTGGCCAGATCCCCTGTTCAAAACCAGTTCACAATCTGTATAGCCATAGAAAATGACTTAGTTGGCAGAAGGCTGCATTTATAGAGCATAAATTTATGAGAATGATAAGTACATTTTAAAGGAGCTAAAATAAAATACACCTGCATATACTCAGCACCATGAAACAAAGTTGTTCTCTCCATTAAACTGTTACTGATCAAGACAACATCACATGATTTTGTTTCACATTTTATTTTGTTTTGTTTTGTTTTGTTTTATTTGAGATAGGGTCTCCCTGTAGCCTCAGCTGGCCTGGAACTCGCTGTATAGACCAGGCTGGACTCAAACTCACCAAACTCCATCTGCCTCTGCCTCCTGAGGGCTGGATTAAAGACGTGTGCTGGTAAGGACGAGTCCCCCTATGCGAGTCAGATCTAGTTTGGGAATAATGTATGAACTTACCATATCCCAAGCAGAGTCTAATTTCCCTAGAGAGGTACGGTCAGATGGAGCGAATTGAGTTCTGTTGGGGACAGTGCTTGTGTGAAGGTCCTTGTCTTTGTTCTGTGACACTGGCACAGTGGGAGGGACCATGGGAGGACACTATTCAAAACCCACTGTCCTAGAAGGATTATATGAGCAAAAATTTCAGGAAGAAATATTCAGGAGATTATGGTACTAAGATGACATCAGGAAAACTGAGAACTCTCTGTGAAACAGAATGGCCAACTTTTGATGTTGAAAGTTTCCCAAAAGGAACTTTGAATATGACTAAGGTTAAGTCAATGTACCAAGGTGATAATTGGAGACAAAGGATATCCAGTCATTTCCCATATAAAGATGCTTAGCCACAAATCATGCTAGTCCAGTCCTCTTAGATTTGGTTCTGTGCTACCAAGCAGGTCAGAACAAAATTCTCCTGGCTAAGACAATAATAATAATAATAATAATAATAATAATAATAATAATAATTAATACTACAAACCAATGCTCCACCAAGACTCCTCTAATCCTCCAGGGAGTTCCAGATGAGTTCCTGATGCCAACACCTCCTTATGCTTCTCTGCCAAGTCCCTCCTTTGCTAGACAGTCTTCCACTATCAGTATCTTCCCTGGGCTTAAGGACTATGTCTCTCCACCTAAAACAGAGCCCCTCCCCCCATCAAGACTGAGGAGCTTGAGCAGGTGAAGAGATGTTCCTTTTAGCCCAGAAGCAGCTACTCACCCTCCAGATGCCCCCTCCAAGAGACTAAAGGACCCCAGCATGTGGTTCCAGACAGAAGCACAGAGGGCAACCTATTTTCTACTTCTAGCACTTCACCACAGACTTGCTTAATTTGAAACACCATACCCTCTCATACTCTGAGAAATCACAGACTATGATAAGCCCAGTAGAATCTATTTGTCAGACACATCTTCCACCTGAAGCAACAGCTACCAAATCCTCCTAACTCTCCCTAATATGGAGGGATGATGGTGAATGATGATTAAGACTCACAAATGCTTAACGACTCATGTCCTGCCACAAGAATTGAATGCAGAAGCATGGGTCAGAAATGCCCTCCCAAAAGCAGAGTGGGACCCCAATTCAGAAGGTGATAGGACTTGCCCGGGGAGCCCCCCACAGTCCCTACCAGAAGGACTGAAACGGGGAGCTAAGAAGCCCATCAGTATGTCCAAGACCACTGAAATTCTCCAGAAGTCAAATTAGAGCCCTTCTGACTTTCATGAGCAGTTATGTGAAGCCTTCCATCTGTTCACTCCTTTTGACCCTGAGGCCCCCTAAAACCAGCAAATGGTCACTGTAGCCTTTGTGGGCCAGGCACAAGGAGACATCCCAAGAAATTTACAGAAATGGGAAGGGTTTGCAGGGATGAACAGTATCCAGCTAGTGGAAATTACCAACAAAATATTTGTGGATTGGGAACTGGCTTCTAGAGGGAAGGAAGATAAGAGGCTGAAACAAAAGGCAGCTCTCCCCAGGCCTAGATGGAACCAGCTTGGAAATAAGCCCAAGCCTTGCACTCCTTTACAGAAGAATCAATGTGCTCACTGCAAGGAAATCAGACGCTGAGAAAATGAGCGCCTCAATAAAAAGGGGATAGAGCAGGGAGCAAAGCAAGGCTGCACTCTGTATCACGAGCTCCCTCCACCTCATCAACAGCTTCACTGGGCTGACCAGAGTGACTCTGACTGAGACAAACCAGATTCCACAAGACCAGGCCCCCTGTGTCAAAGGTCAAAATGAAAGTTGGGGGCCATTTAGTGGACTTCATGGAAGACACTGGTGCTGAATATTTGGTTATCAGACTGGTGGCCCTGTCAGGGAAGGCAACAATGGTAGTAGAAGCCACTGGGGTCCTGATCAGAAATCCCTTCTGTGAGTTTTGCAGCTGTGCCTTAGGAGGATATCAGGCGAAGCATGAATTCCTCTATCACCAAGAGTGACTAGTACCCTTGCTATGAAGAGACTTGTCTAAACTAGGGGTACAGATGACCTTCTCTGTTGATGATATCTCTTGCCACAAACTACAGAGGCCCATAAAGCCACCTCTCTGATCCTGTCAATCACAAGAGGACGAATGGAGAATCTCCTCACAGCCCATCATACACACTGTCTCTATCCTGAAAAACTTACAGCTCTCACTTTCCTGGAATATGTAGTGAAAAGAACCCATCAGCACTGGTCACAAATCACCCACCTGTAGGAGTTAAATTGCCACCTGGAGCCTACCTGGTAAGGGTTCAACATTATGCTTCATTTGCTTTTGAATGGGAAGACCCTACCGCAAACTATAAGGAACAATTGAGTTGAATCTGATTGCTGCCACATGCTTAAAAACCTCTCCACAATATTTTCGGAATCCCTGACAGATGACCCGGCGCACTTCCCAATCACAGAGATGAAGTGTGAACTCCTGCAGTGTGTGGATGATCTGCTCCTGGCAAGCACGGCCTTGGAAGACTGAACTAGGGGAACAGAGACATTGCTAGATATGCTTCAGAGGGCTGGATATAGATTTGCATCAAAAAAGATGCAAATCTGCCCCAAAGAAGTTAAATACTTGGAGTTCTGTATCTCAAAAGGACTTGGGGTCTTGGAACCTGAATGAGAAAGCAAATCCAGTCCCAAATACCTGGAGACAGATCAGAGAGTTTCTGTGGGCTTCTGACTTCTCCAATGTGAATACTTAAGCCCCTCTATGAAATCACAAAGGGAGGAAAAAGGGATCCATTTAAATGGGGATAGCAACAGCAAGACACCTTTCTGATTTTCAGGAAGTCCCTGCTGGAAGCACTGGCATTAGGCCTCCTGAAGGGACCCAAGAATTTAACCTCTTTGTCCTTGAAAAAAAGGGAATGGAATTAGGATTCTTAACCCACGAACGTGGGACCTTGGCAGTGACTGTAGCACACCTGTCCAAGCAGCTAGACACAGTGGCATCTAGATGGTGACCTTACCCAGGGGCCCTGGTAAGCCATGGCTTTCTTAGCCAAGGAAGCTGACAAATTAACCAAAGGAAAATTTCTAAATCTCAAGGTCAACAGCCTTAATGGACCATAGAGGGTCCCACTGACTCATAAACCCACAAATGAACCAATAGCTTTCTTTGTAAACACCTCTGAGTTCACCTGGAGACTGTCAGAACACTAAGCCCAGCCACTTTCCTGCTCCTGAACAGTGACCTCCAGACCATGGCATAAGGCACCCCTCAAACCCACCTAAAAGGGACTCTACTTTGTGCTTCTTAACCATTCCCGCAGCCTTAAAAATTGCAGACGTAGACGTCCGAATCCATTATTCCCAGGTAAAGACTGCTGCCCTACCTGGCTTGGTGGATCGTGACTGAGGACCCTGAGAATCCCAAGGTCACCTTTTGTGCCTACCACCCTCCTTTAACCATACTGGAAGCTAGTCAATCTACACACAGCTGAAGTCTGAGGCCTACAGCCAGGACCCAAGCACCCTATAGACCTGTTCCTGTCTCAAACCTGGAGGGCAATTGGCTAACACACAGTGGAAACCTGAGGAATGCAATGGGGGTATTCTGGGGAATTATGAAAGAGAAGGATAATCCAAGCTGAAAAAGGAATCATAAAAAGACCAAGATTCATGCAAGAAAATATAATGCTTGATGACAGAGAAGAATTTAGAACCAAATCTTGTGAGACACCGAAAAGGAGCCTCACTTCACCTTATCTGGGAGAATTTTGGAGTACAAAATGAGAATGGTTGTATGCATGGCTCTGGATACCAAGCTGGAGACAACAGGTTTCTGTGACATGGAGGAGAGAGCAAGAGATTTTGTTTTGTCTTTTGCTGAACTGGTTGGGATTAGTTTAGGGTTGGAAGTGTTACAGTATCAATAAGCTCCATAAATTGAACTGGTCCAGACTATGAAAAATGTCTATCTAGTCTATCTGTTGGAGGATCTATTTTTCCAGTCTCACTGGTCAATCACCTGGTGATAGCACCACTCCCAGGAAGGCAGGTTCACCTTAAGTTATGCTAAACAGGTGGGCGGAATACCTGGTGTGTTAATAAGGTAGTGAATATTTCCTGCCTGGAACTAGCTGCGGCTCTCTGCAGAACTTCTAGACCAGCCACAGTCATGTAGGTCTCTGTAAGTCTGTCCATTTTTCTGAACTCTTCAGGAAAGCATAATTTTTCCTTTTCTTCTTCATTCTTTTCTTTCTAAACATGCTTTCTTTAAGGCTTTGGGCTGCCCCTAGCATCTTGTGTTTCTTCACTTTTTTTCTCTAAAGCTTCCTTCTTCCAGCCATGTGGTTGTGAGTCAGCCACATGTCTGACCTCCATGCAGGCTCTAAACCTGCATTGCTTCATGATTTTCTTTACTTCTTCCCACTATTCACCTCCTCAAGGCAGCTGCCACAATGACCAGCTCATCTGCCCTGAGGATTTTTCTTTAAGAGTCTAATAAAATCGTAAAAGCTCCCGTTTGGGTCCATTCTTAAATTCTTTTATGAAGGAGACTAAGAACCCTCTAGGGGACCCTCTTTCTCCCTGTTTCAGAAGTGACTCCAGCTAGGTTGTCAGCTGGGAAAACATTCCTGGAGGTGTGAAGAGGCATGTCCTGGTATAGGAGCTGATGTAGAGATACCACTTATAACAGTCAAAGTAAGGGGCATGAAGGTGGAATCAGATGGGCACTTCCTCACAAAAGGGGGAAATGAGCCCACCACAGCTCCTGCCTGCTCAAACATTTGCAAACTCTGATATCCAGAAACCAGGTCAAGGATGTGAAAAACAGTTCAGCAAGAAATTTGCAGTTATTTCTTAAGTAGAGAATGGACATGTCATGACTTGGCCGTGCACTGGAATAGAAAATAATCATTGAGAGTTCACATTTTAAGGTCTCAGTGTGGAAGTAAGATACTAGAAATCATGGCTTTCACAAGCCAAAGAACTAGGCATCTGCTTTCATATCTGAAGGGGGCAGGTTATTGTGAGTCCAAATAATAAGAAAAAACCAGACTTTTTTTTTTTTTTTTTTTTGCATAAATCCAAACAAAGCCCTGGAGCTTGTCACTTTGCTTTTTCTTCATAAACTCACACACATACTGGAGTTCATCTTTCTCTTAAGAACTCCTAAAGTTTTTGGAAGACAACTTTTGAATTAAAAAAAAAATGCATTCAGTTCTCTGGAATAACAGATGAGCCTATGATATGGTAGAAAGGACTTTGAGATTAGAGTGGTTTGGAATCAAAATCGGATCTTCCAGCTAAGTAGCTCTAAGCTTTTCACCAGTTGAATGGATAAAACTAATAATCTAATGAAGAAAGTTGTTGTGAGTCCCAATGAATTAATGCAGTTGAAAATTTGGGTTAGTAGATTATTAAATGCCAATTTGAAGCCTCCATCTAGCCATCATTTTACTTTAAGTTCTCTCACGGCAAATCCAAGATTAGGGACTGAATGATACTGTATATGTATAAGTGCAAGCATTATCTTGTGGGAGACACACTTGTTAGAAACAAACAGAAAACATTTCAAACTGACTACTGCCATATATACAATAACATCAGCAAAGTCAGGGTTGGAACCCAGGCTTGGTGGGTCCTGGAGCGAGCTGGGCAGAGGCTACTGTCCCTCCTTCCTGGTGGTCACATCCTACTGTACTGAACACAGTACTAGCATTTCACCCTCGGCTTAGTGGATGGCCTGGGGATGTGCAGCATCACTGGGGATCAGCCTAAGAGAAGCCAGCACCAAGGGTCCAGTGTGGCCCAGCAGAGCTGCTCCAGCTTTGGGTTTAAATAGCTGCACCCTTGGGCATGTAGCCAGCCACTGAGTTGTGAACCTGAGAAACTGGAGCTGCTGCTTCCCTGTCTGTGAAGGTTCTCTGTTTAAGATTGTGCATTGAAGTTGTATGCTCTGACACATTGGTTATTGGTGAGACCCTCTCTTTCCCTTAGAAGCCTTCTTTCTGTTGCTCTAGGCATGGGATCATAGATTTTTATGAGTGATTTATTATAGTGATTTATCTAGCATCTTCTTAGCTTTCCTCTTGTAAGTTCTCCAGATAGTTCTTAAAATTCTTTATTACATTTTTTTCATTTGTGTCTGTGTGCGTGTACATGCGTGCTCATGCATGTACCCATGTATTCATGCCACAGTAGGGGTTTGGATGTCAAAGGGGAACCTGTGAAAGCCAGTTCTCTCTTTCTACCATGTGGGTCTTGGGGATGAAACTCAGGTCATCAGTCTTGACTTCAAATGTCTTTGTCTGCTGAACCATCTTGCTAGACCCATATGATTCTTTCAGTTAGCAAAATCTAGAAAATGACAAGTGTCAAAAATATAATTTTCTTGATACTGTCATGATGACTCAACCTCTCTGGCTGAACTGAATAGCCATGTAGACTTCGGAGTTGTGGAGGCACTAGCTATCCCCCCGCCTGAAGAACTGGAACTGGACTTCAACCAGCAGATGCCTCAAGTGTCCTCAGAGGAATCTTGCTTGTTTGAAGAATCCTTGTTTTAAAGACTCTTAGATACCAAAAGTCCTTTAAGATCAATATTTAATGCAACACTCTAAAGTAGAACAAAATTTTGAAAAGATGGTTTTGTAGAATGTTCTCTAAGCCCTACCTTGTAAAAATGGAGTGAAAGAGTTTTCTAATTTGCCACCAGTGGGAAAACCCACAAACGTCTCCATATTTCAAAATATGTATATGTTAGGCTTATTAAGTTTTCTCTTCTCAAAATTTTCCATCTTGATCGACTATGCCAGATTGTTTTTGTGGCAAATAAAGGATTTTTAGTAACTTAAGTCAAAGAGATTTTGGGGAACTCTACTTTTGTTATGAAAGGAGTTTATTGTTCTGATTTACTTCTGTTAAAATATTTGAAGTACAAGGTTTAATAGAATTCATATAAGTGTTGGCTATTAGGAAGTTGTGCTGGATAGCTTTAGTGTCAACTTGACTCACCTGGGTTGAAGGAGCCCCAACTGGGGAATTGCCTTCACTGGACTGGCCGGTGGCCATATCTGTGGGGCATCTTCTTGATTGTTGAGTGATATGGGAGGGCGCAGCCCACTGTGGGTGGTGCCACCCCTGGGAAGGTGGGCCTGTTGTTGCATAAGAAAGCAGGCTGAGCAGGGGCCAAGGGAGCAAGCCAGTAAGCAGAGTTCCTCCATGTTCTGTGCTCCAGCTCCTGCTTCCAGGTTCCTTCCCTGAGTTCCTATCGTGGGCTCCCAGATGAACTGTGACCTGGGAGATGTAAGCTCAATAAACCCTTTCTTCCCCAAGTTGGCATTGGTCAGAGTATTTTGTCACAGCAATGGAGAAACAAACTAGGACAGAAGTGTAGTGAGGAATTATTCTTACTATTTTAAAACTTTCTTCTTGGGGGCTGGAGAGATGGCTCAGTGGTAAAGAACACTGGCTGTTCTTACTGTCCATAACTCCAGTTCCAGGGGATCTGACGGCCTCTTCTGTCCTCTTCTGGCATTGCATGACACTTATCTACATGCACTTACCTACATGCAGGCAATACACATACACATAAAGTAAAAATAATAAAATGTTAAAAAAATTCTTCTTGTCAATTTCCACTTACTTTATAAAGGAAATCAGAAGATGGGGGTGTACTTGGAATTCTAATGTCTCCATTTCAAATGCATTTCTATTTTCCCTGTGTCTTGGAAAACCAAAACAAAAAACAACACAAGTCATTTTGCCGAAGGCATCAATCAAACCAGAAGATGGTTTTACACCCTTCTGGTGCTGGCTACAGCTCTCTTCAGACAGCCACTTTCAAGAATGTGATTGTGAATGGACTCATCTTGGCAAGCGATGGCTAAAAAATGAGCAAGTGGAAAAAGAACTATCCAGATCTAGTTTCCATCATCAGTAAATACGGTGCTGATGCCCTCAGATTGTGTCTGATCAATTCCCCTATGGTGAGAGTAGAAAACCTTCACTTTAAAGAGGAGGGTGTGAGGGATGTCCTCAAGGATGTGCTGCTCCTATGGTACAATGCATACCGCTTCTTCATTTAGGCTCCACAAGGAAGAAGAAATGGAATTTCTCTACAATGAGCACACGGTTAGAGAAAGCCCCAACATCACTGATGGGTGGATCTTGTGTGGAGAGCCACAGCCTCCGCCGCCATTACAAGATGGCGCCGGTATCCGGACCTTCTTAACAGTAAACATCCTGCTGCGCCCATAAGGGGCGTGCACAAGAGCCTGCTCTCCCTCGCCTCCTCCCGTGGCGTGATCTCCAGCAACCAATCCGCTTCTTATACGTCATAGATGGGACCTTTAGACTATATAAGCAACCGCTCTCCCGCTTCTCGGCGTCTTCGGTCTTCATCCTTAGTATGCTATGTAAGAGGCTTATGAAATAAACTGCTGCAGAAGGATCCTGACTTGTCCTCCCGCGTCGTTCTTGCCGGCGAGACGGAAAGCGGTCGGGGACAGGAGAGTCAGCTTGCTTTACAGGTGTGGCCTCTGGAAGGGTGACCACACTCCACTGGATAGCCACATACCCATGAGTACACGGGCAGCATAAACTGCACTCAGTAGGGACATGAAGGTGGGAGAGATGGGACATAAATCTGGCAGGTGCTAAGGGGATAAG
>NW_008345972.1:1001686-1007129 GCF_000622305.1 Nannospalax galili
TAGGCTATGATCATGTTAATAATTAGGGTTAGGTTAAGGGTTAGCTTCTTGCTTGAAAATAATAAAATACAAATATTGTATTATTATTTAGAATAGTGGAATCTGGAAGCAACTGTTATATTTACTGGCAGATGAAACTTCTCTAAGTCTACTCCTACTATGTATACTCATCAACTTTATCATTTTGCTTCTCTCATAAAAGTATTCCTGCCCAGAGTGGCTGCCTTCCAGAGGACTTTTGGCCATTTTTCTCATGACTAGGGTGAAAAATGTTTCTGGTATCCAGTGGTCAGATGGCCAGATGCTGCTCAGCATCCTGACATGCACAAGGTTGTCACCACCAAAAGCCATGATGTGTGTGGAGAGCCACAGCCTCCGCCGCCATTACAAGATGGCGCCGGTATCCGGACCTTCTTAACAGTAAACATCCTGCTGCGCCCATAAGGGGCGTGCACAAGAGCCTGCTCTCCCTCGCCTCCTCCCGTGGCGTGATCTCCAGCAACCAATCCGCTTCTTATACGTCATAGATGGGACCTTTAGACTATATAAGCAACCGCTCTCCCGCTTCTCGGCGTCTTCGGTCTTTAAGCTTCTAAGAGTGTAAGATGCGCATACAATAAACTGCTGCAGAAGGATCCTGACTTGTCCTCCCGCGTCGTTCTTGCCGGCGAGACGGAAAGTGGTCGGGGACAATCTTGTCCATCATGCAGTCACTCGTTGGGTTCTTTGAGACCAAAATGGCAGCTTAGAGGCTATATATTGTGCTACCTCACCTGGTCAAGTTTGTAGATATTCTGACCAATTGGTACGTCCGAATGAACCACAGAAGATTGAAGGGTGAGAATGGGATGAAGATTGTGTTATGGCTCTGGAGACATTGTTCAGTGTCTTGCTTTCTCTGTGCAGACTGATGGCCCCTTATACACCATTTCTCATTGAACTGATGTACCAGAATCTAAAGATGCTGATTAACCCTGTTTCTGTCCAGGACAAGGACACACTCAGCATCCACTACCTCATGCTACCAGGTGTTCGGGAGGAACACATTGACAGGAAAACAGAGAGTGCAGTATCTAGAATGCAGTTGGTGATTGAACTTGGGTGAGTGATCCGAGACTGGAAAACTATTCCAATAAAGCATCCTTTGAAAGAAATAGTGGTCATCCATCAAAATCCAGAAACTCTGGAATACATTAAGAGAAGTAATCATTGAGGAATTAAATGTTCGAAAAGTCACACTGTCTACTGATAAAAACAAGTATGGCATTTGGTTATGTGCTGAACCAGATTACATGGTCCTTGGGAAGCATCTAAAGGGAGCCTTTAAAGCAGTGATGATGGCCATCAAGCAGCTGAGCAGTGAGGAGCTGGAGCAGTTCCAGAAGAGTGGGAACGTTGTTGTGGAAGGCCATGAATTGCATGAAGAAGACAGTTGCCTCATGTATACCTTTGACCAGGCCACCGGAGGGACTGCACAGTTTGAAGCACACTCTGATGCTCAGGCTTTGGTTCTCTTAGACATCACACCTGACCAGTCTATGGTGGATGAAGGAATGGCTTGGGAAGTCATCAATCGCATCCAGAAACTTCGATCTAGTTCCAACTGATGAAAATAATTCCAAGTGATGAAATCTAGTTCCAACTGATAAAATAACAGTGTATTATAATGCAAAATCTGAAGGAAGATACCTGAATAATGTATTTGAAAGCCACACTGACTTCATATTCGCCATTATAAAGCCTCCCTTGAAACCATATCCAGTTCCTGTATCAGGTAACATCCTTATTCAAGAACAAACACAGTTAAAGGGGTCTGAACTGGAAATTACACTCACCAAAGGATTGCGTGTACCTGGTCCTGCTTGTGCCTATGTAAACCTTAACATCTGTGTAAATGGCACTGAACAAAGTGGAGTATTGCTTCTGGAGAACCCAAAAGGTGATAATAAATTGAATCTTTTAAAGCTAAAAATCATCGTTACTAGCATTTTCAGTGTTAAAAATGTAGAGCTGTCAGTCTTCCATGGTGAAACAGAACTACAAAACCAAACTGGCTTGCTGAGTCTCAGTGGAAAAACCCTTCGCTTGACTGCAGGAACAGCCCCATCTCCGACAATAGTCTCAGCACTCTGCCGTGTCAGTATATCAACCTGCAACTCCTAAACGCCGAGCCACAAGAGTGTTTAGTGGGAACCGTGGGTACTCTCCTGCTTGAAAATCCACTTGGGCAGAATGCACTCACCCAGCAAGGTCTTATGTATGAGGCAGCCAAGGTGTTTGGACTGCGGAGCAGGAAGCTAAAGCCGTTTCTGAATGAGACACAAACACATGAACTTACAGAAGATATCCCTATGAAGACTTTGAATACAAAGATTGTGTGTTTCTCTTACCAAGGACTGCAGACAGTTAATAGTTATCAATTTGATCAGTCAGCCTTTCCCTGTCTTCTACCCACCCCTTTACACATATGTAGACATGGGCTCATTAAAGGTATTTCCTTTGGGCACATGTTTAATATGCTGCTTTGAACCTAAAATTCAAATGGAATGATTGAGACCTCACATAATGTTCACAGTCAGCTTTAAATACCTATGCAGTCCTGTTGGGGGAAGGTTCTAGTGTTACCTCAGCGCCACAAAGCTCATTTCTAAACTTGAGTTCTTAAGTACAGAAAGTAGGAGTGGTTTAAGTGGCATTATACATGTGTGTGTGTGTGTGTGTGTGTGTGTGTGTGTGTATCATTCTATAGCCTTATAAAACTGACTTGAGACCTTGAAGAAATGGACATAAGTTTCTGCAACCTAGATTTTCCTGGGTAATTCAATGAATTATTTTAAGTTTCAATAAATCAAAACAATAAACCCAAATACATAAAAAAGTCATTTAAAAAGATAATTTCCTTTCTTCTATTCTAAGAATATTTGGGGATGCTTTCCAGTCATCTTTTTTGTGCAACAATTTGGAATCCTCTGAAGTACTACATGCTTACTAGGAGCTACAGAAACTGCTCAGCAGTTAGGAATACTTGCTGCTCTTTCAGACGGTCCTGGGTTCAGCTCCCAGAACCACATTAGGCAGTTCACAACCACCTGTAACTCTAGTTCCCTGGAATCTGACACCCTCTTTTGGACTCTTCATGTACCTGTAATCATGTGCACATGCCCCACCCCCATATATTCAAAAATAAAAATAAATAAATAAATCCTGTTTTAGAGAGGTTTTAAAGGACAAATTGAAGAACCAAAATTCCTGTTTTATTCTTTCAGATTCATAGCCCTTTTAAATATAGTGACTCTACATAAATCTTTTCAGTCACTCTTCGTAGTTTTTCTCCATCTTCATAATTTGAGGTAGTATGTGCTACCAATCAGCTGTTGGAGTCTTTTGCTCTATTCAGGATAAGCAAGGAGAAGCTCTTCAGCACTAGTATTTGGCAGCTTTTGTTTGCGTCAGCGTTTGTCAGCAGTGAGTAGCTGCAGGTGACACCCTGTAGTGTTACTCTGTAGTCTTTGTGATGGTCTTGGGCACTGGGATCCTTTGCCTACCATGCAATAGCTCTTATGTAGGCCTAATGAAAGATTAACTCCCTGAGAATCACACAGGGCCACTGATAAGTAATCAACATGGCAGCCTCTGGCTTCTTGGTCTGAGACAAGGCCTAATGGCTCCTCCCCATGCCCTTTGCTAGCAGGGCCCCTTTTCTGGCTGACCAGTTTAGAAAAGACCAAGGACAGACCTGGACATATCTCACTCAGCTTGGAGTGCTGACCTATAGGCTCTCTCTTTCTTTGTTTAGGTTGACCAATCCAAAATTAGGGGAGGAGGACCTACCCCATACCAGCAAACACACTTAAAAGGCCCAAGCTCTCTTGGGGGCATTGGATCTTTTGGTTTCTGAGTTCCCTTTACTTGTGGAGAGCTTTTCTCTTTGTGCGTGTGTGTGTGTGTGTGCGTGTCTTTACTTTTAATAAAGTTTGTGTCTAAAATTTTTCCTGTCTTTTAATTCTTTAATTGGCAGAGAAAACGAACATGATAAAGACGCTAAGGTGGTAACACTGAGACTCGGGATTCCTTAGTCCTTAACACTGGCCAGCATTACAGTCCTTGGTGTGGAGCCCGAGACCCGTGCCCCTAAATACTTTATAGCTTATGAAACTGTCCTGGTGACCAGAGTCTGCAGGTTCTCTTCTTTGGCTCCTCACGACTTTCTAGCTTTTAAAATCTCAGCTCTCTGTCCTCTATTGTTTCTCTAATTTCTACTGCCCCTTTTCTTGCAGTTTAGTTGTTTAAATTGTTAGGTGTTTCTCCTTCGGCTGTCAATAGCCACTCCTGTCGATGCTCTGTCTCTGCCCTCACCACCACGCCGTTATTTCTCCTGCTTCTGTCTTTATGCCACCAGCTCAGCTCAGACCGTAAAAACCAGCCAAGAACAGTAGAGAAGTCTTTTATTAGTCTTAACGTTGCATCACCGGGGAGGCAGCACAAGAGTGTCCCAGGCAACTCACTTGTTTAGCCAGAGATAGGGTGTTCAGATGGATCCCAGTCTTGCCTCTTTAGCACCAGACACAGTAGCTCCTTTGTTAGGTCACCCTATCAGGGAGGGGGTGCGCTCCTATGGTCTGGCTGGAAATGGGCACAGAGTCACCTAGGGTTCAGCAAGGCTTGTGATAGCAGAAAGTCTAGTACATATTGTTTCAAACAGCCCTGGCTGAGGCTGTGCCTTCAGCAGCTGCAGTTGTCCTGCGTTATTCCCAAGGGGTCCATGGAGTGTGTTCAAGATGACTGGGGTTAGCACAGGGTAGCCGGGCTGGCTGTTTGACTGTCACTCTCTTCCCAAAGAAAGTCCAAGAGCTGCTAAATAGGAAGTCAAATTGCCCAATCCCTCAGCATTTCTGCTTATCTATGGGACAATGACTTATCAGGATTACTTACAATCAGAACTTAGCATTAAGGCTAACAGTGATTTTTGACACTACTTAACACCTGTCCAGTGGTCCAGGGAAAGTTGGATTCCCTTTGTCTGTCTCACTGACTTCTGGCTGTTTTCTCTGTGTTGGTCAGGAATTTTTAAAAATTATTTATATAATAACCATATACTTAGAAGAAGCATTTCATTACAACAGCATTGACATATCCAATAACAATTTCCTGAGCTAAGATGCATCTCTTTCAAAATTGGCTGTAAATTTTTAGGTTTACAGCTGAATTATTACAGTTATACAATATTGTACTCAATATAAACCCCACAAGACATAAAATTAAATGAGGTTTTATCCTTTAAAATGATCTCCATTTCATTATTAAAATATACAGTTTCATACAGAAAATTCATTTTTAACACAATTAACACTAAGATGTTTACACATGTGTTTCTAATCTCTATATATCTGATTATTACTAGTCACAGTCAGTTACTTTCTGAGCTCCTTGGCATCTGAGCATA
>NW_008345972.1:1007375-1019432 GCF_000622305.1 Nannospalax galili
TTTTAAAACCTTCATTTTAGAATATATTGTTCCTTACAGAAAGATTCATTGTTTTTGCTACTAACACTGAAATGTTGGCACATGCATCTCTAATCTGTATGCATCTGATTATTACTAGTCATAATCAGTTGCACTTGGATCCTTGGCGCCTGTGTATATCTATAAAGTCATCGGGTAGATTTCAGTGGTAATGTTTATCACCTCTACTAATTAGCATGATGTAAATTTCCATGTTTCCTCCTCAAATATAATACATTTAAAAAAATTTGTTGATTTGTGCATGTGTGTGTGTGTGTGTGTTTGTGTGTATCACACAGAACACCCCAAACCATCTTATTCAACTATACATTCACGTCCCAGATGGCCCCTCGCATAGCCTCCCTCCCCCGACTAGAGCCCTTATACTCTGATATCCCTGCTACTGTCCGCTGTGTTGTCAGCACCCCAGCCCTCCCCACTACTTGCCCTTCTGGTGAATCTAGTCAGCCTATCTAGAGGTCTTTGTTTTAGGAGGGCCAGCTGTTCTTCATCTAGCAGTAATCAGTTGTCAATATTCCTTTGGAAAAGATTGGGGTCTGCTGTTCATTTTCCCAGTTCTATGCTGGGTTCCTATCTGGTCAGGAATTTAATGATCCAGAATCTGTCAGCCTCATTGTAGCCCTTTCAAGTTTCTCATCTTTCCTCAGAAGGTTTTAAAGGGGCTAATCTAACGGGCTAAGCATTTTGAATGTTGCCTAGACCTAGGTTGGATCACGAAGGGATTGTTCAAGGGGAACTATATTGTTAACTATGAAGCTATTAGTTTTAGCCTAGACTTCCCAAGGCACAATGGAAGAGAGACAACAATTTGCAAGTTTTAAAAAAGTGTCTAGTCACATTTTAAATACCAATTAATCTTTTTGGGGAAAGGCGTTCCTTGCCAAAGAGCCTTTTTAGGCTCCATCATCCATGCTTGTGGGGGTGGGGACGGTAGCCTCAGTAATGCCTGCTAGAGTTCTTTCAAGCTCTGCTTTTGTTTCAAATAAGGATCTCTAGGGAAACTTACACTCAACAGGCCAAAATGGCTGAGTTGCTCTGACTCATTCTTCTAGGTGACCCACAGTAGACATTCCCATTATAATACTAAAATCTCCACCCAGGAGACTTTTCCCATCAGTCATTTTTGAACACAGATATAGATACAGAAGAAGCTTGGCAGGCTCAGGAATGTGTCTGCCTTTACATGAAATACCAGCCAACACCAGCATGTGAGCATCTTCTAGGTCTCCCTAAGCAGAGCCCTCTGCTTTGTTCTGGGACACAGTGCCTTGGACATTGTCCCTAGCATACTCGTCACTTGTACAGGCAGTGGTCCCTTCTGCACTCTTTTCTCCTTGTTTTCTTTACTAGCTTCGAATTCACTGGGAGCTGGCCTGTTGCTACAAAGGGAGTTTTGTATCTGATACTAACATCAGCATTATTCATTATTTTTGTGAACTTTGTCATAACTTGACCGTTGTTGCATGTGATTCCTGACAACATAATCATTGTAAGAGAACTCACAGATGTGGATAAAGCCAGGGTGATGGGCATGGCCTCTGAATGTGGTCACCTGTGTGATTAGGGGTTGGACACATACCTCTGTTGGTCAGCCTGCAGAGTATTTGGGGTAGGATTCCAAACATGTTCCTAGATTTCATAGATGGCTGCTGTGCTTCACAGTATATCGAACATCCTTATTTTAAGTGTGTGGCCCAACTAAAGAGATTTTCATCCTCATGATTTGTACCTCCTTAAAATTTTCTGGTTAATATTTTATTGCTTCAATATGAGTGAGTCTTCAGAAGTGTCTTGGAGATGTATCCCATGTGTTCCTTCCAGAAATATCTATTTTACTGCTATGCATACCTCACAGCTGTTTGGTTGGCAGATACTTTTACAGTGTTTCATTCTGAAACATTTCCATGAGAACTTTTGTCCTACGATATCTTATAAAACTTACACTTCTTACTCTAAACTAAAATACTTAGCGTACAAATCAATAAATATAGGCACTTTATTCTAGTATTTGCTGTGTACATTTCATTATTATTTATTTTAATGTACTTTTGCCTTTCCAGTGCAAGGAAGGGTTAAAATAGTTTCACAATTGCTAAAAAATAAGTTTAAGACTGTAAGCTAGGTATGGTGGCACATGCCTTTAATCCCAGCACTTAGAAGGAAGATGGCTGTGAGATCAAGGCCAGCCTGGTTTACTTAGCAAGTTCCAGTCCAGCTAGGGCTACAGGGAGACCCTGTCTCAAAAACGAAATCAAAACCCCAAACCAAAACCCAGAAAAAGACTATAATTCTAATATTGTGTCCCTGTTAGGTTTTTATTACTGTAACAGATAACTAGGAAAATTGGTTTATAAAGAGAAAAAAGTTCTGGAGGCGCCAATCTATGATCATCTGCCCACCCATTTGTTTGGGCAGGTGGAAAGGCAGTGCATCATAGTGGGAGAAGGTGTTGGCACAAAACTGTTCATATCATAAGCCAGAGAGAGCAAAGGACAAGAAGGAGGCTGAGGTCTCAGTAACTCTTCCAAGGGTGCACCCTTGTGAGACCCCAGTTACCTAAAATCATTTCACTAGACTCTAAAAGTCCCACCCCTTCTCATTAGTGCCACTCTGGACAAAGTCTTTAACACACAGGCCTTTTGAGGCCATTTAGGATCCAAATTGTAGCAATACCCTTGTTGGAGTCCCAAGTCCCACAAATTAGTTCATCTGGACATTCATTCACACATCCATCCAGAAACCTCGTGATAGACTGAGGAACTTTGCTACGTCTGCTCACTAATGTCTTCAGTGTGCACTTCTTCCTCTACAATGATTGAGTTTAAGACTTAATAGAATATGGAATAGTCTAGTAGGCAAAACTTATGTATGCAATGCCAATATTTAAGTATTTGGTAGCATCTGAAAAATCAATTAAATTTATATTTTACATAGCTGTAGAAACACTCATGCAGGACTAATATTCATAATGTTTTCATTAAAAAAGCTACAAGCTCAAAACTGCTTGTTGACTGTATATTTAGAAACATTGCTTCTCAGGGGAAAAACATGTCACAGGCCACCATGTCTGTAAATTTTAATCTTTGGTGCTCACCTGTCACGTTCCACAGTTTTGGAATGGGATCTTATGTAATAAGTGAATGTAAAGAATGCCCCATAGAGTTAATAGATGTCTGTATCAATTTTTTAAGACCGTCATAACAACTGCATAAATCATGTGACTTAAACAATACGATTTTGTTCTGGAGACCAGGAATCTGAGATCACAGTGTCAGCCAGTTCCTTCCCTGGCTTGGTTATCTGGCTAGTGGAAGGCCGTCTTCCCCAGTGTCTCTTCACAACTTTCTACACATGTCCTTGCATCCAAATTCCCTCTTTGTGTTGGATTAATGCCTAGTTCCTTTTTAGCTCAATCACTACTGACATGACCCTGTCTCTGAGTCCACATATGAGGTATTGAGTTGGACTTGAACATATTAATTCAGCCCCAAATAAGATCTCCACTTACTCAGGCTTACTTTCTTAAAAAGTATACTCAGATGGACATTTAAAATGGTTTCTAATGTGGTAACTTTAAGAATGTATATTTTTCAGCAATAGGATGAGTAAATTGGTGCTCCAAAACAACAAGTTACTGATGACTGAGCAAGAAAGATTTGTTCTACCGGCTCAGAAATGTTAGAAACCCATTAAACCTGAGACTTTGCTGAGTGAAAGCTTTGGGAAATACGGCAGAACAATTTCACATGGCAGTGGAGTCCATATTATTTGAAGCAGCTATGTTTCTGTTCCCCGCTTTCTGATTAGATATTTTTTTAAACTGGCTTTTTTCTGCTTTCTTCTAACCTTTCTTGGTCGTGTCAACAGCTATTGAGGTACATTCTTTTTCTTGAAGGTGGAGATAATCATGAAATAAAGGGATGTAGAAAGCTTTTGTTTTCTTCGTGGAATGAGGAGCCAGTTCACCAGTGAATGAAAGGCATGGGGCTCAGAATTGCAAGCAGTGTGTTTCCACTGGCTTGAGGCCTCACAAGACCTTTTTTTAAAAACAAAAGAAAAAAATATATTTTACTTTTATTTTATTGTTTTATTTTATGTGTATGAGTGTATTGCCTGCTTTGTGTATAAGTGCACCTGGGTCGTGCAATGTCTATGGAAGTCAGAAGAGGGCATCAGAGTCTCCTTTAACTGAAGTTATGGATCGTTGTGGGTGTTTGGAATTGAATCCATGTCCTCTGCAAGAGCAGCTGGTGCTCTTTACTGCTGAGCCATCTTTCCAGCCCTCTTACAAGGCCTTCTGAGATGCCCTAGCACTAGCAAATTATAGATATTTGACCCTACAGATTGAAAGTTGAGTCTCTCTGGTTGACTGCTAGAGTGGGAAGATCTCTAGACCTGGGACAGTTTGTTAAGACCTTCCTCCAGGAATGCGGTATAGACTGATGTGAGAATTGGAGGAACTTGGGCCTCAGGAGAGGGTGCTAGAGCTCCTTACCCATGTCATCACACGCCACTTGATATTCAATAAAACGTGTGTGGCTTTGGCCTATATCCTCTTGTGTTATACTCTCTGTACTGGAATGCTGTGATATCTGGGGTGGGTTGACTCTTAGGGAAAGCCATTGCCTAGAGGAAATATAGAGTCAGCCATGAGGGCAATTTTCCAAAGCAAATGGCTGACATAGACCCACAAATCCTATCAGCTCCTCCATGAGGGTCTCTCAAGTTCAGCACCACTCTACCTGCCCTACTCACCTGTTGTGACGCTGTTCCTGGGGGAGATGTGAACAAACATCTGCTCACCTCAGACAGGGAACAGAGCATACCAAGGTAACACATCACCAAAGTCCAACTTGGCAAAGTAATGAGTTTGACTGGGATTACTCACAGAATTATGAGTGAAAGGTTACTTTCAGGAGCAGAAATGACTCAAAGACAGATGCATCACCCAAAGTCCACCCCAGCATGGGTGATAGCTCATGAAAGTAGGAAGCCAGAAATGCACTGTACAACCTACAGGCAACCCAGCGGATTGGAAAGTGTCTCTTCCAGTCAGTTGGTCTGAACCTCCTATAAGCAACTCAGCTTGTTTCTTAACAGCCCTTAAAGGTTATACACACTTAGAGGACGGAGAGGCCTGATAAATTTGGTTAGTCTTCTCTGGGCCTTCCTGTTTATTTCTTGTATCAGTCATGGTTCTCAAAACTGATCAAATTCATATATATGTGAATTTATTAGATTGGCTTACAGGGTAGGGTCTGAGCAGTCCGATAATGATTTCACCACACTAGACAGTCTGAGAAGGCTGTAGTTCCTCAGTCCACAAGACTGGGTATCTAAGCAGTCCCAATCTGGCACTGAAAGCCCAAAGGATCCCTGAAGAGCTGCTGGCTTTCAGTCCACACTGGAATCTGAAGAAGTTAGTTCTACTATCAATGACGGAATGCCATAGCAAGATGAACTCGCCGTGAGAGAGAAGGCAAGCAGGCACAAAATGAAAGCTCTTTTCTGCCATGACCTTCTTTAATGGCAACATTTAGGGTGGGTCTTCCAGCTTCAAATAATCTGATCCAGAAAGTCTCTCTCATTGCAGTTAATCCCTCAAGTTGACAACCAATATTAGCCACCACACCTCCCTTTAGATCCTCTTGCCTTAAGGAGCCTCCATCCAAGATGGAAGGTTTTATCTTGGCGTGATTGCTACACGATATACCCCAGGGTCAGTTGCTATATAACCCAGGACAAGTTAGCCTAAATCCTGTGCCTTCCTCACATGCTTTTTCTTATAGAAACCACAAAACCACAGTAAAGGTCTCTGCCCACATCTTTCCTCTCTCTGCCACCTGACTGACTCTTGTACTTTCAGTGTAGCCTTGAGTGGTCACCCCGCCTCTCTTTTAAGAGTGGCCCCAAGTTCTGTCTTCAATGGCAGTTGTTTCCTGACCTGTTGACCTCAGTGCATATCACATTTTCTTTTAACACCTCAGACACTAAAGCACAGAACCAAGTTCACGTGTTGGGAAAAACAACACAGCTTAGCCATCATGTCTGATTGCCTGTCCTCTAGGACTAATCTGGCCCCCTGTGGTCTCCTCTGAGGACTCTCAAGGTTCCTCCGAGGACTTCTAGGTATCCTCTTCTCTCTTTTCCATGTTCATGGCTATCACAAGAGTGCTTAGGTTGTCTGGTGTTTGTCTATGCCTGGGTTTTCCATTCTTGTTAAAGCAGAAATAAAATCAGTTCATAAGGAACCCCAGACACAGAAGTCTAGTTTCAGGAACTCTCTTAGGCACTTCCTCTCAAGTATGGAGCCACATGGGTTGAGGATAACAGGAGGAAAAGAGGATTTTGTAGGTAAATCATGGAGAGGTCAGCCCTGAGTAGATTTTTATTTTCCCATGTCTCTCTTCCCCTCAGAATATATCTTGGCATTTTCAAATAAACACAATAATCCTGAAGTAAGTAGGAAAGATTACCGTGTGATTGCAGTGTGCCCTATCCCTACAGCTGTGTTCTCTCACCTTGTGTTTATATGGGGTAAGTAATCATATAAACATGCTACAAATACCACCTCTTATATTCCTGGAAGTTTAAAGGTGAAAACAGACAGTGTATATTTTCTTCTATAACCACCTTTCCACAGAGAAGGGCGGTGTTTAAATCTCCTGCTTGCAATCACCCGTGCTGAACCTGGCTCCGAGAATCCTTAACCCTTCCAGTGAGAAGTTCCGCCCAGGGCCTGTGGCGAATGCCTCCTTCTGTAGAGACAGCAGCCAGGCCCTGGAGAGGTCAGAGGACTTCCTAAATTAATGAGAAAGTTAACTGTGTGTACATAGAGATAAAACCCTTGAGTAAATATTTAAAAACTTAAATCAGTGAATTATCTTGCACATAAAAATGCCAGCATTCAGTTGCCTGCAGCTGTCTTGATGGCATGGGAGCTGGACAATTGTTTGCAGTGGATGAAAACTGTGCATCTGCTTATTGTTTAGCTGAGTGACCAGCGCCTAATTATTGTAGGTCTCCTTGGTGGTGATAGTACTTGAGAAGCATAGCGTTAGTAGTTATCATTTGGTTAATAAAATTATGCATATTTGAAATGTCACAATGAAATGTCTCACATGTTCTTATTAAACATGTCTCCTCTAGGAAAATGTTTATTATTTCAATTCGAAGACAAATTACTTTTCAGTAGCTTATAATTCTGACATAGTAGGGTTGCTCTGGGTTGAAAACAGATGTTCCGAAGCATCTTGATTTCCCTCCTTCCTTTTTGTTGAGCTTTTCTTCTTGATGCCCATTCTCCCTTCTTGGTCCCTCTTCTTTCTTCCTTCAGCCTTTCCCCCCATCCACTAAACAGAAACAAAATACAAAGCAGAAATGTCCCATGCACCCTGGCAACTATATAATAATGAAAAAAAAATGAATTGAAGTCTATATGAGGAAGAAAGTCAACATTTGGTTCTTATCAGGAGAAACTGCCCAGTGTTAAGAGTTGCTAAATCAAACAAGTAAGTATAAGATGTCCCATAGCAATGGAATATATTATGATAAGCAACTGACAGTGTTTGAGTGTCTCTAAGCTCCATACAGTATTTGGTACAGCCTCACATGGACTCATTATATTCTTTTTTATGTTATATCCTTCATTGCTCTTTCTGATTTGCACATCACAGCTTCTCTTTAGTAATAGGAGAACACTGGCTTGTGAGTCCCAGTGCTGTCCTGAGGTCTTAGGAATAGGCTGCTTAAGCCACAGCAAAGCACCCCTCTCACAGAGAATGGGGCATTCTAATGTTCCCCGCTCAAGGGAAATTGCTCCTCTCTTATTTATAACAGCCAGACCCTTGGCAGGATGAGTCGGGAACTTTGACCATTCTAGGGATCTTATTTTCTGGTTGTTTTTCCTTGTGTCTCCTGAATAGAGTAAAAAGTGTAAATTGGAAACAGGCTGTGGACCCTTGCAGTTAGCTGGGCAAAGTTTCATGAACAGAAGATTTAAGACAGTTTAAAGATGTGCTCTCAATTCTAGTGGGAATTAGGCTTTATTAAACTCTAGCCTCATTTCATTGCTCAGTTTCAAGAGAAAAAAAAAGACAATAAAGGATTTAAATTTAAGTGATTTTCTGCAATTAAAGTCTTCTGGAATTTTAAAAAGCCCCATTATATTGGCATGTGCCAAATATCAATGCATTTTCCATTAGCTCAGCCAGGAGAAGCTGGATGGGCCATTGGACACTCAAGGAGACGATGGTGGCTCCGTGGTTTCCAAACTGGGAATCAGGGATTCCAGGACCAGTCCTTCAATTGGTGCCGGCACAAGAGACCATCTCTAAAATTTCTAGGGGAGATGTTCTGATACTAGTAGTTCTTTCTGAACTCAATGATCCTAAACCTGACATATGTGGCCAGTGTACCTGGCTTGCTTTTTCCCCAAAGCGCTAATTATTTTCATAGTAAAACCCAGCTTCAATGTTTATTCTAATCGTGGAAGACAGCCAGGAAGCTCTTGTGCATGACATTATGACAAGGCTGAAACTGTACAGTAAGTAAGCCCTAACCATCCCTGGAGCTTGCTCAAGCAGGGGTGGGAGGTGTGAAGAGCCTGCCTGTGGGGCAGCCCTCAGCACAGGATCCCATTCCTCTACTCTAACCAGCTCTGTGATTTTGCACACACTCTTAGACCTCTCTGTGCCTCAGTTTCCACTTGCATAAAATGGAGGTGGGTTGGAATATGAGTATCTATTTTCTAGGGTTTTGTTGAGATTTAGGGCTGATATACATAAACACAGAATATTCCCAGGTGCATACTAATCACTGTGAACTTGCTAGTGAGCATTAAATTAAATAAATGACTTGGTTAGGCTCTTAGAAAAATGATTGGCCCAATATAGCACTCATAACAGAAATGCCACCCAGCTTTTTTGGGATGGAAAGTATTGAAGAAGGCAGGGAAATCCAGGTTTACAAAAGTCTGATGAGTTGGATTCACTTTTCCTTCTGTCTTTAGTCCTGTGGAGATGGCAGACCAAGTTCAAGCAGATCATTGGTTCGAAAACTGACTATGAATTGTTATTTCATTTTCTGTTTGTTTTTTCTACTTTTTAATGTGTTTTACTTGTTCGTTTTGGCTTTGTGCTGCCTATTACTGCAGGAGCAAGGGGAAATGGGGTGGCTTTCATCTGGCTCTCCATAGAAGGTACTATCTGCTTTTACACAGATTTTCTTTTTACAAAGATTTTAGCAATGAATTTTTTCTCCAATTTTACATATGTGTGATCTCATAGTGTATCATGTAACACACCAAAACTGAGATACCTAGAAGCAGATTTTAACAAGCCGTTTCTTTTTAAAACATCATTTTCTTCTGTGCCATAAGCTTCTCAATAAACAGATCAATGGCAGCAATAAAATGGGTGAGCGAAAGCAGAATTGTTTGAAACGTTGATTTCCAAGTCAAAGAGATTACATTACCTGACAAGGAAAGTATCAAAAAAAGAAAAAAAGGAGTGGATAAATTATGTTGGGACTTTATATTGGATTCATCACAAACCTATGCAGCTTTTTCTTCTAAATGACAAAATAGAGTCTGCTTTGATGTTGGGTGATAGGGCATTCATGGGCTACCAGCTTCTGTGAACATTTCTTATGGACATATAAAACCTTCTTGACCACGTCTGCAGAGTAATGAAGAAACACGTGATCAGGTGCTGAAAACCAGATGAGAGGAGAGCCAGGAACTCCATGAAAAGAGATCCATGAACCTTCGGAGCAATAACCATAAAGTAGCTCAGTGAAAAATTCCCCGGCACAGCCAGGACCTTCAGGACCAGCTCAGGGATGTGGTAAGAACTCTGAAGACAGATGAAACGGAGGCTCTTAGAAATTAAAGAAAAATGTTACCACGTGTTTCTTTTGTGATGTGGAAAGTGAAATCTGGCGCATTTACCAATATGTTGCATAGTAAAATAATAACGAAAGAAAATCACACACTAAAAGAGTTGTAAAAATCTGGCTGGTACATGGCAAAGCTGGGATTTGAAACTCATCATGGTGAGTCCAAAGATCTTGTTCTCACTGTGAAGTGCTGGTTTTGCCTCTGCTCACCACAGGCTGAGATGCAGGAGAGGCTGGCCCAGGTTTGACCATGCAAACTCGGTGCAGGTGTTACCATGGAACCGTGAGACCCGCACAGTGTTGGTCCAGACTGGATGTGTGTGGAGAGCAAGGGTCAGTAAATCCCTGTTGTGGTCAAATACCTTCATTTTCCTCTTAATTACCACCTCAGCGTAACTTACATTTACCTAATCCATGTGGGGATATAAAGTTGATGTCTTCTAATTGTGTTCTGTAGTTGGATCAGCAGAAACTCTTTGGACTGTATTTTTTAAATAAAATTCTAAGTTCCCACGATGCGCCCATAGTAACAAGTCCTCCACCCCTTCAGATGAAGCTTTGAGGTTTGACCCGACCCTGCCATCCTTGTGTCTTTAGATCTTCTTTCTTTCTTTTTATGTGTTTTTCAATATATATTTATTAAATTTCCATGCATTTCAAACATCTTGATCATATTTAGACCCCTGCCCCTATCTGCACCCCCATAGCTCACCCCTCACCAGATTTCACGCATTCTGTCACCAGATTTCATGCATTCTGTCATGTATGTTAAGGACTACTGAGTTAAGTTTGTGTCTCCAGATGCCCCTCAATGTGAGTCTATCCACTGGAGCCTGGTCAGCCTATCTAGTGCCACTCCCTTAAAGAAGTCCAATTCTCCCTCACCCAGAAGTGATCAGCTGCAAATATTTACACAGCTAAGGTTGGAACTTCTTACCCATTTCCCCAGTCCTGTGCAGTTTTTGTCTGGTTTGAGTCTGTATGGGTCTTCTGAATGCTGTCACCATTGCTGCAAGTTCATATGAACAAGCTCCCAGCCACCTGGAAAACTTTGTTCCCTGTAGTTATCCACCACCCCGGCTCTCACATTATTTCCGTTCCCTCTTCTTCAATGGTCCCTGAGCCCTGGGTGGTTGAGGTTTCAAATAGGATTTCTAACTAGGGACACACACTCTGCAATCTCTTATTAGCTACACTTTGGCCAGTTGTGGCCATCTGTATTTATCACCCTCTGTTACATAAGGAAGCTTCACCAGTGAGAGTTGAGATGCAGTAATATTCTCTCTACCTCCTGTTTTGCTATGTCCCTTGAGCCTTAGGTGTACATTGTAGATGTGTCATATAGGCCCAGTGATCTCACCGACACTTATTCTCCGTGTTTAACCAGTTGGGGAACTCTGTAATTGTCTCCATCTGTTGCAAAAAGTACCTTCTTTGATGAGTGCTGAGAGATATTCTTGTTTGTAAATATAAGGGTACATATTTAGTAGACAGTAGGAAATTAGGTTTGCCTAGGGATATGACAGACTTAGGGTTTTCACTAGGATTTATGACCCCTCCAGTCATGTGTATTTGGCTATGTTTACAGTACCACATATGAGTACTCTCCCATTAATAGCTCTTGGTTACCCCTAAGAAAAAAGTGCTGCTACTGCACCAACAGAAGTAGTCATCACTATGGTTATGAGGCTTTACAGCTGGACTCGGATCATTGACTGATTTTCTGCCTAAGCAGCTTACATAGTGTCTTCCAGAACTATGAGAACCAATCCTCAGGAAGGAGGCTTCTGGGCCAGTTTTAGTTCCATTGCTACAAGTATGTCCTATCTTCAGCAATAGGGACTCACCGTCAAGTTCTTGAAGGCAATCAAAGTCTGTGGCAACAGCCTGTGTTATTTTGAGAGTCTCTTGGACTACCTTGACCAACAACTGGAAGGTTGTTCCTGTCTGGCACTGTTTCCTGCTATATAGCTTTCAGCTCTACACATGAACTCATGTACAGATACTGTATGTGTAATTCAGTAGGCTTTTGAACCAATATATTTCCCTCTGGTTTTCTATAATACCTAAGCATTATTTATCTCCTCTTTCTCTCTCTCTCTCTCTCTCTCTCTCTCTCTC
>NW_008345972.1:1019448-1057729 GCF_000622305.1 Nannospalax galili
CCCTCCCTGTCCAGCCCTCTCTCTCCTTACCCAGTTAAAGTACCCCCATTTCCCCCTTGATAATACCTGTCTCCTATTATCCCCCCTCTCTTGAGTTCCTTCTTCCCCTTTGCCCCAATGGTTCCTTGTATAATTCTTCCTCCTCCCTTCCCAGTTAAATACCCCCCTTTTCTCCATTGATGATACCTGTCTTCTACTACCCCCCTCTCTCTGGCTCCTTTCCCTTAATACCCAGGATCCATTACATCAGGATATATACTCACTTATAAGGATTTTGTACTAAAATCCATGACTGAGAGAGAATATACATCGCTTGTTTTTCTCAGTCTGTATAACTTCACCTAGTGTAACAGTTTCTAGTTCACTCCACTTACCTGCAAAAGTCATGATTGTTTTTTCTTTTTGGTCCTTTTGAGATAGGGTCTCCCTGTAGCCCCCAGCTATCCTGGAACTCACTATGTAGACCAGGCTGGCCTTGAACTCACAGAGATCCACCTGCCTCTACCTCCTGAGTGCTAGGACTAAAGGTGTGCACCACCACACCACTTAATGGAACTCCGTTCTGTAAACTTACCATATTTTCATTTTTGTCCTTGACTATAAGAATTAGAATATAGTCTTATAGCTGTAATCATTAATAAAGTTTCAGGCTAGAGACAATTCTCCTCTGCTTGTTTAAAAAAAAAGAAAGGAAAATAAGAAAGAAAGAAAAATGTCTAAGAAGCTTGGCCTTCAATCTCTTGCACAGACTCCGGTTGTATCTGCACTCCCAATTCCTGATCTGCTGTCAGATTTCTGGTCATGTTTACTTATATACTTAAGATGTGATGGGCAATGAGATAGTTTCAGACTGAATGTGGTGGGGTACTCTCAGAGGAAAGTGAATGGTCTTACCATTCTGCACTTTGTCATTGTTCACCTAGCCTTGCAGTCGTTCTGCCCTATGGAGGACTGACACCAGGAAGTAGTCCCTGAATTTTGTGCCAGGAGCAAGCCATGTGCAATCCATTTTTATGTTTTAAGTGCTTCCATAATCAGATACAGCTTCAATTAGAAGATCTGGTATAGGTTGCTTATTTTCATGTGGTATTTAGTCAAGCACTAAGGGATAAAAATTGAAACCAACATTCCCTAGGGTAATCACAAGCTTTTATTTATCCTGGAGGCCACTGGACATCAAAGACCAGTTGGATCTGGGCTGTTTCTAAATAGGGAAGACAGTTCCTGAATCTCTTCTCAGGAGATGTTATATGCAAATACTGGAGATATTAGACCCTCTCCCTCCATAAACATAACAAAAAAATTCTTTCTTCACAGAAGTAGACGTAAGTACTAAATGTAACCAATATATAGACCCAAGTGAGCATAATTATAAAGGGCAGATATCCAAACACCTCCTTCCCAATCTTGCAAGTACTTCCCACAGGGGCCTCTTTGCAACATTCCAATTTGTTTAGTGCATGGATAAGCTTGAATCTATCCCTTGAAAGCCAACACTAGTCAACTCTGTGATCCACCCTAAATTCTAGGATCCTGAAAGGACAAGGCTTGGTCTCGCATTCCAATGAGGCAAAGTGCATTTAATCAGACTGAAAATATGCACGGTGACACTGTTTATGGCATAGATATCACACAGAGGATGGTGAGGGATCATCCCTGAGTTCATTCACTCTGCTGGACAGAGCATCAGCAAGGAGAAAACACCTGTTTAGGACTTTACAGGGTTTGAGGGTTTTTCTGGCAAATATTGGAGGGAAGATCAGTAGAAAAAAAAAAAGCCAACAGCTGAACTCTCTGCTCACACTGTGAGTGGTTTTTGGATCTGGACTGCATGGGATGTTGAGGAAAAGGCAGATGTGGTTAGGCAAGTCAGCTGGGTCAGGCCTCCCCGGATGCCGAGTGGGTGTCACCCAGCACTGTGTGGGTGGCACCCCATGGGCATAAGTTGCTGTGCCTTTTGGAGGCAGCTGCTTGAGGGTGCTTGGGAGAAGAGGCTTCAGAGCTGTTTTCCTTTGTCAGGGCAGCTTTGATTTTCTCCAGGACTAGTTCCCCGAGGAAAGACACAAAGACATCACAAAATATCTTTTTTTCCATCTCATGGTTTCAACAAGACTAATTTATTATAAATTTTCTGCTTTAAATACGGTCACCCTAGGCTCATTTTCTCTCATTTTGCTGATGTGTTTTTCTGGCTCAAAAGCTCTAATAGGTATTCATATTTTATACTCAATTTCCCAGCTGTGGAGTGCCTCCGAGACTCTTATTTTCAGTGACTATGATTCATCTGACACATGAATAATCCTACTTAACTCATTCTGTATAGATTAAAAGTTGTATAATATTATGATACAAATCTTCAGGAGATGCTATTTTTATAATGCTTAGCTTTGCAGTTTTCAAATGACTTATTGGTTAGGAATCTCTTAGATACAAGTAATTGAAAATATGCCTTATAGCAACTTAACTAAATAGGGTTTATTTTTCAACTAAAACAGGAGGTTGTGGAGCATGGTAGTTGCTAGCCTTGATGCAGTTGCCCAACATTGCCATCCTGAACCCAGAACTTTCTAAAGCATTCTTATTGTTTGCTGATTGTGTTCATGCTGGTCTCCTCTTTGCAGTATGATTGTTGTGGTTATACCCATCTCTTCTGGGTGCGTACCAGAGGAAAAGGAGGAAAGGAACACTGTAAATCCTAACAGAAACACAGGCACCATGCACCCTTCTGCCATGTCTCACTGTGAAGTAATCCAGGTAGTGAACATCTGCTCTGTGCTTTAAAGAGGGGCAACGAAATAAAGGGCAGGGAGTGATTTACCAGTGACTAAGCCCATAAACAACGCCCACCCGAGAGGACTGTGCTCATTTTTCCTTTTTTTATGGATAGGGAACTAAGGTTTGGCTGACTTGAAAGAATTACAGACACTCATCCAGCTTGTCAGTGACCCTGAAGCTTTTTCTAAAATGATTGCTTCTAATTAGGGTGTTTCTCATTAAGAATATTCTTGGCATTCCCCCGGCTGGGGAAGCTATAAAAGGCATATGTTAAGAACTCTTCTGGGTTAAGGGAAAAGAATGACTTGTGTATGGCCTCTGCCTTCATGATAGATACAGAACACAGCTTTCAAATTCCTGAATCCACCAGTGGTCCGTCTTTACAAGAGGATTTCTCTATTGCCTGTATCTTAGGAATAGTATGTTTTTCTTTCACGTCCTTTCCCGTAGTTGCCATGCACAATTTATTTAATCATGTGTTTATATTTATTAGTCGATGGCAAACATCATGGATGATTCTTAATGCAGCAACAATTATTGTTGAAGTTAAGATCAGCTACCCTCACTCTCAAGAGGGCACGCCAATGCTGATTGCTTAAGCTGCAGGGCTGGAGAGCTAGCTCAGTTAGAAAAGTACTTATCTTGCAAACATGAGGACATGAGTTCAATCCGCAGAATTCACATTAAAAAATATGGGTATGGTAGTGCTTACTTATAATCCCAGAGCTGGAGAGGCAGAAGTAGGTAGCCAGCTTAGCTTACTTGGTGAGCTTAAGACCAGTGAGACCCAGTCTCAAAATGCATGGTTAACAGCTCATGAGAAATAATACTGGAGGCTGTCCTCTGTCTTCTCCTTCCCCTACCCCCACACATGGGCACATGCACATATACACAGACTTATACACAAGACGCAAATCCACAACCTATTGGGAGCTTAGAACACTACCATCAAGGACAATGATACTTAGTATTTAATGATGCTTAGTAGTACCTAACTGGTACTTGATTTTGTATGGTACTTAATGCTTGCTAAATGGTACTCACTACTTGACATTGGACATGGGCTTCCATGATCATTACAAATGAAATATTTTTTATTGAATGATAGCTAGCTGTCAAGAATTATATGTGGGGCTGAAGAGACATTTCAATGGTTAAGAGCACTGGCTGCTCTTGCAGAGTCTCTGGGTTCAATTCCTAGCACCCACAAGGTGGCTAACAATCATCCCTAAATCCAGTTCCAAGGGAAACTGACACTCTCTTTTGACCTCTACAGACTTCATATGACATGGACATGGATGCACTTATATACGTATAGGCAGAACACTCATACATATGAAATAAAAATAAAATATTTTTTAGAAAAAGAATTATATATGACCATAAGATTTCCCAGAACAAAAATGCCAAATAAACTTTCTTTCCTTTTCAAAATGGCTAACCTTAATTTGTGTCTGGAGTCCCAGAAAATATAATGTTAATCCCCTGGACTTATCAGTGCAAGCTCATCTCAGACACACCAGGAGCTGCTTCAGTATTTAGCATTTCTACTCTCCTCTGAAAGGTATCATCACGGTGCTGGTAGGGTGCTGAGCATCCCCATGTCTATGTGGGCTGGCTGTTTCCTATTGCTATGTCCTCACTTGTAACACCCTTTGTGGCCTTGGCTGGTTGTCCGTTTGGCTGAGTGATGTTTTGTTTGTGCCCCACCATCATGGTTTCATGGGGTATTGACATCATGCCCAGTGTCTGTGAGCCTCAGCTCTGGGGGTCTTCTGCCTTTCTGTCCAGGATGCGATTACTTCCCAGATGTTTGTATAGACTGTCATATAGCTTCTGGAAATCGTGAGGATGGTTCAACTCCCTCTCTCTCCAGACATGCATCATGGCTGGCAGAGGCCACTCTATGATGTTTGTAGGCTCTACCATGCACAAGCAAGCTCTTGTCAAGGCCTTCCTAGCCTCTGTCTACCACACACCATGACTTCCCACCATCTCGGCCCTCTTCCTTTCCCCTCTCCAGCTTCTCCTCTCTGTCCAGCCTCTTTCTCCTCCTTTTCAAGACTCTCTTTTCTATATCAGTTGGGTTTGGGTTAGAGTAAGGAGGTATTTATAGTTACTTGGATTCAAAGTAGTGTCCTATGTCTCAGTTTGAAAAATTTAAAATATAACTCTTCAAATAAAACCTTCTAGGGAAAAATTTATTTTACATGTAAATCTTGTAGATTTTGCTTTGACTTAAAAATGCTATTATCTGATATTGTTTGATATTCAATTGGATTGTATTTGCCTACAATTTTAACTGTATTTATAAGCACATTCACTTCTTAAACTTGTTCAGACTGGATTTCAGACATATTTCTGGTCTTCTCAGTTCATGTTCTGAGTGTGGAAGCTCTATCAGTTATAATGATGGATTTAAATGACAGATTTAAAAAAAATTGTCAGTGTCACAGCTACCTTCAAAGGCAAGTGGACTCCTCCCAAAGTTTGTTTGGGGCTGTTTGATACTACTGATGCCATATACATACTTAGAGGGTAAGAAAAGTTTCAATATTGCTGTGAGGTCTCTGCAGAGAATAGGCAGGTGTCTCCAGCAGAATCTTGAACCAGAAAGTGAGACTGTTCTGGGCTTCATTGATGGGGTCCGTGGAGTTTGAGTAACAATTCTCACAAGGAGAAAGATTTCACATCGTCTTAATCTCTCACTGGGGCAGAAGGAGGGCCACTGGAGCCATGTTCTCAGCTAGCCCAAGCGTGGGTATGAGGAGAAGGAGGTGAGGATAGCCAGTGCCAGCCACTGGCCAACATCACTTCACATACCTTAAAGAACAAAGAAAACATACACAAATGGTGGCATCACTTCATCCTAGCTTCGCCTCCTGGCACACAGAGTCTGTCCTCTCAGGTAAGACAGGGCTGTCTTGAGGACAGCTGGATCTGAGATTTTGGGCGGCACTGAGGTTTAGTTATTAACTAACTCATCTTTCTTTTTTTTTTTTTTAATATTTTTTGACTCATCTTTCTTAAATGTGAAATAATCAAATGTGAAAAAATAGTTTTTAAGATTATTTCAAAACTTGTTTCCCAATATATTGACTTTGGGGATACTATCAGATATTATAAAATCATCATGGGTTTTTCCCTACTCCAGTATGTGAAACACTGTTGTCCTAAGTCTCACCCTGCTCAGTAGAGAACAGTGTTAAGGAACCAACATTGAAAGACTGGGATTCATATTAGATTTTTCTACACATACACCTGGTAGGTGGATTAGTAAATGGCAGTTAGGAAGGAGCTCCAGCCAGTTGTAGGAATCTATGAGGCAAATGTACAATTTTCAAGCATTCTGAGTCTGAACTGATAGATCCAATTGAGTTTTTTTCCATTGCTCTGGAAACATTACCAGCTCACACAAACACTCATCACAGCCTTCCATATTGCCTGTGTGTGCCACACATTTAGGCTCTGAAGTTTGGGCATCAACAATCTTTTTTTAACTTTTAATTAATTTATTTAATGTGTATGAATATTCTGCCTGCATGTATGTAAGTGCATCCATGTTATGCAGTGCCCATGGAGGCCAGAAGAGGTCATCAGATCTGGAACTGGGGTTATGGATGGTTATTAACCACCATGTGGGTGTTGGGCTGCAAACCCAGGTCTTCTGCAAGAGCATCCAGTGCTCTTAACCACTGAGCCATCTCTCTAGCCTTGGCATCAATAATCTTAGTACTTTCTTCCCAAGTTAGGGCCATGAATATCTTAGCCATTTGAACTTCTGTATGAAAATTCAAATTTTTGTAGCAGTTAAATAAAAACAGCTTGTCTTTTGAGAACTACATAACACTATTAAAAAGAAGACAAAGACAGTTCAAGGAAAATACTATATACATGAACGAAATCATTAGCAAAGAAAATATAAACAAAAAAAATGTTGTAATCAAAGTGAAACTATTCTAGAAACTGAAGACTGATGCCCAGAAAATAATAACAATATAATTTACACAGTAAGAGAAAAAAAAGTGACTTAAAAAAGAAACACATTTTATAGAAATAAACATCTATTATGTATTTTAAAAAGTAAAAAATGTAGTAAACTAAGACTTTAAAATAAAATCGAAGAGCGGGGTGTAGTGGTAAACACCTTTAATCCAGCACTGAGAGGCAGGAGCAGGCAGATCTCTGTGAGATCCAGCCTGGTCTATGTAACAAATTCCAAGCCAGCTGGGGCTATGGGAAGACTGTCTCAAAAAGACAAAAACAGAACAGAACAGAACAGAACAAAACAAACAAACAACAACCCCCCGAAAAAAACCAAAGTATTTTAAACCTGAAAATATTGTTCACAAAAATTTTATAGTAAGCATCATACATAAAGTTTCTCCTCAGGATTAGGAAACAAAAATGATTTGTAAAATCCTCTCTTTTGTCAAACATTGTGCTGGAGGCCTATACCAGTCAGTAAAGCACATCTTTCATGAAAATAAATAATATCAATGCCTTTTCACCGTAGAGTGTACTCACTCTCTTAAATATTGTTAAGGACGTCTTAATTCTACTGCTTCCTTACCAACATTTGAATTTGTTAGACTTTTTATTTAGTCATGCCTGTGGATGAAGATACAACTCATCAAAATTTTAATTTGCATTACCTAGTGTTAAGTAAGGTTGAGTACATGTCAGTAAGTTTTTTTTTTTTTTTTTGCCTGCATATTTTCTTCATTCAGCATGTTCAAGCCTTGTGCACACTTTGTTTTGTCCTCCTGTACTGTGGATTCGTAGTTTACTTTTGTGTTTTAGATACTGTCATGGTCGCTGTTATATGAATGAAGGGACATTCTCCTACCCTGTGGCTTGCCGTTTCATTCTCTTCTTGTTGTCTTGATGAGCAGAAGTTCTTAATTTAATGTGGTTGAGTTTATTGCTTGTTTTCTGTGTATTGCTCTTTGTGCCCTATTTAAAATGTTTTCATTGCACCAAAACCATAGAAACAGCTTAACTGATGTCATCTGCAAGTTTTACTATCCTGACTTTCTTATACATTGACAGTCCTTCCAGGCTGTCATTTTATGGATGTTATTAGTTGGATGCTTTTTCATATTAATAGTTATTCGTCACACCACCAGCTTCTGCTTCATTCCTGGCTCTTTGCCTTCTTGTCTGGGAGAGTCAAGCAGCTCAGAGGAACTGATGCTGTCTGTGCTTCAAGCCCAGACACATGTTAGCACAGGTAGACAGGGGTGCAAAGTGGGAATGGGACATGCAACTCTAAACCATCCAGTGGAACTGAGCTTCGTCCATGATTTCTAAGTCAGTCCAATCTTTTGATTTAAATGCCGTTTCCGTAGAGCGTGAATGTGTCTTGCATTTCACAGGACAGCTGATTTTATGCACAATTCAGTTCCATATTCCATCATGCTTCCAAAAACACTCTTGCAGCAATCTTGTGAGACTATCTCCAGTTATTGCTGTGATGTTGTAGGAAGAGCTCACTCCCCATGTGTTACTCATATTTTTCTCTGTGAAGGGAAGGCTCAGTTCTCTTAGAGTAAGGAGCATGCACACATACTTTCATCACCTTTCCCTTATGCCACAGAGTAAGAGGAGGAGAGTCCTAACATTCATACCATTATAGATGTGAACCTACTGTGCCCAGTGTATACATGATGCCTGCATGACTTACTAGAAGGTATTATTTCTGTTGTGGTGTATTTTTTATTCTGCTTTTAAGACAACTCACTTTAAAGTGCCAGATCTCTTCAACGGTATGCATTAGTTAAAAAAAAAGGAATGTGTTAGTTCAAAGGTATGTGTTAGTGACAGCTTTAAAGGGGGGGAGCAGGCAGACAAAAAGCAGGCCCCAAAGCGTCTGTGCTAGCTTCATCTAGCTAATTGACTGTCTCTATCAGCTTTCCATTACTATTACAAATGCCAGAGGCAATCAACTTATGAAGGGGAAAGGTGGGTTTTGGTTCATAGTTTTGGAAGATTTAGTCTAGGGTTGGGTGGCTCCATTGCTTTGAGTCTACGGCCAGTTAACACATCATGGTGGATCCATGCAGAGAAGTGAAACCTCTCACCTCATGGCCAGAAAATAATAAAGAGGAAGGGAATCGAGACCCACAGTTCTCTTTCAGGACAAGCTTTCGTTTACCTGAAGACCTTGCAGTAGGCTACACCTCTTAGAGATCCCACCGCTTCCCAATACTAAGTGCCATGCTAGGGACCAAGCCTTTGCCATGAAGACCAGATCCAAACTGTAGCTTTGATATTCCATGTACCTGATTCTTCATGTCAACAATCCCGTTTCCAGCAACTGTTTGTAATCCGACTATAGGAACTTCTTGAAGCATTGTTTTTATTTTTACATTTATGGTTCATTCAACCAAGTGATATTTTGGGTCAAGAATGAGGGAGAGACTAAAATAGACTATTTGAAGTTATGAAGTGAAAATCTATTTTTTTTGTTTTAACAAATGTTTTGTACTTTTTGTGCTTTTATTTAAACACAAAACATGCAGATGAGCGATTTCTTTTTTTTCTTTGCTCATCCTGGCTTTGGGATGGGTGATTCTGATGGCCAGCTGGGCTTCTCTTTCTGCGATGGCTTTGTGGTTCATAGAGATGTCAGGGTTCGGAAGGCTTTGTTGCACAGCAGCACAATTCCCAGCACCACAATTTTCCTTGTGTCCCTGGATTTTGAAGAGGCCATTTTAGACTTTCGAAGACAAAGTGGATTTTGGGATATTAAATCAAGTTTTTTTGGTTCTAATTTACTCTATGATGAAATATAAGAGAGCTTTGGCACCAAGAACAGAGTCCAGAGTGTTAAGCACCTTTGTTACTTACGAGGAGCCTTACTTAAATTGTCCAGATGTCAGTCTCCTGCTCTCTAAAGGGGACATGCTGCTGCTTTGATCTGTGCTGCTGAGAACATGAAATGGTTGAAAGCTCATCAAAGGACATGCTCTTCCCTCCTGGTAACTAATCTGTACGTGTTCAGTGAGTTAGTGAACAGTGTGCCAAAGAAAACAGAAGAGTGAATGAAGTTCCTTGGTGCTCCTTAGGAAAAAGCTCTACTCAGCTTTGGTGTTTTCATCTTTATACACGTTGGACATAAAAAGGTTTGCGTGGGGACCAGGTGTGGTGGTACACACCTTTAATTCCAGCATGCGAGAGGCAGAGGCAGGCCAGCCTGGTCTATGACCAGTTCAGGTCAGTCAGGCTATAGGGAAACCCTGTCTCAGTTTGCTTGAAGTCAATGGACTGGCAACTCTGGGCAAGGGCAAATGTTTGCACCCCAACACTACCAATCCAAGCTGATCAGGGTTCAGTAGTTCACAAAAGTTGCCCATGTTTACAGCATCTCAAGGGATTTTTGGTGTTATGTTTCAGAATTTTAATTTCTTCAGAACTTTATGATTTATATAGTTCCAACACTAACAAATCTGTGTTGCCGTTTATGATCACACCTTCTTTCTTCTTCCTTTCTAAACTCCCCTGCTCAGCATCCACTAAGATGTTCTTTATTTCTAAAGTGTTGTCAACTTGAAGTATTATATGAATGAAATGATACAATGTTGTACAATCTTTTGGTTAAATTTCAACCTGTTTGTTATTGGTAGATAGCAATGTGGTTGTTGGTCCTGTGTCCTATGACCTTATAAAATTCATTTATTAATATTGGGAGGTTTTCATTTGTTTCAAAGTTTTGAAATATGTTTTCATTTATTCTTTGAGAATTTCATACATGTATGCATGCCACGTGTTCCAATCATATTTACTCTCCACTACCTTCCTTGAACTCCTTCCAGAAATCCACTCTCCCAACTTCGTGTCCTTATCTATTTTAATAACCCTCTGAATGTAGTGATGTCCATATGTGCTTTGGTATAGGGCCATCCAGTGTAGCATGGTCAGCCTACCAGAGGCCACACCCCTAAAGACAACTGACTCCCTTCCAGAAGTCATAAATGGTCAATAGCGCCTCAGTTGGGGTGGGAGCGTATGTTCCCATCCCCCTCCATGCTGGAATGTTGGTTGGCTTGATCTTGTGCAGGTCTTGTCCAGACAACCACAGCTTCTGTGAGCTCATGAGTGCAACAGTCTTGTGTTATTCAGAAAACACTATTACATCCCAGTTCTTCCCAATCTCTGGAGCTTATATTTTTTTTCTGCCCTTTCTTCCATTATGTTCCCTGAGTCTTTGGGCAAGGGGATGTGATATAGATGTGTTATCTATGACTGAGTACCCCAGTGCATGTATTCTCTGCACTTTGACCAGTAGTGAGTCTCTGTATTAACTGCTGACCAGTTGCTGAGTCTCTGTATTAACTGCTGAACAAAGAACTTTCTCAGATGAAGAGCTGCAGTAATCTATGAGCATAGAGATGTGTATTTAGAAGGTAGCTTGATAATGTGTCTATTTAGCAAAAGAATAGTAGTAAGTTCTCCCTTAGGACCTATGATTTCCCTTGCCATGGTATATGGTTCAGATTTATAGTTACCAGGCCTGAGTTTTCTTCTGTCCATTGGGCCTTAAATCTAATCAGAAAGCAGTTGATTACCCCTATAACATTCATGCCACTATTGGCATATCTTGGGAGGCTGATCATTGTTGTAGCTCACAGGGTTCACAGCTGAGAAAGACTGTTGATGACTATTTTCCTGTATCAACCTACATAGCACCTTCTAGTACTCTGTAAGCTAGCCATTAAGGAGGAAGTTTCCAGGTCAGTATCAGCTTGATGTCATATGCTGTCAAATAAAAGTCCAATGCCAGATTTGAGATACCTTCTCTTAAATGATTATTGGTCAAGGGGGTCCCAGGGAACCCCCAAGTTCCCCCTCATAAGTTGGTTGTAAGACCCTATTGCTGAGTTAAATCTTTTCTTTGCAACAACAGTCTGAAGTGTGCCTTGCATTTTGTGCTTTCAAAGGAACGTTGTCTGGAAAGGAGAGCAATGGTGGCGGGTTGGAGGGGAGAACTGGCAGGGAAAGATTTCACAGCCGAACCCAGCAAGCAACATGCTTGAGTATTCCTTCTCCCATGAGGTAGAATTCAGGGACTTAAAGGAAATTTGAGCCTAGAGTAGTTGTATTTAAGCAATGTTCCCTGTCCTTCATGAAACTCTCCCAGGGTGAGACCAGCTGCCCATTCTGAACTTGGAGTAGCTTCTTCCACCATGGGCTGTCAAGAAATCAAACATGCCCATCCAAAGTGTGCTTGGCTGTTCTATTCAGTATACCTATTGGAGAAAAAAGTGTCAAGTTCTTAGAAGTCCTTATAATTCCTACACGAGTTTCCCACCTTCTACTGCACAGACCAAACCAAGTCTATCTGAAACAAGACACATTTACAGTGGCACAGCACTGTTAACAGAACTTTGGGAGAATCTTGTTGGGGCTGCTAAATTTTACCAGAGGAATTGGGAGGGTCTCCTCTTGGGGTTCTTAGTCTCACTAATAAAAGAACTAAGGGCAGGCTTTAAAGCTCAGCAGATTCCTGAAGAAGGGAATGGGCAGTGCCAACAGAGCCAGACTTCAGTTCCATAGCAGTTGCACAGACAGCAGTCATTCTGGGAAGGAAAAGAACCTTACCTCATTAAGGAGGTAATTACTCCTCTTATCTGTTTAGCATGGCTTAGGGTAGATCTACCTTCCTGAGGGGTAGTCCCTTAGCCAGGTGACTGACCTACCCATTTGGAATGTTAGGTCTCCACCCATGCCAGAAAGTCTATTCTCTTGGTCAGAAGGAAATCGTTTTCCCTTAATGAGCCTTTATGGCTACTGTTATGGCAAGATGGATTTGAGAGGCTTTGAACCTGGCTTGCTAGGGAAGCAGCAGGGATAGAGAGAGGTGGTCTGATCCTTTCCATGCTTCATTAATTCTGACCAAAATGTTCTTAAAAATTAAGTTTTTTTTTCTATCTGTTGCTTTGTGATTTAACAAGCAATTTATTGTGAAAAACCACAGAAACAAGATCTAGGGATGGAGACCAGTGGTAGACACGTGGGTTCAATCTCCAGCATTGTTGAAAAATAAATAAATAGAAGCCAGCTGTAGTGGTATATGCCTTTGATACCAGCACTAGGGAGGCAAAGGGAGACATATCTCTATGAGATCATAGCCACCTTGGGCCACCTTGGGATGGTCTACTTAGTGACTTTGAGGCCAGCTGGGGCTACATACTGAGAGCCTGTCTCAAAAAACAAACAAAAACCCAATAAAAAAATAAGCCGGTCATGGTCGCACATGCCTTTAATCCCAGCATTTGGGAGGCACAGGGAGGCGAATCTCTGTGAGTTCAAGGCCAGCCTGGTCTACATAGTGAGTTCCAGGACAGCTGGGGCTACAGGGAGACCCTGTCTCAAAAAGATCAAAAAAATAAAAAAAGTAAAAAAAAAATAATAAATAGAATTGGAGAGACAACTCAGTAGTTATGAGCACTTCCTCCTCTTCTAGAGGACTCCAGTTTGATTGGTTTCTAAGCTCCCATGTCAGGTGGCTTACAACTGCCTGTAACTCCAACTACAGGGGATCTTGTGCCCTCTTCTGGACTCATTGGGCACCTGCACTCATGTGTGCATAGTTCCACACAGACACAGACACACAAACAGACACACACATTTATTTAGATTTTTATAGTGGTTTTTTTTTTTTATGTATGTGTGTATGGCGTGTGTGTTAAATTCCTTGGCAATTTCTACATTGAAGAATCATCTCATTCTTTCTCTCGAGTCTGTATATCTTTTCTTCTTCTTATTTGAATACAGTGACAGAAGCTCCCAGCCCTATGTTGGGGAGTAGTGAGAACAGACACTTTTGCTTTATTCCTTTTCCTAGGCATGCAGTCTTTCACCATGAGAAGTGGTGTTAGATGTAGGTTTTTGTAGCTCTTCAGTATACCTATTTTGTGGAATTTGAAATGTGTTGCTTTTCTTTTGTTGATGTCAGGGCCTTGCCAACTTCTCGAGCAGGCTTGTCCTGCCTCAGCTTTCTGAGTAGCTGACATTGCCAGCACACACCAAACACCCAGTATGAATTTAGTTTCTTGTAAGCAGCATAGAGTTGAACTATTTTTCTTTTATCTGTTTTAATTTTCTTGGTTCTTGGTATTGTGATTTTCAGTTACAACCTGAAATTTTTGTTTGTTATGTTAGAAGTCTGTAAACAATTTTTCTTTTAGAAGGAAGTCATTCTATTTAGGTTAAACACGTGTCTTACGATATATTTTGTGGTCTTTATTTCCACTGCAATTTATTTTCAGTGGCTTCCCAGGGATGCTCTTGTTTTGCGTGGTGTTACTGTGTCTGAGGGGGGTAGAAGGGACTTTATCAGACTGGGCCGGGGCTCTAGATGTCTTTTTGAGGGGGAAGAGTAAGACAGGACTTCAAAGTCTCATGTACTTTCTGTGGAGGAGGCGAGTCCCAGGTTGAATGGACAAAGAGGTGACTCTCATCAGTCCTTCCTGTCGTCTTCTTTCCAGTTCCACTTGTCTATCCCTGAAAAGACATGGAAAATCTTGCCTGATAGGGTTAAAAATGCTTGCAGCCAACTATCTGGAATCTGGGCAGGAAAGGAAGGTCATGGTTGCTGACTGTAGTTGACCTTTTCTGGCTCCTTCCATCGTCATCTTTTGTTTGTTATTCAGTAGAAAAGGAGAATGTCTCCTCCAACCACTTTTTTCTGCCAGACATCAATTAATCCGACTCTAGTGGAATTAGGTCACAGGATGATGTCAAGGGTCTCATTCCACTGGGAGAAGGGTCCACTTCAACTTGCTTCTTTTGCTAGGTCGGCGTCTGTAAATGCAAGCTCTGGGTCAGCTTTAGCATCCATATTGCAGTTTTGATCCTGGAGACCCAATTCAGTTTGCTACCTTCAGACCTCCTCTTACCATGCTGTCTAAAGTTCACAGCTGTGCCTAGTGGAAAGGTTCAGGGAAAAATCAAACCTATGCTTCCCTGTCCTGAAGAGGTTTCAGATGCCAACATGATTTTAATAACAAAGAATAGTTGGGAAATTCTTCTGCAGAAAATGTTCTCAATTTCTCAGTCGACTAAGATCCTGGCCTAAAAAGAAATTTTCTTTTGTAATATATTCATTGATGAAAAATATTACCAAGGTACACTTGCTTAGATAGTCAATGCATTACAATATCATAAGGAATAGAATGACCTGGAATTAAAAAAGTGCCTGTGATGATGTTCATGTACTTGTATTTCATGTGTGCTGAATGGGTGTTACACACTTTGGAAACTTCTTTTAGAACTTTAACTTTCATGAGCCTTATAGTGATACTAAGGATAAAAGAATTAAACTTGGCAAGAGATAGCAAATGTGGTAAACTGCAGAGGGCTTTTGTTCTTCTGAATGTACAGATTTTTCCAGTTTGCTGTGGGATTTTCCCTTAGTATGTCATGACATTTTGAACAATAGCATAGTGAAGTGGAATTTTTATAAGTGTCTTATGGCTTAGCATTTTTAGGGAGAGAGTATTTCTGTACTTTACATTAATCCACGTGACTTATCCAAGGATTTGCTGAGGAAAAAATAATCTACCCTGGTAGCAGGTGCTCAGAATTTGGCTAGCAGTGCATCAATGCATTTTTCTTTTTTTCTTTCCTTCCTTCCTTCCTTCCTTCCTTCCTTCCTTCCTTCCTTCCTTCCTTCCTTCCTTCCTTCCTTCCTTCCTTCTTTCTTTCTTTCTTTCTTTTCTTTCTTTTTTTTTTGTAGCTTCCTCTGTACTGTTTGGGATCTTGGCTTTTCTCATGCTGTGACTGATAATCTCCAGTAGAATAGTTCACATGGCTTATTCTTCGTGACCATGTGGATGACAAGGCATGGAAAACATGTTGTGAGGTAAAGCTGGACTTTTATAAGACAGAGAAACCATCTGCTTAGAGCCAGTGGACTTGAACATGGATTTTGAATTAAATGACTTGGCAAATGCCACTGTGGCTTCTAAACCTCCAATGTCATTCTCATTCCTCATATTCAGCGTGTGCAGGAAGCCTGATATGAGGTAAGAAAAAGAAATGGCTGGAGAGATGGCTCAGCGGTTAAGAGCACACTGGCTGCTCTTGTAGAGGACTGGGGTTCAATTCTCAGCACCCACGTAGGGGCTAAACAATTATCTGTAACTCCTTTTCCTAGGTGATCTGATACCCTCTTCTGGCATTGCAGACATTGCATGACATGGCTGCCTTACATACAAGAAAGCAAAACACTCATACACATAAAATAAATAAAAATTTTAAAAAAACTAAAAGTAAAGCCTTATAAAAGACAATATAAAACTGTAATCATCTCCAGCTAGCATTAAGTATGATTAAAAAAAAAGATTTTGCTTACCTCTAGCAGCTCAAATATCTTAGCACAAGCTCATCAAACATATGTAAAATATTTATAATAAAAATAGTGATTATTGAAAGAAATATTTTTAAAACATGAAAATAAAAGAAGGGATGCATTATGTCTTTAAACAGCATTGTAAGGAAGTAGATTCCCTTGAAATGATCATAGATTTAATACAAGGGGTAAAAATCTAGATGTTTGTTATTGAGTGTGCATAAATGGAAATTGCTATACTGCTTATGAAATGTACGGAAATACAAAGGAAGAATTCTCTGTTCCAATTTACAACAGGCACTGGTTTTACCAAACATTTCATGGATAAATTGGCATGCAACTTCCTGCAGTCATTTACCCAACCACATATTTTCTGGTTCTCCAACTACACTTGCTGTAAATTTTGGTAAAGTCACCCACCTCACCCTCTTGTTCTTAATTGATTATTGCTTCTATAAGACACAAGAAAATTATCAGTGGTATACAATAGGATCTCACTGAGTTCATATATCTGTGAGTTAGCAGGGTGCCCGGTGGCCTAGCCTGGGTTCTCAGACAGCTCTGCTGATACTTGGGCAAACCTGCTTCTGCAGGTGGGATGCAAATGGTGAAGGAGTGCTGAGCGGGAAGCCCAGAGCAGCTCCTCTGTGGTTGCACATCCTTTTCTGGGATCCGCCAGGACATGCGGAAGAGGCACCAGCCGGAACAGAATTAAGTGTTGTGAGCACCTAGGCTGTAGTCCAGCTTGCCTGCTAGCACTCCTTTGCCAAAACAAGTCACTTGGGTTTTGACAAAGGAATGAGTTGAGAGAACTGTCCGGCATTGTAGAGCCATGCAGAGTATTTTCATTGCCCTACTAATCTGCATGCTGCCTGATCACGCCCCCCTCTCCCAATATCCCGGCTCCGCACGTATTGTTATTTTTACTGTTTCTGTAGTGCTGTCTTTTCTAGCATGTTAGATAGTTGAATTATATATGCAATCTTCTCTTCCTTAGTATTATGCATTTAAGGTTTTTCTAAGGTCTTTTCATGGCATGTTAACTCACTTCTTTTTAGCACTGTGTAATATTCCACCGACTGGATTCCACTGACTTCATTTGATCCATTCTCTTATTAAAAGATAGCCCAGTTGCTGTGATAGTTAATTCTGATTATCAACGTGATGGGATTAAGGATGCCTGGGGCAATAGTGAGGCACTCCACTGAGGGAGTCTGTAAGAGCGTTTCCCGACAAGATTAACTCAGGAGGGAAAGACCTGCCCTGAGTATGAGTGGCATCATCTCAGGGGCTGGGATCTTGAACTGAGTGAGAAGAGGAACAGGGGAAAGTCAGGTGGATGCTTTTCTTTTTCTTCCTGGTCCCCCAAGACATGATGTTCCAGCCACATGCCCTTTACTGTCATGGAGTCCACCAGCCCCTCCATGATGGACTGTTCCCTCAAACCCTGAGGCAGAATGACCTCTTCTGCCCTTACATTGCTTCTTCTTAAGTATTTGGTCACAGCAATGAGAGAAATAACTGGTACACTTGCTTCCAAGTTTGAACCATTTTGAAACATGCTGTAATAAAAATCTGCATGCAGGTTTTATGTGAATATAAATTTTCACTCTTTTAGGCACATACGAGGATATGGGATTGCTATATCGTATGACAAGAAGTATATTTTTTTTGTAAGAATTTGTCAAACTGTCTTCAAAGTGTCTGTATCGTTTTGAATACCTATAAGCAAATACTACCAGTGTGGTATTTGTATGTCCAGTAGCATTTGATGTTGTCTACATTTTTAACATTTATTTATTTAATTAATTAATTTATTTATTTATTTTTTATGTGCATGTGAGCACATGTGCACACACCACCATGGCACATGTCAGAGGTCAGAGCACAACTTGTAGGAGTTGGCTCTCTCCTTCTATCACGTGGGTTCCAGAGATTGAACTCAGGTCGTCAGGCTTGGCAGCAAGCACCCTCACCTGCTGAGCCATCTTGCTGGCCCTTGACTTGCAATTTTTTAATGTTACATTATGTTTAATGCTTTTACATATGCTTAATTTTCATCAGAATTCAAGAGAGTGAAAAGACAAAACATGGATGGGAAGAAAACATTGGCAAACACATATCTCATAAAAAACTGTCATCCAAAAATATTTTTTAAAGCTCAAAACTTTGCAACAAAAAGAAATGACTAATTTAAAAGAAGTAGAAATAGTTTTAAACAGACAGCTTATCAAAGAACACATATAGATGGGGAACGTCTAAATTTTAGACAAGTACAGTTTATCAGTCCTTCTATGACTCATGCCAGTGATGTTTTACCTAAAAAAATCACCTGCAACCCAGTGTCTGCTAGCTTTTCACCCATGTTGTCTTCCAGAGCATTAGAATTTGAATCTTATTCTCAGGTCTGTATTTCACTTCAGCTCCATTTGGAATGGACAGAGGGCCATTTGTGTCCAGACTCCCTTGTGCCTATGGACAGTGGCTCTCCCATTTGTTGAAGACTGTCTTTGCTTACTCCGCCTTGACGATGAGCTGACTGTCTGTGTGACTCTGTCGCACCCTTTCCCTTTTGTCTCTTGGTCTATTTGTCTGTCTTTTTTTTTTCCTTCATTGAGAAAACACTGTCTTGATTACTGTCATCTCACCTTTAGTCATTCTCTTCAGTACTGTGCTGGCTAGCTGCTAATATCCTTAAAGTAACTGGATTTCACTGGAGTTGGCCTACATCTGTAGGTCAAGTTGAGAACAGCTTGTGTCATGGCAGTATTCAGTTTTCTTGTCCAAGATTTGAGTACACTGTCATTTTATTCTGGTCTTTGAGTTCTTTCATCTGTCTGCAGTGTTCCTCCTTTAGGTCTTAGGAATGTCTCACTAGATTTATACTTAAGTCTTTCATTTGGGGAAGTCAATACAAATGATACTGTGCCTTTAGTTAAAAAATGTGACTACTCTTTGTTGAAATGGATCCAGCTTCTTTACTATTTAGGCCTATTTGGATTACCCACTTTTCATGTAGAAGGGCATTTTAGCAGATTGTTTCTTTCAAGAAGTTATTCTGTTTTTGTGTAGATTTACAAAATTATGGGCACAGAATTATTTATAGTATTTCTTTATTATCCTTTAGCACCCATGAAACAGATTGGGACAACTTCTTTCTCCTTTCCATATCAGTAATTTGTGACTTCTCTCCATTTTTCTTATTTAGCTTGACTAGAAACATACCAGTTTTTTTTTTAACCCCACACAGAAACTCTTAGTTCATTCATTTTATCTATAGGTATCTTGGTAATTGGTTTCTATTTTATTATTTTCTTCTATTTTTTAAAAATAAAATTTAGCTGTCTCTGCTTTTTCTACTTTCCTAAGAGGCCCAAGAGTCTGATTTTAGATTTCTGTTCCTTAAGGATGAGCTCAGTGTGGTGGCATCCCTGGGCTTCCATCTCCTCATACAGATGCTGGAACTTCTGTTTTCATGGTTTCACAATAGCGTTCAATTTCTCTTGCGATTTCTTCTGAGTCCCATTGTGGAACTTTGAACTGCGTTGCTTAACTTTCAAGTGTTTGGAGGGTTTTCTAATCTTTTCCTGATATTGATTCTAGTTTAATTCCACTGTGATTAGAGAACAGAATGTTTTGACTTTAAAATCTGTCCAGGTATGTGTAATGCTCCAGAATGCTGACTCTGTGAGCATCTCACTGGCCTTGAGCACAGTGTGTGCTGTCCTGCTGATGCCAATGGGAAACACAGCTGCTCAGTATCAGTGTGATGTGCCTTGTCCTGGTTCCTTACTGTTATCCTGGATGTCTCCTTACATTTAAAGTTAGCCCCTGTTAGACAACATATTGTTGGGTCTTTTTGTTGCTTCACTCTGACAGTCTGACTTAAGTGGCTTATGTTCACCATTGGCATTTAAGGTGTTCTCTGACTGAATGAACAGCTACCCCATTTATACTTTTCTTTCTTTGCTGACCTTGTTTATTTGCTTCTGTATTTGTTTTCTTGTCTTTTTCTGTCTTTTGGTTATTTTTATCTGTCTGTCTGTCTGTCTGTCTGTCTGTCTATTTTCATCGTTTGGCTGCGAATCAAATCTAGGTCTTCATGTATGCTAAGCATATATTATGACACTGAGCTATATCCTCCAACCCCCTCTGTGGTTTCAATTAAGCACTTTCTATTATTCCCTTTCTCTCTTTTCTTATCAATTGATAATCCCTGCACACAATCAACTATCCTTGTACTAGCAGTATTCATTTGCGAGGAGCCCAAATCCATCTTCAGATAGCACTGTTCAGCTTTGTGGGTGATGGGAGTTGCTTCTAACTAAGCTTCCAGGTTCCCCCTGCCTGTGTCTTATGGTGCTTGCTCTTGTGTATTTCATTGAATCATCATACCAAATACGTTGTTGCTATTATTTTTTCAACTAATTTATTGGGTTAATCAAGTTTCTTTCAATCTTCCTTCACTTATTTTTGCCAGTCCTCTTCATGAAAATCCAAGCTTTTGACCTATGTCATTTTCCTCTGCTCTGAAGAAGCCTTTGAACATTTCTTCCCCACTCTCTCCACTCGTATTCAATATAGTGTTTAAAGTCTTAGCTAGAGTAGTAAGATGAGAGAAATAAAAGAAGTGTAAATAGGAAGGAAAGAAGCCCAGTTGTCCCTATTTGCATACAACATGATCCTATTCTTAAAATATCCTAAAAACTCCAACAGAAAACTCTTAGAACTGATAAATACTATCAACAAAGTATCAGGATATAAAATAAACATACAGAAAATCAGGGAGAGTTGATCTTCTTTAAGGGAGGGACTCTAGATAGGACAAACAGGCTCCAGTGGATGAACTCACATTGAGGGACATCTGGACACACAAACTTGATAGACCTTAACATGCATGACAGAATGCATGAAATCTGTGGGCAGACTATGGTGGTGGGGGGAAGTGCAGATAGGGGAGGGGATCTAAATATGATCAAGTTGTATTGTGTGAAATACACAAAAATTCAATAAAAATATATATTGAAAAAAAAAAAACATTAGCCTTTCTGCATACCAAAGCTGAACTCTTTGAGAGAGAAAAAAAAATCCAGAGATGGGGTGGGCTGTGTGTGTGTGTCTGTGTGTGTGTGTGTGTCTGTGTCTGTGTCTGTTTGTGTGTGTACATGTGTGTGTGCATGTCTGTCCAATTCCCAGTAGTTTCACAGAACAAAACAAAAACAAAATGAACAAAGAAAAAGCTAGGAATAACTCTAACCAAGGATGTGAAAGACCTCTGCAATGGAAACTTCAAGATACCCTTGAATAAAACTGAAGAAGACACTGATGGAAAAACCTTCCATAATTATGCAGACTTAATGCTGTGCAAAAGGTTATTTTACCATTTCAATACCATGAAAATCCCAATGACATTCTCTCAAAAATATAAAACTAATTCCTGAATTCATGTGGAAGCCAAAAAGACCCTGGATAGTCAAAGCAATCCTTAGCACAAAGAGCAGTGCTGGAGGCATCACAATACTGGATCTCAGATTACAGTATATAGAAGCATCATATAAAAACTACATAAGACTGGCATAAAAGTAGACAATGGAATATAACAGAGGACTCAGAAATAAGGCAGTACAACACAAATAGCCGCCTAATTTTTGACAAAGTTGCCAAAAAAGTACATTGGAGAAAAGACAGTAATTGCCGGGGAAACTGGATTTCTATGTGTAGAAACATGAAAGATCTACATTTCTCACCTTGAACAAAAATCAGTCCAACCAGAATTAAAACTATAATGCAGAACCTAAAACTTTGAAACTGCTAGAGGAAAACATAGGTAAAGCACTTCAAGTTATAGATAAAGGCATGAACAGGACTCTATTAGTACAGCTAACAATACCAAGAATTGACGAATGGGATTAAATGAAATGAAAAAGCTTAAAAAGCTTCAGTGCAGCACAGGAACTAGCAGCAGATGGGGAGCATCTTTCAGAATAGGGACAAATCCTTTTCTACTTACCTATACATCGGACAGGGAAATTAGTATCTAGACTACATAGAGAACTCTAAAAATTAAATACCCAAAGACCCCAGTCATCCAATTAATAAATAGGCTAATGAATTGAACAGAATTCCCAAAGGAAGAAATCCAAATGGCCAATTAACACTTGAAAAAGGGTACGAAATCTTTAGTCATTAGGGATATGTAAAAGAAAACTACCCTGAGATTCTATATCACTCCCGTCAGAATAGCTATCATCAAAAATAAAGAGATAAACAAATAAGCAAATAAATAGTAACAAATGCCGTTGAGAATATGGAGACAGGGGAATCCTTACTGACCACTTTATCAAGGTAAAGCATTAATGATGCCTGTCCCAAAGAAGACAAGCCTTGTGTCCTCCTCTAGTTCTGGTCTAGCTCTCTGCTTCCTTCTGCCTCAGTGCAGTCAGTCATCTCCTCCTCCCTCAGTCACAGATAGTAGTGTCTCCCTCCCTTCTCCTTTTTTCCATGCATTCATTGCCATTATAGACTGAAATCATTTGAAACTATGAGTCAAAATAAACTTTCCTCCCTGAAGTTGCTTCTATCATATCTTTTGTCACAGTGGTAAGGAAAGTAACTAATACAGTATTCAACTGCCTTGAAATTTGTGAGTTAGCCGAATCGCTACTTGGTGTCTGCTGTTAACTTTGGAAAATTCTTGATCATTGTAGTTTCAATTTGTTTTTTGTTGTTCAGTTCTCCATTTTTTTCTGATATTCTAGTCATGCCCAGATCACACATTTTAAAATGATCCTCTTTGTGTTCCTTTTAAAAAAATAGCTTTTCTCTTTTAATTATATTTTTGGAAATTTCTATTAATACATATTATGATTTGAATATGAAATGTTCCCCATAGGCTCATGTGTTTGAACACTTGGTTCCCAGCTGATAGCGCTATTTTGGGAAGTTGTAGAAATTTTGGGACTGTGACTTAGCCAGCTAAAGTGGGTCATGGGGGATGGGCTTTGGAGATTTTGACATGGTCTCCCTGAAGCCTGTTCTCTCTGCTTCCTGATCTGACAAAGTGTGAACAAACCATGCTGCCCTCTCCACAGCCGTGAGCAGAACCACTGCAGCAGCTCTGTGACTTCTCCATGATGGACTGTATGCCCTGAAACCTTGAGCCAAAGGAGATCCTTTGTCTCCCAAGTTGCTTCTGTCAGGTGTCCTGTCACAGTGATGAATAAAGTATCTGATAAATATTCAAAATTACTGATTCCTTTCTTTGTTATATCTGCTTTACTAATGAGACATTTTTTGTTTGTTTGTTTGACTGGAACTCAATAAGTAGACCAGCTGGCCTCGATCTCAGAGAGATCTGCCTGCTTCTGCCTCCCAAATGCTGGGATTAAAGGCATGTACACTGCACGCAACTTCATCAAAGACAAAAAATTTTTTAAAACCATAGTTTATGGGTACATATAGCAATACAGTTTATATATTAAATAATACTTAATGGAATTATTTGATTTAGTTTCAAACAAAGAAAAGGGAAAAATTTCAGGTTACAGAACAAATTTAGCAAAAATACCACTTTTGATATGTGGATCAGTGTCAAAAATGTATTCATTGGCTAGTTAGGTCTAATTCCTATTACATTATGGTCAAGGGAATTAAAAGAAATCCCAAATTTCACAATCACTGTTTCAAAGGGGTAATTTTTGAACAACATATTTTTTTCTGCTTAATATTTTTATTGAGCTTTTGTATATTTCATACAACAGTTCTTAATCAAATTTATACCCTCTCCCCCATCCATGCCCCTCACCTTCCCCACTGGATCTCCTGTAGTCCGCCATACATGTTAAGTCCCATCTGATTAAAGATTTGTACTCACATATCCTTTGTTGCAAGTTCATCCACTAGTGTCTAATCAGCCTTAAGGAAGGTTTACTCTCTCCCTCACCCAGCAGCAATCGGTCTCCAACAGATCCCAGACTCGGGCTGGCCTGCCCCATTTCCCTAGCTCCACCACTCATTTCCTTCGCTCCACTCTGGGTCTTTGTCTGATGGAGTTGGCCTGGGTCTTGTGCTAGATGCCACCATTGCTGCAGGTTCACATAAGCAAGCTTCCTGTGGCCTGCAAGTCTCTGTTTTCCTATATATTTTAAAATTACCTTTTAGGTCCTGTGAATTTCTGAGGACTCCCCTTTCTATGCCTTCAGGGCGCACTTGGTCGTCTATGGTTCCTGCTTTTCCCACTGTTGCTCTCCACACATCTGGGTCTGGTTTGGACATTGCTTCTCAAGCTGTGCCTCTCCCTGCTTGTTGTCAGGTCACTTCTTCACTGAATGAGGGACATGGTGAAGTGAAGTGAAGTTTCTAAGCAGACAGGGTGAAGCTTTATGTTAATCTGTCTTGGCCTTGGGGCATATTTCACGTCCGTGTTGGCCATAAAAGCCAGAATTTCAAGCTGTTCCCTGCTCCTTATTTTGGTCATAATGGAGCCCTGATGGAGAGAGGATGAGGATCTATACCTTGTAACTCAGTCCCAGTGTTTTAATCTGTCTATATCCCTGGACTGCGACCTTCACATTATTTTTTTTTCCTCTTAAATGAGGCAGGGAGGCTAGAGGGTGCTGGACAGGAAGTGGTGCTACTGGCCCACCTGTGATGGATGACACTCTTCTGAAGTTTATTTTACTTTGGAGAGTAGGCTATCTGGGGGAACACTCTGGGTTCATGTAACAATGATACATATAAATATTCTCTCAGAATCATGAGGGGATCTTTCTTGGATATTTGCCATAGGAACCTCACGAACTTCTTGGGGGGGATATGCCTCTCTCCTAATGAATTTTTGGAAGTCGCGGCTGGCAGGAGGTCAGTCATTCCCTTGCTAGCTCACACACATAATCCAGTTGTTAAGCTTGCTGCTGTGCTGAATGTTCTCCCAGTTTATGGCTCCAGTGATGTCTGCCCAGATTGTGGAATGCAGACTTCAGGTGTGACTCTCTGAGTCCCATTTGTCTAGATTAGAGGGTGGCAGGGATCATGAAATACAAGTTCTTATACATAGAAACTGAAGTGTGTGTTTGTATGCACATGGAAGCCAACGTCGGGCATCTTCTTCAGTCACATTCCACCAGATTTTTTGAGACTGAATCTCACTGAGCCTGGAGCTTGCTGGCTAATGGGCTGGCCAGCCAGCACAGGGATTCCTGTCTCTGCCCCTCCAAAGCTGGGATTTCAGGGGGTTGCTGCCACAACCAGTTTTTGTGAGGGTGTTAGGGATTGAGCTCAGATCCTCATGCTTGTTGGGTAAGCACCTTACCGAATGAGCTGCCTTCCTGGCCAGGAACGAAAGTCCATAGTTTCATTTCAGAAAAAATTTATACTACCAGTTCCTTTAGTACTTGAGGGAAAGGAGTGATGTCCCCTCTCACCCCCACCTTTTTCTTTTCTGCTTTGAAACAAGGTTTTGCTCAGTAGGCTATGCTGACCTTGAACTCAAGATCTTCCTTCAGCCTCCTGAATGCTGGGATTTCAGATATGCACCATCATATACCCAACCCACACATTGCTGGGACTTTATCTTTTAAAAATAAATTGCTGATACTTTAAATTCAGATTCATTCTCTACTTGAACATAAATAGGTAGAGAATTGGTAGGGCATGGTTGATTTTTGATTTTTGTCTTTTCCTTACAGGCCTTTTAGTCAATTCAAGAGGGCATGTTTTTCAGATTCTGTATAGATACAAAAGAGACTCTCTCTCTCTCTCTCTCTCTCTCTCTCTCTCTCTCTCTCTATCTGTGTGTGTGTGTGTGTGTGTATATGTGTTTTCCTCTATAATAAATTTTGTTGCCTTCTGTGCCAGAGACTTTTTTCTGTCTTAGCCAAGCATTATGGTATAAGCCTTTAATCTCAGCACTCTCAAGGCAGACGCAGATCTCTGTGAGGTCAAGGCCAGCCTGGTCTACACATGAATTCCAGGTCAGCTGGAACTACAAAGAGACTCTCTCTCTCTCTCTCTCTCTCTCTCTCTCTCTCTCTCTCTCTATCTGTGTGTGTGTGTGTGTGTGTATATGTGTTTTCCTCTAAGATAATTCTTAGACTAAATGTTCATTACAAGTCTTTAGTTTCTCAAATTTCTCACTAACGATTGGTTTACTTTAAAAATTTGGATTTTTAAATTCAGGCAATTTAAGTCATTTAGAATATTCCATAAAGTATGCAATCAATAAAATTAGTCAAAAAAATAGGTATGTTCACAAGTTTAAACAGTTAAATACCCTCTTTTTTCTGAAACAAAGAAAAAAGAAATCACATTTGGGTAAAAACTGAAGATGGAAAATTTCAACCAAAAGAAAATTATTTATAAAATTCAAGTGTCCTCAAATTAAAGCGTATAGTGGAAACTGTTTCACAATTTTAATTATATTGGCCATTTTCTCCAATGCTTATAATGGGTTACAATACCTAAAGTGGATGAGAAAAGCCAAGTACAAAATGTCAGGCCTAAAACCACATAAAGGCTGTTAATATTTCTGCTAATTTCTAGTCCCCTTCAGGCATACGTTGTGAAATGCAGACATCTTCTGCAAGCAACTGGCACACCCGCACCAGTGCCCCCAGTGAGTTGCAGAGAAGTTTCAAGAGGTAAAGACTTGCTCCCCTTTGCAGTACCTAAATTAAGAAAACCTCTGTTTTTCTTCATAAAAATGGCATACAATAAATGCCTTTATTTTGGGATGTGTTGGTGCCTCACGCACAGATCAGATTTCCTTGTGTCTGTGTCTGTGTGCATAGTCCCTAAATCAAGAGATGATTTCGGTCCAAAGTAAAAGTTAGTGTGTAGTAGGCACACTTTGCTTTGCTCAACAGCTGTTCTTCCACAGTTCTACTTTAGATGGACGTTCGAGCCCCAGAGTCAGTTTGCAAGCTCCAGTCTGCAAGTAGCTTAAGTTTGCGACAGGAAGGTGCTATTGCATTAATAATCCATAGCCATCTGTCAAACAGCTATTATCTTCCAGGCATTGACATGGCTGGCCTTCGGCCTTATCATTACTAACCTTTAAGGAGACGAATATTGCTCTTTTTCTGTAAAAGCAGTTATTCACTGGTTACCTTTTATAAACTGCTCGTAACTGATTGGGCAGCTCTTCTGGTCAAGAGCAAAGGTGCTAGGTAAAGCAAACAAAAGGGCTTTTAAAAGGGAAAGGACCAATTCCAAAGGAGAGGGCTGCTTTCCCAGGGTCTCTTCATTTCTTCACCCTCACCTACCAGCCACGCTTAGGTATAGTCAACAATTCAACATAAAATCAACATCCATGTGATCATGGCCAGGCCCCTTTCAAGTCACCCTGAGGCAACTTCAATAAAGATTGCACTGGCTTACAGAACTGTTTGAGTGGATGCTGTTGCTGTGATTTTGGCTAGCTTCTATGGAACTAGGGCACAGCTGTTTCCTCTTCAGCAGTGAAGTAAAGTTCAGAAAGTTCTGAACAAGAAAACGAGCCCCTTCCCGCAGTAGAAGATTTTGCATTCTCCTTTGTTCCCCTACTTTGCAATAGCTAGAAATCCATATAATTTGATTGGGTTACGGGATAGTATTCTATGGAGAAAAGTCAAAATTAGTTTGTTTTTCCAAAATTCAGGAAGACAAATAGATTAGCGGGAAATACATAATATTTTCTTGTCTGTTGTGTATCTGCAAAGCAGGAGGGATGATGTCATCATCCATCACCTGAGGGCGTGGCCCAACTCGTCTCCTTTATCCTATGTTCAGTATCAGCAGACAATATGATGTGGAAATATCTTAGACATGTCAACTCTATGAACACAGCAGCTGTAATATTCCCTCACTTGGGAGAAGAACTTTACTTTCACTGGCATTGTTTGAGACCGAGGTCACACTGCTGTTTCCAAATTTGAGTGCAGCTACTCTCAGTGCATGGAAATGAATACCTTCACCAGAGGCAGTTAAAGCACAAACAGAAAGTTTAAAAAAGTGAAAATAATGAAAATATGGGGCTGGAAAGATGGCTCAGCAGTGAAGAGCGCTGCATGCCCTTGCAGAGGACCTGGGTTTGGTTCCCAGCACCAACATAGCTTACTTAACTCCAGTTTCAGGGGATATGACACCCTCTTCTGGTCTCCATGGGCATTGCACATGCTGGTATATTCACATACATGCTGGTAAAAGACTCATACACAAGATAAAAATGAATAAAATTAAAAAAACATAATGAAAATATGAACAGAGTGAGGATGACGACTAGAAATGAACCTACAACTTGGCATCAAGCACTCTGATGATCAAAACCAACATGCAGCAACACGACTGAGACACAACTGTTCACAGGTGTGTACAGTTATCGAGAACAGCGACAATATTCCCCTCAATGCTCTAAATAATATTTCCAAAGAAAGTAGGAAATGGTTTCTATTAGGCTGAAGCTGATAATATAAGAAAATAAAAAGAATGTGAATGTTTAAAGTAATAAAATTAGAGAGATATTGCATGCTTGGCAAAAAAAAAAAAAACCTGAGACAAATCACCTTTCAGAAGAGCTTTATCAGGAGCGGCAGCCATAGACAGCCACGATGGGTCCCTGAAAGGAGACAGGAGCTTTAGTTCCAGAAAACAAAGGAAATCCCTTGGTTTTATAGATTTCAGTGTGCTTGCTTGGGGAGAGTGTTCCATGCCCCCCACTTGCCAGGAGCCATAGAGAGCATGGCACTAGATAAGGTAAAGTTATGCTTTTGATTTGGACATTATGGGCTAGACTTGCCTCCAGTCACAACGGGTTGGGGGCTACAAGGCGATAGCATGTGTTGCTTGTCAACTCTCTGTCTGAGGAGGGTCAGGCTGCAGGGAGGGCGTGGAGAGAGCTGGCAGCAGCCAGAGGATCTGTGAACTAATAATGAGTAAATATGGTTCTACTGATGGAGTTTTGGATCATTGAGTTTATGGGAGGTAGAATTTGAGCAACCATTTGTAAAAAATCTTCTCCACACACGGGAGAGACTGGGAGAAGCTGAAAGAATGCTGGACATGAAATCCCAGTCCTTGGTTGGAATTCTAGTTCTGTAGAACTTGCTAGGGGTCTTAGATTAAACTACTGTTTCCATCTCCTTTCTTTTCTGACTACTGCAATGTAGACTTCCTCCACGCTTAGTTTACTTGTATATTTCTAGTTCTCCCCAAGAGTTTCTGGAGCACAGGTATGTGCACAGTAAATGTGTATTCATGCATCTGATGAATGGTTTTATAGAACAGTAGCAGATTATCAAAGGAAAGACCATTGCCTAGGCTAAAATAGCATATAAATGTGAGGGTAGGATGGTAAGGGAGATTGTTACATGATCATTATGATCATTCTATTTCTAGGAATCTTAGCCTGTGTGTGCTATCATAATGAAATCATAGACTAGGTCGCTTGCACAGCAGAAATGCATTGTTTTATAGCTCTGGAGGCTAGAATACGCAAGATGGAGGATCTTGCAGGGTGCTACTGAGCTCTCTCCCTACCTTGTCTGAAGAACTCTTTGGTGTCTCTGACCTGGGCAGTAATCCAACCATATCAATACTCTACCATTTAGTTTCATTGAACTGGAATTGCTTTGTTATTGAACCTACCACCAATGAAATTACTTTGAAGTTTCAGGCTTCACGCTGTGCATTTGAGGAGGGCACAATTTAGGCACAGCATCGAGGAGCACCAAGGAGAACTGGTACAAGGGCATCCTGGCAGTTCAGCCAATGAAAAATAAGCATTCCAAGACCAGTTCTCAAGTAAGGCAGGGTAAATAATAATACTTGCAATAATAACTATGGGTTTCCAGAATATGTTATGAAATTAAATTTTAATTATGAAGCTTTCAATCCAGATTATATACATAATTAGAAAAGATACAATTGTCTTAGTGGAACCAAGTGTTTTTAAGACTAAGTATACAATTCTAGCTTTATTTTCTCATTGCTCAATGCTAACATCCTTCAATGGTTAGCATATTTTGAAATTTAGAGAATGTTCTGAAAATTAAATAGGGCCATAAAGTCAAAACAGGAAAACTTACCAGGGCCAAGTCAAAATATTTGAAAGTTAAGAAAAGCATTGGAAAAGATGAAAAACAATCCTGATTTTTTTTCTGCCAATTAGCATAATTCACCCAAAGTCATTGGAAATCATACGATCTATCAAAACCCTCAGTCAGTTCCATTACTTACACTCAGCAAAGGAGACTCCCACTTCCTCTCAGACACTTCTGGTTTCACTTGCTCCTCCAGAATGTTCTGCCAGTTTTGCCTATTTCTCTCTTAAATCAGAACTTCTTTCTAAAGCAGTCCTTCCACTCCGAGGCTTTAAACGCCAGCAGTACACAGTACACATTGCTTCTCACTTTTGCACCCATAGTTCTCATCTCTTGCTCAAAGTCCACTGTTCTATAAGCTATTTTCCATTCGGCCCTGCTTAGCTTTCAAATAGGTGTTCGAATATAGCAAACTCGAATGCAAGCCCTGATAGCTGAGTCCAAACCCACAGAGCTTCACCTGGTCTCTCCCGGTTAGCAAGCTCTTCAAGCAGGCATCTCTGATGTGTGTCTGTGGGGTTGGGCAGGCAATGGCCTGCTGGCTGCTCCCAACCTTTGTCCCCCATAGACTATATGAATGCACAGTTATAGATGGAAGTAAAATGAGAGGTGACTGATATCTTGTCAGGGTCATGGTGAGCCTGGAAAGACTCCTGTCTTAGACCAGAGAGCAGCTAGCCCATGCTCAAGATGAAGCCTTCATCTATTAGATAAGGATATTTTGTCCTTAAACTGAGTAGGGGAGACCCAAAGATACATGGATAGCTGTCTCTATTAGCCTTAATACCAGCTCACTACCAGTGACTGGTGCAGGGTCACACATTTTCTTAGGATTCTTAACCCTCAGGTTGTTCCATTTCTCTGCATAGAAAATAGATACGCTTACATTCCCTTTATCTGAGGTTGCTGTGAAGATCCAGTGAGATGAAGCGGGAGCGTCAGCCTCAGCTCTGTCGATCTGGTTACTTGTATTTATATGATCGTTATCTTTATATTTTCTATGATTTTTTTATATAATTGTTAAAAATTATTATTTTTCTTTATGTGCACCACATGTGTGCCTGGAATTCATGGAAGTCAGAGGAAGACATCAGACCCACTGGAACAGAAGTTATAGGTGTGAGCTACCTAATATGGATACTGGGAACCAAACTTGGGTCTTCTGCAACATCAACAAGTGCACTTAAACTACTGAGCCATTTCTCCAGCCCTGTCCCTAGTGTTTGCTCTCTTTAGACTGACTTATTTGGAGGTGTTCAGCCTCATGCATGCATGCAAGAGTTGAATTCCTAAGAGTAATTAATTACCACCAATTCCACCTGCATATCATTCTACCTGAAAACCCCAGGTGCCCAACAATGGTTTCTCATCTGTCTCCACAAAAATATGACCAAAATTCTCACACAGGCATGAAGGAAATTACACATTTTAGCCCCAAAGAAAGAAAGGAGACTATCTCAGAATAGAGGTCTGGCCTTTGAATGGAGCATATAGGTCTTTATTGAAAAGAGATCCATTTGGGTACAAGTTCCATAAAGCAGGAACTGGCAGCACCAGAACTAAGCATCTCCTTAGATGCTCCTTAGATTGGAGGCATCATCAGAGAAATATTAGCTTCCATTGTCTTATGCTGTCCTTTCCTTCAAGGCTTCTACCATATCAAGGCTAAATTCCAGTAGAAACAAATGTGCCAGGCCTTAGTGGTTCTCAGGTTCTGAGGTCTCTGCCAAGGGCAGTGGTTCTCTACAGGTTTTGAACAAGGGGCTATAAAGTAAGATATTCTGTCACGGTGACGTAGAAAGTAGCTAGTATATAATCGGCTGAAATCTTACATGGCTTACCATCTCAGCTCATCTTTGAAACATGCAAATGAGGAAGTTGAATGTTCAGCACAAGACAAATAACATGTTCAGATCCCATGGCTCATGGCATTTCTGACTGCCTTTATATTAGCGTATTTGTAAGTGTGTGCGTTAAGGCCTATTGTGTCAAGTTAGTGTCCCCAGACGTCCCTCAGTGCAAGTTCATCTACTGAGGTCTAGTCAGCCTAACTAGAGGCCCTCACTTTAGGAAGATCAGCTCTTCCCCACCTAACAATAATCAGTTGCTAATATTTCTTCAGTTAAGATTGGGGTCAACTTTCCCCAGTTCTATGCTGGGATTTTGTCTGCTTGAGTTTACATGGGACTTATGTATGCTGACACCATTGCTGTAGAGTCATATGATCAGGGTCCCAGGAGCTTGTAGGATTTTATTTCCATATGGTCATGTACCTCCTTCCTGTTTATTACAATCTTTCCATCCCCTCTTTTACAATGCTTCTGAGCCCTGGGTGGGTGATTTAATACAGGAGTCCTGTCCAATGACCAGCATTCTGCAGACTCTTAATCTCTGTGCTTTGGCCATTTGTAACCATCTGAGTTCCTGTCCCTCTATGCATGAGGGGTCTTCATTAATGAGAATTGAAAGATTCATTAGTGTCCTTTTTACCCCTCTTCTATGTTCTGTGAGTCTTAGGTATAGAGACTGCATTGTAGATGTGTCGCTTAGGCCTGGGAAGTTCATAGACAATGTCTGTGTGACTAGTTGTGGTACTCCATCTGGTACAAAAGAAGCTTCCTTCTTTGATGAGTGGTGGTGGGGATATTTGTCTGTAAATATAAGGATACTTTTTTTGCACATAGTAATAAATTATATTAATCTAGGGATGTGACAGTCTTGGTGTTGTCTCTAAGATGTATGACCTCTCTAGTCATATATATTTGGTTACGTTTATGGTACCACACTTGAGTTTCCTACCATTAAGTAGTATTTTACTCCAATTAGGTAGCTGTTGATAGCCCCCAAGATAAAAGTGCCACTATTGCACCAATGTCGTATGCTGTACTGGTCATTGGTTTGGTTATTTGATCTTGAAACTGGTGTTGGGCCATCATTGATATTGTCCGTTGGCACCTTTATAGTATTCTCCAAAGCTATGAGAGCTAGTCTCAGGGGAAGTAAGTTCCAAGTCAGTTCCAGCTCCATTGCTCCAAATCCTGTGTCTAAAGTATGTTCTGTCTTCAGCGTAGGGTCTTACCTTCAAGTTCTGTGAGGCAATCAAGGGCCCTGGCCAACAATTCAAAGGAAGGTTTCTTCTGTCTGGTACTCTTTCTTGTTATTTAGATTTTAGCTCTACATATAGACTCATGTAGAGATACTGTATGTGTAATTTGTCATTGTGTTGTTGGATTAATATGATTCCCTCTGTTTTTTTTTAAACTAGCTAGGCATATCAATATTTTCTTTATTGAATTACACTTTCACATTCTGTATTGATGTCCTTATTTCATTAGGCTCTTTGTTTTCTCTTAGAATACATTTAGGAGTTTTTGTGTTTTCCTCTCTAATTTTTTAAAAGTTTATTTTATTATTTTAAAATATTGTTTATATATGTGTGTCAGTATCTGTGTACCCACATATGTGTTGGTTGCCTGTGGAATCCAGGAGAGAATGTTGTCATCCCTGGAGCTAGTCATGAACTGCCTGACATAGGTGTTGGGAACTAAACTTAGGTCTTCTAGAGGAGCAGTGTATTAGTTACTTTTCTGTTGCTCTGATAAAACACCATGACCAAAAGCAACTTATGGAATAAAGAGTTTTCTTTGGCTTGCAATTCCAGGAGAGTCCACAATGGTATGGGGAGCATGGCCACATTCAGCAGAAACTGGAGGCTGAGAGATCATGTCTTCAACCCAAACGCTAAGCAGAGAGAAGCAAACTAGCAAACTATAAACTCAAAGCCCACCCCGCAGTGATGTGCTTCCTCCAGCAATTCCACATCTCCTAAAGGCACTATAACCTCTCCCAAACAGCATCACCAACTGGGGACAAAGTATTCAAGTACTTGAGCCCATGGGGGGTGGCATTTTTCAGTCACATCATAACAAGTAAGTAGTAAGTGTTCTTAATCTTGAAGCAAGCTCTCCAGCCCCCTTTGATTTCTTCCAACATACTTTAATCATCCTCTTTGAATTCTTTGTCTAGTATTTCATGTAATTCACTTGCATTGGAGGAAATTATGGGAGGATTAATGAATTTTGGAGGCATCATATTGCTTTGATTTTTCAGCTATCTTGTGTTGAGACTTGCAGATCTATGGTGAGGTTGTTGGTTGCATTTTCATCACCTTTATTTTTTCAGTGGCAGCATTTCCATGTTCAAGAGGGATAGGTTATAGTGGGGTTGAGTGTTTTGTTTTTTTTTTTTCCTCTGCTAGAATAGTACCAGGATCGGTTCCCATTGTTCCTCTAAAGCAAAATACTGTCTGTAATAGCAATTACTATCAAAGTTTAGCCAACTATGCGCATATAGCTGTAGTCAAATAACAAATAATCACCACTCAAGATCCAATCATTCTGGGTACGAGTGGAAGGAACAAACCAGAGTAAGAGGTTGACAGCAGATGAGAGAAAAGTAGCTAGAAAGAGGGACAGCAGGCTCAGAGGGGTGATCAGGCAGTAAGGGAATGTAGTTAGGTAACTTGAAAGAGACCCAGAGGTCAGGAGGGCTGAGTCATAGAGACTAACCAGTCTAACCTATGATTTCTGGGAAAGCCTACGAAAAGGAAAATGAAATAATAAAGTCTTTTAAATGAGAGAGCTGGGGCTGGAGAGATGGCACAGCAGTTAAGAGCACTGACTGCTCTTGCAGAGGACTAGGGTTCAGTTTCCAGTGCCCACATGGTGGCTAACAATAATCCATAATTTCAGTTCCAGGGGATCCAACGCCCTTTTCTGAACTTCATGACATGGTGCACCTTTCATGACATGGGTGCACTTACACACATGTAGGTAATACATTCATTGACATAAAATAAAAATAATAAATAAAATATTAAAAAAATAAATAAGTAAAAAAGAAGGGGGCAGGGAGATAGTTAAGTGGATAAGGGCATTTGCTGCAAGTCTGAGGACCTGAGTTTAATTCCCAGGACCTACATGATGGATGGAGGGAACCAACTCCCAGAAGTTGTCTTCTGACTGCCACACAAGTGTAGTGGCATGCATAATTACACACACACACACACACACACACACACACACACACACACTGGAGAGAGAGAGAGAGAGAGGGAGAGAGAGAGAGAGAGAGAGAGAGAGAAACAGGCCTGCTAAACTGACATGGGGTATTAAATTCAGAAAAGATAGATGTGGAGGAACAAGCTGGATGGGAATATAGATTTGGAATGTCATCTTCTCTGACTGTTTTCTGCAACCTGGACTCTTGGCTTTCCTTCCAAGTTTCCTTCCAGACACCCATCACCTCTCCAAGTGTTCCTATGCTAAGTCATGTCACAGATGCTGGTCCTGCCAGCTAGCTTGAAACTGGCTATATAGACCAGGCTAGCCTCGGTCTCACAGAGATCTACCTGCCTCTGCCTCTCAAGTGCTGGGATTAAAGGTGTGTGCCACCACGTTCGTCAAAATGTGAGGTTTTAGATTTTGTTCTTTTTCTTTTTGATGTGTCATTTGCTTTGTTGGAGTTGTATAACATCTGCTCATTGATCTCCTCACCTCACGATCATCATTACTGTCAGCCATGTACATCGCAACATGTGGCAGCCTTGCCAGCAGCCGACAGGAATCCAACCACCCCTGCCTTCATTTATTTGAATAAAATATACCTATTCATATAAACTTTTTAATTACCTGATTGATATTGAAGGCTTTAGACCAATATATACCTCTATTTTGTTTCACATAGTCTTGATGCTCGTAAGGTGTAGGAATGGACATTAAATTATTGCTCAATATATTTTGTCAATGATTTAAATAGTTTTGTTATTTCTAAAAATGCTCCTGTATTGATGTTTTTGTTTTTGCTTTGTATATGGATTTTTGAAACCCTATGCTCTGTGTATTATTTTTCCTTACAAATTATTTGATGTTTTTAGATGATGGGAATTTTGACTTTGAAATCCAATGGTTTTATTCTGATAGGTTTCTTGTTGGATACAATTCTTCAGATATGTAGTGAATACTTTAAATATAGAGATTCAGAATTTTACCTAATCTATAAACTTCTTATTATTGTAACTTAAATACTTGTTTGACCTTGATTCTGAAATATCCCAGAAGTATGTGTTTTGAATGCTTGGTCCAAGCTGGTGCTGCTATTCTGGGAAGCTCTGGAAACTTTAGGAGGTGGGGGAAGTGGGAGGCTGGAGGAAGTAGGTCATAGGGGTGGGCTTTTGAAGGGAATGCCCAGCCCCTGGTTCTTATGGTGTTCTCTCTGGTTCCTGGTCTGCCATAACAGCCTCTGGTACGCAGCCACTCCTTCCCCACCGTGATGAAGTCCTCTGAGGCCATGCACCAAAACTAAGTATTTTCTCCCTTAAGTGGTTTCTCTCAGGTGTTCTGGTCACAGAAATACTGTGCTGTAAAGATAACTAACATAGTATTACTTTTATCACATCGTTTTCCTTTTCTCTTCAAGGATTCTAACAATATGCACATTATTCTCTCTTTGTTTTCTTCTGTTTCTGTTACTTTCTCACAGTCTGCCTTTGTCTTGGCACTGTTATCACTCTTTGGATAATTTGTACACCTTGCTGCATTGCTCTTTCTTATTTGAGTCTATTTTCTTTTAGGAAGTTTGAAATTTATTTTATATTTCTGAGATATACTTGTCTTTTTCTTAGACTTCTTTTCTAGACCAACTAAATATATTTTAAATACTTTGTTTTTATCCCCTTAAATGTGATTTTTTTTTTTCAGTTTCAAGGCAATTTTTATTCCTTGAGTGCTTGTTTGAGTCTACATGACCATGTTTGGAGTACTGTGCTAAGCATTCTTCAGAGGAAGTAGCCCGTCTTCAGCTCCGGAAATGTGTACCTGCATACCGAGTTGGGCAGTACCTGTGAAGATTATGAGTTTCCAATCCCATAATTATGGCATGTTGCATGGCAAAAAATATTTTATAGATGTAATTAAGTTACCCATTTGACTTTCAAGCTAATCACAAGGGAGTTCAGCTTAGGTAGGCCTGGGCTAAGGACGTAAGTAGACAAAAACATTAGCCATTTCTCCCCTTCTGGCTTGCAAGAAATCAAAAGCCATGTGGTTAACCTTTCATCAGTGGACTAGGCAAACATGTCAGGAGCATGCTCTCTAGGAGGTAAGAGTTAGCCCTAGCCTATGGCTATCAAGAATCTGGGCTCAGTCCAATAATCATGATACACTGAATTTTACCAATGGAGTGAATGAGCTGCAGATGAATACACAGCCACGCCCACAGTCTCCATCACAGCCTTTTGAGTTCCTGAGCAGAGAGTCCTACTGTGCTGTGGCAGGCTTTCCTATTTATAGGAACTGTGACAGATTCAGTGGGTGCTATGAAGTCTGTGGTCACTTCCCATGGAGCAACAGAAGGCAAAGAGATCTTCTGGCAGCCGTACATAGGGTACATAGGATACTTAAAACATGTGGAAACATTCTCAGTTTTGAAACTGAGCAGTAGGAAGAGAGTGGCAGAGTTGAGAGTAGCGTGGCAGGGAAAGCCAGGGGCTGTGACCAGTTGATGCTTGACAACACCGCCAGCAGCAGCATGGGAGGAAGAGAGGTATGTCATTGGAACCTGGAGGAAGGAAGACCCTAACGCCGTGACAGAAGACTCAGCAAAACCGAACTGACACAGAAGGTGCGCTATGTAATTGTTATGGGAAACGGAGGCATGGGACCAGTCCGACACAGAGAAGGCCCTGAGGGACTCATGATGAAATGGGGAAAGTTTGTTCGCACCAGCAGACAAAATTGTGACAGAAGACTCAGCAAAACCGAACTGACACAGAAGGTGCGCTATGTAAATGTTATGGGAAATGGAGGCATGGGACCAGTCCGACACAGAGAAGGCATTGAGGGACTCATGATGAAATGGGGAAAGTTTGTTCGCACCAGCAGACAAAATCAGAGTCCTCCCAAAGAACTTGAGCCCCAAGTTTAGTTCCTTCACAGTTTTTATAGGTAGACAGGTGCTATTCTTTAACTTGTAGGACTGGTGGGTTTGGGTTTAAGTTATGGCCAGCACAGGTGTT
>NW_008345972.1:1057774-1061409 GCF_000622305.1 Nannospalax galili
TTTCTCAAGATCCTTTCTCCATTTTAGTTGTAATTCCTTTTTCAACACAAGTTTTAGTAAGCATTCAGAAACTACTCTAAGGTGAGTACTATGTCCTAAAGTATAAAATCAGTCATAAAACAATATTACACACACACACACACACACAAAAGTGACATTCAATGCATGGGCTTATTTTTCCCCTACATAGAAAGCAATTTGATATCACTCTAAAGAGGTAAGTGCTGAAGGTACATGCTGGTTATGCTAAGATGCAGAGGGAGAGAACACCAGATGAGGAAAAAGCTGTTAACAAGGAACTTGGAACCAGAGGAGCCTGATAATTCTTAGCCTCTCTAGAAAACAAAAGGTTCTAAAAAGAAGACAAATCTGCCCAAAGCTTTCATTAAGAAAAGGTTTATGATGCATGGGTATGCAGCTTTTTGCTAAAATTTTAGAATGACCAAAAGATTAGCCTATTCACTGACACAAAGGGCCTTTTCAAGAGATTAGGGGTGGGATCCTCTCAGGAAGTTTAAACCCCTTGTCTCTCAATGACCTCACCAGGCGCCAAAGCCTGAGTCATGATTATCTTGAAAGGAATTATGGCTATGGCTTTTGTTTAATGGAGTATAATCCATGGAAAACCCACAAAGTTTTTAAGAAAATTGTTTCATTAGAAACACAGCAAGCCTGGGCTACAAGGGACAGAGGGAGGACAAAAGAAAAGGAGGTTGTTGGACTTCTGAAATTCTACTGGCAGGAAGCAGCTGATGAAACGGGACCATGCACACGCTAGCTACCTTTCCTAAGAAGATGGAGGAGGAGGCTGTGAGACCAGTTGCCCAGGGGGCAGATCTATGAGGTCAGAATCACTCCCAGTGTCTCAAACAGTCAAAACCTCTCATTTTCCCAGGTGGTTTCTTGCTGTGTCATAAGGACCCTTTACAAAATCATCTTTGTTCTTTATTTTTTATCTTATGCGATGTACGTTGGGATGAGTGAAGACATACTACCTGTCTCTAGTTCTTCAGGCTGGTGGATAGTGATGGGAGTTAGAAATTGGTCAAGGGGGGCAAGGACCCTAAAGCAGCAGTCCTGAGAATGTCCTTGCAGGAGGGCAAGAGTCCCAGCGTAGAGCTCTGGTTCTTGTTTCTTTGATAACTCCCAAATGAACACCTCCACCTAATGGCTGTGGATGAGTACGATGGGGAAAAGAGGCATGCCGGTGTGTTTAATGCTGCTCTTCGTGTGTCTGACATCATTTTCTTATGGCTGATTCTCATACTTTGCTATGCTTTAAACAACCAGTGGTCATTCTGTAATGCCTTCTTGGCAAATACTTAACTGATAGAGAAGGTAAAACTAAAATGGAGTACCCAATGGGGCTGAAGCAAATTACCTGGTGAAACATCTGTTAGCCATTGTCTTGGTGCAAACAGTAAATACATGGCTAAGGAGGTCTTAATCCTTGCCATCAACATCTGCTTCTGTAAACACATTGATGACTTGACCATAAAAGGAATATCCTATAATGATTTACATACGCATGGCCATTTATGCTGGAAGTCACATAAGCTACAGCCTAACCTACCAAATGCAGTAACTTTTAAGAAACAGTGTGGAAAACCCTATAAAAGTCTGTAGGTTTCTGTAATTGGCGCACAGACATTAGCTTGTCTGAGTCTGCTAATGTAAGAAAAAATGAGTTCTCTAATTCTCTGAGTTAGTGCTTGATTTCTTGACTGCCTGATTGTCTACAACAGCTAAGTGACTTAAACTGTTCTCAGAGACACCTGGCACCAGGGTACATCAACTGGACTGACTAGCTCATCTTCCTTTCCAAACTTCACCCCAGTTTTTGCCATAAATCCTTTAGAAAGGCCCTAGATGATACATCTCTTGTCCCCTAGAAATCTCAATCCCTCTCTCTCTCCTCTCTCTTACCTATGAATTGATAAGAAACTTCTCTCTAAAACTCACCCTGTATGCTCTATAAATTTCATTCTTTGAATTTAAAGGACAAGAAAGTTACTGGCTTGGGGTAGCTTTGGTGTCCATGGAGTTTCTTGATGCCTAGCTCCTCAACACAGCTCTGTTCTCAAAGATACCCCATCATTCCCATATCAATGGACTAGACCTATGTCCAGGAGCTGGACTCAGTGGATTCCATCCAGAAGCCTGCCTGGAATCTGATGTAGATACAGTGGAGAAACAGAATTTGCACTGCAGGCTGAGATGATAAGGCATAGATGAGGTAAGATTTTGGTTTTGTGATGGTGAGATGGAATCTAGGTAATCTTTGCCAGACTGCTGACTTCTACATATGGTAGATAATGAATAAGTATTTGAAGCCAGTGTGTTTGTGGTAGTTTGCTCTGCATGGTAGAAAATTAGTTTTCTACTGCCTTGTAGTTGAACTTCAGGGGAGAACCTACTTGGAATGATTTGTGTGAGATTTTAGTTTATGAAGAGTTTCCTAGGACTTGACTTTTGTCTATTTTAAATTTTTTTATTAATTTATTGTATGAATGCATGTGTGTGCATGTGTGTGGTTGCACACCTGGCATAGGATGTCTACATGTAGATATCAGAGGGCAGTTTTCAGGAGTCACTTCACTCCTTCTTTGTGGGTCCATGGGCTTGAACTCAGGCCATTAGGCTTTAGCTACTGAATTGTCTTTTGGGTGTTGGACTTGATTATCTTTTTTAGAATATCGAGGATTTTACTATCTGAATAAGTATTACTAATCTAGCATGCCATGGGTTTTCAACTAGTTTAGCAAAGTGCAGTTACTTGAGAAATTTTTCTTCATTTGTTTTGATGGTGGAGAGTTTCCTCTCTGATTTTCTTTATGTTCTCTTTTATCTTATAGAAGTATAATTTATCTTTACTTTTTCTATCATGTAATTGCCAATAGATGCATCTTTCCTTTTTGTTAAGTCTGAAGAGATATGCATAAAAGTATCAGTCATGATTATGTCTGAAGAGTCTTTTTTATATTATTATTGTGCGTATGTGCATCTGTGTTGAGTGTATGTGTGTGCGTGTGTGTGTATACATATATAATATACACACGGTATATTTGGGGGGAGGCATGTGTCCTTTACCCACCTGTGTGGAGGTCAGAGGAAAACTTTGTGTGTTAGTTCTTTCCTTCCACTTTTATGTGTGGTCCTGGGATTGAACTCCAGTCTCTAGGCTTGTTCCACAAGCACCTTTACAAGTTGAGCCGTCTTGCTGGCTTCAGTCTCAAAGGTTCTTATTAGCAGCTTTATTTTTACTTAAAACATGAAGGTGGGCGACTGTGACCAGTGATTGTCATGTATATAGAGATTAGAAATGCATGTGAAAACGTCTCAATGTCAATTGCTTTGGAATGAATTCTTCTGTATGAAAAAAAAAATTAAAAAAAAATATAATGATTAAAAAACAATAATTAGTAGATGTGAAAAACATTACCATTGAAATCTACCTGATGACTTTATATCCATGCTCAGATGCCTAGAAGCTCAGAAAGTAACCAACTGTGACTAGTAATAATCAGATATTTAGAGATTAGAAATGCATGTGCAAACATCCAATGTCAATTGCATTGAAAAAGAATTTTTCTATATGAAACTGTGTATTTTAATAATGAAATGGAGATCTTTTT
>NW_008345972.1:1061941-1068392 GCF_000622305.1 Nannospalax galili
TAAAAAATTTACTGTGCAGCTGTATGTGAATATTTTCTTTGGGTTTTTTTCATAAATGAATAAAGTCAAAGGTAATTTTTGCTCTCTTTAAAATAAAAAAACATGTCTCCATTGATCATGTGTTAATAATTCAGTACCATTGACAATAATAGCTATACTAACACTAGCTACCAGTTACTGTGGGCTATTCTTTTTTGTTTTATTTTTTAGAAATTATTATGGCCTATTTTATAACATACCAAACAAAATGTTTTGCATAAGTGATGTCACTGCACAGTAAATTTTTTAAAGATAAGCATTATAATTCTCTCTCTGTGTCTGTCTCTCTCTGTCTCTCTCTGTCTGTCTCTCTCTGTCTCTCTGTCTCTCTCTCTGTGTCTCTCTGTCTCTGTCTCTCTGTCTCTCTCTCTGTGTCTCTCTCCTCTCTGTCCCTCTGTCTCTCTCTCTGTCTCTCCTCTCTCTCTCTCTCTCTCTCGCTTCTGTAACAATTAGCTTGGGCATACACCACCACACCTGACTATAAGTCTCTTTTGAGATTAGTTAAGATAAATGCTAACACTGCAATTTCATATATCATAAATAAGAATGAAATTTACTGGAAATTCAGTGAAACTATGAAGGAGATGGTCTAGGTCTATACTTTTCTTCCTGGTATGTGTTGTGTTTCCTGTGGGCCATACGCTGTTGGAAAGCACTTCCCAAGCATGGGCCCACCCAGCCATGTAGAATGAAACTTATTATTCCAGGTCGGGAAATGTCCACAGCACAATCACAAAGGCAACTTAGGTTTTGAACATAGATTTCCAGGTACTTCCAATTACAAACTGATCACAAGAATCCTACATTTATGAATATTCTAACTGCTGTCTCTCTTTTGTCCAGGTGAGAATGAAAAATCTTAGAGTTGCAGGTCTTGGCCCTAGTCAGAAATGACAGGGGAGAAAATAAAGCTGGTGGTGGAATGCAGTAGCTTGTTCCTACAGCACAATGCACTTTAGAAGTGGGCCATGTAACTACTTTCTCACAATGTTTGTAGTAAGACGAGTTAATGACCCCTGAAAGAACCTAACTTCTTGTCTTATGACTTGCAAAAACTCTCCTGGGTTGTCTGTGGATATGGTAAGTAATTTGTCTACTTAATGGGCCTCGTGGGTCCTGTAAAACCAACTTATACTCAATTTTGGATTAGGAGAATGTTTGATTAGGCTTAACATTTCTTCTTCCTTGGTATATTCCACTCCAGGATTGCTCTCACCAAGAGAATTTAAAACAGCTTTCTAAACAGTTCATTAGTCTGGGTCAGACCCTATTTGTGGCCCCACACCTGCAGTGTGGTTCACATTTACCCAAAATATCGGGCCCATGTTTAACAAAGGGCTTTCTATCATTTCTTTGACCCCACCCCCACTTCCACCCCATTAGCCTGAACAAGTCCAAATTTGTTTTCAAGATAATTTTTCTCTCCTTGAGGTTGGCGGGACAGAGTAGTGTTTTGCTTCCTTTTTTATTTCGACGAAGACATGGCCTTCTTTTCTTTTAGGAAAACATTCCCATTTTCCCACCTCATAAAGGTAAACAGAGAAACATGGATGCAGAGAGCTGTTGATTTTGCTGTAGAGCCTGAGAGAAGGCACTCTGTGAGTTTTGGGCCAGCTCCAATCAGAGGCCATAGCTGCCCAGCCTGTGGCTGTGTCCTGGTTATGCACCAGTCCTGGCTTGTGTGGAGTGTTCTGCAACCTGGTAAAAGACTCCAAACTGCACAGCATAGTGTCTGTGGGTACTGGAGCGGTGTTCTAATCCCAAATAAACAATTCTAAGGTTCACTGACTGAAGGAGGCTGCAGCAATGTTAACTTGTCTCTCAAGTGGCTGAAGCATTTCATGCTTTCAAGAAAGAGACTTTAAAATTACCTAAGGCTGGGGCTGGAGAGATGGCTCAGTGGCTAAGAGCACTCGCTGTTCTTGCAGAGGACCAGGTTCCAATCCCAGCACCCACATGGCAGCTAACAACCATCCCATAACTCCAGTTCCAGGGAATCTGATGCCCTCTTCTGTCCTCCAAGGGCATTGTACACTCAGGTGCACTTACACACATGCAGGCATAACACTCATACACATAAAATAAAAATCAATCAATCAAAAAAATAATAAAGAAAAGTTATCCAAGGCTTCTATAAATAGAAATGAATCCAACAACATCTGGAAGAACACTTTTTCTTCCACTAAAACTTTGCTCTGGAGGATAAAGGACAGAAAACTGCAATTTATAAGGAATGTTAGTGTAGTCTCAAATTCCATTTAATAGAAGTTACAACATTGAAGTAATTGCAGAAAGGTTTTGTCAGGGACTTTTTTTTTTTAAGATAGGGTCTCATTGTGGTAAGTAATTCATCTACTTAATGGGCCTCTTGGGTCCTGTAAAACCAACTTATATTCAATTTTGGATTAGGAGAATGTTTGATTAAGCTTAACATTTCCTCTTCCTTGGTACTTGCTATGTAGTCAAGGATGACCTTGAAGTTCTGATCCTCTTGCTTCTACCTCCTAAATGTTGGGATCACCACTGTGTACCACCACACCCTGTTTCTAAGAGACGAAAGTTGTTTTTGTAAATGGCGTAATATTTTCCTGGGTCAAATACTGCAAAGTCTAAGTGTATCAGCAGCAGAACTGAGGATTTTCAAGCTGCCTTTTTTATTCAGGGTGAAAGACAGGTGACATTGAAGTTGGGAAAAAGAACAGTAATGAAGAATGGGGGATTAGAAGCCGTGCAGATTAAAATGCAGGATGCTGCAAGGCTTGGGTGGAGCACTTTATCAATAGATCACATTTATCTAGAGACTAACAGAGGTCCAAAGGAACTGGAATAGGCTGCATTCACTGCCCTCTCGGTGCATTGTGTTTTTTCAGACCTCATGAAGAGCTCCCTACTCCATGCACCTTACTCAGACCCATGTCCTCTCCTTAGCTTTACAAGATAGCCATTCAAACCTGGTCCCTTAGAAATCGAGTATCATTTACAAAAAGCTTTATTATACACCCACTGGACCATGGGGAATGACCCAGGATTGATGTGGGTTTAACAACCTCAAGAGTCTTCCCTCAACATCCAAGACAAATATCCATCAAAGACTGCAGTGTTGCTGACATAGAAATGTTCCTCTTTGGCAGATTAAAGCTTTTATTTTAAAAATTTCAAATTTTAGGAGCAAATTCAGTGGTATCTCCTGTATCATATAAGATGCATTAAAAGAGTTTTGGCATAAACATTTGCTTTGATGATATCAATCTGAAACATTTTAAATAAATACTGAAATTTAATAGCTAATTTAAGAACACATTTTCTGACATCACAAAAGCAAACAAGAATTCCACATTGACTGAGAAGAGGAGGTTGCTGGTGGCTTTTCCTTCGGAGGTTAGCTGTCCAAAGTGGAACCATAAGACTGTGACAGCTCTTAGAACCATTTTTCACTACTGAATTTACAGGACCAGCACGCTATGGAACCACTGAGTACATTAAAGAGAAGCACAGTTGTCTCCAGGCATCAGTGGGGATAGCTTCAGGTGAGATGGAAAACCAGAACTGCTTGGGAAGCAAAAGTTACAAGAGTATTATCTTGACAAACAGCTGCCTGTGAAAAGAACCATTTCCCCCATCACTTCTTCTTCGGTAACAGGTTTCCTGCTAGAAACCTCAGGCTTTGGCTTCAGTCACGCAGACTGGGAATTTTTAATCCACCAATGCAGAACGGGTCTGAAATGATGCTGAATCCATAAATGTTGTAAGAAACTGTGCATTGATGCTCAGGCTTTAGAGATTACCACCCCCACCTTAAGCCCTTGCCAGCACGAATTAAACCTGGTTCTCCACTCAAGTCTCAGGTGCCTGTTCTGAAAGTAGTGATTCCTGAACACAGGGAAACAAGGGATACCAAGATCTGGGGATGTTCAAGTCCCTTGTGTAAAATAGCAGGGGTACACTGCATGTAACCTAAGCTTCCTCTCTGATATATCAAATCATCTGTAGATTTGCAGATATGTAAAGATGTCTTACTGTGTTGTTTAGTGAATAACTACAGGAAATAAAAACCTGTACCTGTTAAGTATCATGTAATCTGAATCCATAGAGCCTGAACCTACAAATACACAAATACACAAATAGGGCTGATTATAGGCTTTCACTGACTGAGGTTTTAGGACAAAGTGGCAGGAAGATGCAGGAGCCATCTCACGTAGGAAGTCTGAGCAAGGAAATGATGGCTGCTGGGTGGAGTTTTAAAAAAAGATTTATTTTCATTTTATGTATATGAATGTTTTGTCTGCATATATGTATGTGCACTACACAAGTACAGTGCCCATGGAGGCCTGCAGAGGGAGTCAGATCCCATGGAACTGGAGTTGCAGACAGTTGTGAGTCTCCATATGGGTGTTAGGTACTGAACCCAGGTCTTCAGCAAGAGCATCAAGTGCTCTTTACCATGGATATGTCCCTGGTGGAATTTTTTTTTGACCAGAATAGAAGAATTCTTTCTTAATATTAGATCAAGTTCAAATAATCTAGAGATAATTTAGCATATTAAAATATATGTTGGATCAAATTCCAGAGGAAGAGGCCTGTGTTATGATCCTCATGTTTGTTTAGAAAATAACTATGTATTGGTACTTTGGTCCATCTGTGCTCCTCACAGGATGAATCCTTGCAATTCCAGGGCTCACCAGCTCTGCCACCTCCTCTCTTTTGCCCTAGGCATCGTCACAAATTTCCCATTTTTGCTGGTTTCCTGAAAGTATTTTACCTTAAACTTGCTTTTCACCTCTACCAGGTACTCCTTTGGTAAATTGTCATTTGAACTTTTGGCATATTTGTTTCTAGCTGTGGAGACTAGAGGAGTGTTGTGTGTAGCAAATGAGATAGAGACTTTCTGGAGGAAAATTCAGATTAAGGACACATTGCTTTTTACTTTATCCATCCCTATGACATGTTGAAGTTTCAAGATGTTAAGTGGGGTTATTCAGCAGCAGTTTGTTTATACAGCTCTAAAGGTCAGCAGAGAAGTTTGTGGAAAGTATGGAGCCAAATGGAACTAGAGTTGGTTAATGAAATTGTGTAAGAAAGTTTAATAGACCAGGAAGAGGGTGGGCAGAAGGGCAGCCACTGCAAAACAACAAAAAATGCAGTCCCTAGAATCAAGACCTGCTGATAACAGTGTCTCTAACAGTCTCCCAGCTGCCCAGAAAGTTGTAGCGAGATATAGTGGGGTAACTGCTCACAGGGTTACATGTGTCTTGAGATCACAGACTTGGTTGAAGAATAGGAGCAGACACTAGCTCAGAGCACTGGGAAGTGCAGATTGGAGGTGAAGTCATGAACCAGTGGATACTGACCACTGTACACTGGTTTCCTGTTCAGTCTTCCCACAGCTCATTCATGAGGTAGGGTCTTTAGAACTCAGCATTTCTTTGTTTTTGGGTTTCCTCTGATTTGTGACTATGGTCTGAGGGACTTCAAGATGTTTTGTGAGTAGAGAGTGAATATATCCTGAAAACCTATGAGCTTCTAGCCACTAAAGAGAGTTGCTTTCATGTATGGGTCTAATTCAATACTCGTAATAAAAGGATCTACCATTTTAATTTCTATTCTATAATCAGGAAACAGTTGTTGAAAGGTCCAGGGTTGCAGTTTATGTCCAACACCCAGACTCATTCTTTTTCTACTGTATCTCATTGAGACCCTGGTGATGCTGCTTACTGCAGATTGCTCTCAATTTGCAGTGGAAGGATTGAAGTGTGTGGTTCAACACAATCAGTGACAAAACTGGGATTCCGGATGGGGACTGGAGCCTGACTCTTGTGACCTCCATCTCCATTACATGGAGTGCTTTCAGATGGCCAGTAGTACACCTTGTTTTGCGGTATCATGGGATAGACAAAAGTTGTTCGAACTATACTCTTAGACTCTAAATAGCACCATATATTAGGACACAGCAAACACTGATTCTATCATTAAAAGTGTATGAGTAATGTAATAAAAGAACATATGTTTGAACATGGGTTAACTTGTCATAAGAGGAAGTGACCTCTGATTTAAAGATGCAGCGATGGACTTGTAACTCAACAGAAACACAATGCAAATCTTATCAACCTGACTGCTTGCAAGTACTATCAACAGCAAATGATTTCTTGAGACATCAAGCTCTTTGCTGTGAGAAAGCACAGGGTTTTAAACTCATGATTCAGAAAAATAGTGGCTGTCATTTTTTCAAAGAACTTAATTATGGATCTCAAATAAACCCAAAGGCCCACCTGTCAAATTCTTGGCTAAAAAAACTGAAAATATGGAACCTTGAGAAATGGTTGATAAATATTGAGAAGTCATCAGACTCTTCAAGATGTATGGCTGCCTATAATATTTTCATATATATATATATAAAACATAATTTTAGTTGAAG
>NW_008345972.1:1068455-1121605 GCF_000622305.1 Nannospalax galili
CATCAGACTGTTCAAGATGTATGGCTGCCTATAATATTTTCATATATATATATATATATAAAACATAATTTTAGTTGAAGCATTGAGAACGTTTAAAATTAATAACACTTTCAACATAAAACTATGAGATGAACAAAGTCTTTAAATTATTGGAGTAGTGAAAATGCGGTGGTAATCTTGAAAGGTCTGCTAGTTGTTCTGAGTTATGTCAATAGCTAACTCTCTCCAGGTGTAGATTTCTGTGAAGGAAATAGAAAATACAAACCAGAAGACATAACCCTACTGACATGTTCTTCAGTATAAACTGGGGTTGGAAACTTGCTGAGACTCTCTGGGAGTAGAGAAAACATCCATCCAAGTTTGCTGGTGGAAGAGAAAATGAAAGATTTTAAAGGCAGGAGAAAGACAGGGAGGTTCATTAGAAATGCATTGTTCATCACTGAGAGGTCCTGAAAACCTCCACATGATCCCAAGTTTGATATCAGCACTGTTACAACCCACAGCAGGGTCATCTATGAATATACAATGTCCCTTTGTAGTTCTGTGTGTGCTGAAGAGGGTGGAGTTTCACACTTTACAACCTCTGGCCAGCCCAAGGTTTTTTTACCATCAATTTCCCAAATTTGCATCCCATATTTCCAGTTGGTTGCTGAGAGCTGCCTGAACCCCCCTGGGACCACACGCCCCCGTTGTCCAGAGCTCTGACGGGTGGCCCTCAGGTGAGCTTGTTCTCATACGTGACGCATACCCACCTTGGTCAAGCCTCTTAGTATCTTCATAGCATGCTACTTCTGAGGCTGGCTGTTAAACAAGTGAACTGTTTTCCACAGAGTATCTGTGAAATGGAGTTCTGTTAAATATAATGAAAGGAGATAACCCAGGCTGGTCTGGAGAAGAAGCTGACATGTGAGGTTTATTAGAAGGAAGGGCCCTCAAGGTCATGATTGGACCTCGAGTGGGAGGGAGAGCATTAGAAACAATACAGTATATGTATATATAAATGTGCTGGGGCCTTAAAGAAGAGGCTTCCCTTTAAAACCTGGAGAGGAGCTTCATGAAAAGTGATAATATGAGAAAGAGAGAGAGAAAGAGAAAGAGAGAGAGAGAGAGAGAGAGAGAGAGAGAGAGAGAGAGAGAATGAATCACGAATAAACCTATGATGGTAGTAGTGGTGGTGGGAAGACTTGGGAGCCTCCTCAGAGAACGGCCCTCAGAGAAATCGCCCCAGCAAATCCCCCTGAGGATTGGACTAAATTCCTAGAACAAAGGCAAGGGTCTAACTTTTTATGAAGGAGTAGTGGGAAGCTTTCCATCACTTGATTTAATTCAGCATAGCACATGATGGAACATCAGCATCAAGATGCCAGATACCATAAACTGAGAGCTGTCAAGTCACAACACAAACTACTCTTTAACTCTTTGCCCCAGAGAGAGCTGCAGGGAGGTATGGCCTCATTCAGGCTGTCAGGTCTGGCCTAAAGATGAGGCCCCTGTTCTAACAATTTCATGTTCATGTTCAAAGCTGATTTTGGAGATACAATTCAGTCCAGGTTCTTCACTCTTCAGGGAACCAGAGAATGGAATTTGCCAGGCATCTCTAGAGGGTGCAGAGAATAATGGCCTGAGCTCTTGGTCAGCAGTCCTAGGGTTGGGTGGCCAGAGGTAGAGACTCTTCCTCATTCTAGAAAGATCTCTTGGAAGAGAGTGCAGAGAACAGAGAGAAGAGAGAATGGAAAGAGGATACAGAGGAGAGGGGAAAAGGGGAAGGAGGGAGAGGTGGGGGAGAGAGAATGCACAAGAAGAGTGCTGTGTTGATGTGGACGGTGCACAGAGATCTATTAGGCTAAATAATATGCAGGTGATTTTATGTGAAGGCCTATTCTAACATTTTTCACTTAAAACTTACTTTGTTTTCTCCACTTAGTGCTAGGGGGTGAGATGGGATATCACAAAGAGATTCATGTGGACAGTATTTATGAATTCTCTCCCAACAGTATATTTGAATAAACTTAAGTTTTGTTGAAATTGAATCTGTTTCGAACCCATAGAATGGAAATAAGAAGCCATCCGCATCAAGACCTGAGAGGCCACTGAAGGCCTCACTAGGTAGTTTAGAGTCTCTAACAGAGACAGGATCTATCTAGACTTCCTCCTGTGTCTTTTGTCTATGACTGTGAAGGGCAGTGCCAGATGCTAGCAGTGTATGCATTGTCTCATGGGGCAACAGCTGTTCTGCTTAGCGCTGGCCAGATGGAGCAGATTTGTTCTGTACATCTAATATTGAATATCCCCCCACAAAGAGAAAGAAGAGATCTATGCCAGCTGTTGAGAAAAATTTCACAACTTCCTAGTTTCCAGCAGTTTTTTGAAAAAATTTATTTTTATTTTATGTGTATGAATATTTTGCCTGCATGTATATAAGTGTATCATGTGCATGCAATGCCCACCGAGGTAAGAAGAGGGTATCAGATTCTCTAGAACTGGAGTTACAGATGGTTGTTAGCCACCAACTGGGTGTTGGAAACCAAACCTTGGTCCTCTGCAAGAGCAGCCAGTGCTCTTAACCACTGAGCCATCTCTCCAGCCTCCACTGCATACAATTTTGATGTAACACATTCAAATTTTTATTCTAAGTGTGAGTCAACGTTGACTTGAGCTGCTGCAGAGTCTGGGGTGTCAATTTGGATTGGAGTAAACTTTCTGTATGATGAAATTGATCTCTCTAGTGCCTGACCACCACTGTGTTGACGAGAAAGTCATATATAGTCAGAGGCACTTTCCCTTTACCACATAAGATTTAGGGGTCTCATTATCATATTCCATTCCTTGAGAAAAAAAAAATCACAAGTCTAATAAGACATGAATTACTAAAAGGGAGACACATGTGAGGAGCACGGCTGCGAGGACAAGGGCTGTGTTAGACAAGGAATCCATGCTGGGTCACAGCAGGGAGGTTTCTTGTACTAATATTTATGTGAGGGATGTTCAGTAAGATGGCTCAATGGGTGAAGGCACTTGTCACCAAGCCTGATGACCTGAGTTTGATCCCGGGGACCCACATGGTGGAAGGAGAGAACTGACTCCTGTGTGTTGGCCTAGGACCACCACATATACACCATGGTACCCGCACTCACACATACACATACACAATGAATGCAAAACAATATATAATTATTATATGGCATTATTTTTGTTGAAATCATGGCACTTCCATCAGAGCAAAAGTACATCCGTATTTGTAGAATTTGCATTTTCGGACATTTAGCCACTGACTGGCTCCAAATCCAGGCTTGCCAGCTGCATCTTAAACTCAGATAGACACTCCCTAGATACAAGCCCACATCCACGGAAAGCCTTCTGGACACCTGCACGTTCATCCTGGGCCCAGGCCAGGAAGCACTCAAGCACTTAGCTTGAAGAAAAAGCACACTCTGATCCGGGCCCCCGACACGTGGCGAACAGGCCTTCCACAGGATGGCGACAGAGTCCAAGCACCTTTCAGCTCTTGCCTGTTGAGCTGCTCTGGAATAGTCAGGAGAAAAACAATCATCACTACTATTAAAATTTGCTTCTGTCAAGTTTTTTGCCTTGTTCTCAAACCAAATTATCAACATAATTTTCCGTATTAGTAAAAATTTGAGCTATTTTTTAACTAACTCAGTTTTTAAATTTTAGCCAATAACAAAATATATCATACTCAACTGCAGATAAATTACTTTTATGCATTTGTCCTCGTGAGTAAATGATGTGGCAGCACACACACACAAATATGAAATGAGAAGTTTTACTTTTCCTTTACTGAGAATTTTGAATTAGACTTTCACGGTGGTTTGGTACTTCAAATATTTACGTTATAAAATTGTTCTGAGTTCTTACATTTTCTTAAATATTAGAAAAATATCTGTTGTAATTTATAGAGTTGTCATATCTTTAGTTTTATTTCCTATTTAGATTTTGAATTCTTTTACACAAACTTTATTTTCAAAGTGTCAGTCCTCTAAAATGTGTTGAGAAGTTTCCACTGAGCAAGTTTAAGAACAGTGTCTGTTATTTCTTCTCAAGGTGTGTCGTGTACCTTTATCTATTAAAGGCTCTGAGAATTTTCCAGGAAACAAACAAATGAACAAAAAATGATGCTCCCAGGATTTCCAAGCCATTTGGACTTCCAACATGAAATCACAGCAAGTCCCAACTTTCTGTATAAACAGTGCTCTGGAATTTATTTAAAGGGTATGAACCTACACATCGAATTCCCTGTACCATTTTCTTTGTAATGCAGGTTATTTGTGTTTCTCTGAAAGTGATATTGAAGTAAATGTCACCCAAAGCGATAGAATTATGTTCTGCAAAGAAACAGTGTGATTTTGTTTTATTTTAATATTTTATTTATTTATATTTTATGTATATGAATGTATTATCTTCATGTATGTAGGTGCACCCCTGTCATACAATACCCAGGGAGGTGAGAAGAGGATGTCGGATCCCCTGGAACTATAGTTACAAATGGTTGATAGTCAACATGTAGGTGCTGGGAACTGAACTGAGTCTTCTCGCAAGAGCACTCTACAACAGCAATCAGGGCTCTTAACCACTGAGCCATCTCTCTAGCCCCAGCAATGTGACTTTAGATAAATTATCTGACATGTCAAGATAAGTTATCTGACATGTTTACTCATAAAACAAGGATTATAAAATAAAGACAGGCTTTAAAAAATCCTTGACAGCATACCAGGTGTGGTGGTGTGTACTTTTAATCCCAGCCCTCAGGAGGCAGAGGCAGGTTGATGGCTATAAGATCAAGGCCATGCTGGTTCACATCGTGACTTCCAGGTGGGCTGTGACAAGGGAGACTGTCAGAAAACAATGAACAACAACAACAAATCCTGGACACCATCATTATTCTATAATGTATATTCTAGACTGCTTTTTGAAAATGAGATCCTTTTTAGGCTTTTCTGGATTCTAGGAAATATCACAGTATTTATTAAATATAAATGAAATGGGTTTCAGAGTTCATTGTGCTGCCAACAGAAAGAAAAACCCTGTAGAATCATGGTGTCTGACAAAAGGCACTAACCTTGGTATGGCTTTTCTCTTCTATGGTAAGAAGCATATGAAAAAGACATTTAGAGCTGACTCACAAGGCTAATCTCTTCAGTTCTGAGCTTTTCCCTTATGTTGACAAAACGGTCACTGCTGCAATTGTCCACCCTTCTAACAGGAAGTAAACGATAATGAGAAACAAGTATTCCTATAGAAAGAAAGAAAGAGATAATTTCCCACTATCCCTTGATGACTTTTCTCTCACGTTCAGCAAGAACTCTCCCTAAGCACAAAGGAAGAACTCTGAGCTGTGTTGAGTGATGCTCTCGGGGTAGTGTACACACTGTCTCATGATTATAGATAGTCACAGAATGAGAATGAGAAATGTTGATACTTTTTTAAAGCTTGAAGACAATTTTGTTAGAGTTTAAAAGAAAAACTCCAGGGCAGGAAAGCTATAAATCTTAGCAGCTGCCCAGAGGAGATGAATGGAGAACAGAAGGGGAGGAAAGACCATACTGTTTGAGTTAGGCTGGCATGGAGGTCAGCTTTAGAGAAATCAACGAAAACCAAAGTACCAGAAAAGGCATACTTAGCATGGGGGAAGCAGAGGCAGGTGGATCTCTGGGAGTTCAAGGCCAGACCAGTATACATAGTGAGTTCCAGGCCAGTTAGGGCTACTTAGTGAGAACTTGTCTCAAAAACAGAATAAAATAATTTATTTTAAGGTGAGACTGGAAGACAGGGTAGGCACTGGAAATCTCAAAATGTCACTAGCCTGGCATTCCAAGGGCCTCTCATCCTAAAATGTCTTCCTTGAAATGCAGGCCAATCAATGAGCAAAATCTTGGTCTCTCTGGTTAATAAGGGAAGAAGGCTGTGAACAGCAGTGTCTGCCACAGACTGCGCTTCTTTCTAAGATCTGCACTGATAGAAAGTGCTCCTTCACAGAGTCCCTGCAGTGGGAAAGGCTGGGATGCTGACTCGGCCTCTGCAGAGAGTGGAAAGAATTCATCACCAATGTTCCCCATTAAGTTGCCAGCCCTCCTTCTGCACTTAGCACCATAAATCCCTGCAGATAATATTAATAAGACTTTAAACTTCCAAAGGCATCTTAGTTTTGTTTCTGTTGCTGTGATAAAACACCCTGACAAAGGCAGCTTTGTGGAAAAATGGTTTATTTTAGGCCACAGTTCCAGGATCTAGGCCATCGTGGTGGGGAAGTTGATTTGGCAGAACTTGAAACAGCTGATCACACTCATGGTAAGAGTGGAGAGGGAATGAATGCTTGCCTGCTAGTGCTCAGCTCTGCTTCTCTGCTCTTACACAGTTCAAGGCCCGTTGCTTAGGGAAGGGTGCTGCCCAACGTGGGTGGGTTTTCCCACCTCGATTAACACAATCAAGACAACCCCCTACAGACATGCCCACAGGCCAACCTGATCTAGATAGTCCTCATTATGCTTTCCCTTCAAGGTGAGTCTAGATTGTGTCAACAGTTAAAACTGACCTTCATAAAAGGCAACATGGTAAGATCTCAGTGGGTAAAAATTTCCCCAACTTTTAACAAGATCTATAAATGGAACATAACAAATGCCCTTTACTGTGTGCTGTGTGACATTATTCCTGGGGAGAACAGATGTGAGGAAACGGTAACTAATCCCAGATGGGGAACCAGTGAGAGACCAAAGTAAGGATGCCACCGAAGTCCTCCTTGGTGAGCCAATGAGTTTTATCAGGGTTAGTTATAGGAGTATGGTTGAGAGGTGACTTACAGGAGCAGAAATGACTCAGAGACTGCTGTGTCACCAAAAGCCCACCCCAGTATGAGTGATAGATCACAAAACCTGGAAACCTGGAGCACACTGCACAACTGGAAAGTTGGTCTCTGCCTCTTCTAGGCAGCTCAGCTTGTCTGAGTCCCTCAGCAGTCCCAACTGCATGTGTATACTTGGGAAGGGAGGGGGCTAGTAAATCTGTTCAGTGTCAGGAACTTCCTGAAGCCTTTGAGTTGTTTACTTCCTAAGGTTAAGAAGCTTCCCTGCAGGATCAACTGTTTCAACCCCCTTTAGAACATGCTGTGTCTTAAGGAGCTTCCCTTTAAGATGGAAGATTTCCTCTTGGAGGAAACTGCCATACAATACTGTATAAATTCACCAGAGACATTTCATTATGACAGCCAGATAGATGTAAGTATCCACACTGTACTTAGAAATAGTGACTCACAGGCCTAGGTACTTGGAAGGCCTTCAAGTTCAAGGCAACACAAGATCAACACAATTGACCTTTCAAATCTTCTATTGGGGAAGGCTTTCATGATCCCTGCTTTGCACATGCTAGAAACCCAGGACATAGGGCAATGTATCTCAAACTCCAGAGACTGGGCAACTTACCCAAGGCTGTGACGAATCTCCGTGATTTCAAAACAGACCCAGCATGACACAAGAAAAAGGGTGTAGGCCTTTCCCAGGTCAGCCTAACACTGAGATCATGTTTATTTGTTCCCATTGTAGGGCTTTGCCTTCTGAAGCATCTTTTATTCACTTTAAACTTATGTAGAATTTTCTTGGCTCAAGTTGTAACCAAATGAAGTGGGCTTGTATCTTACACGGTCAAAACATGGAAGAGTAGGGAAAAATGACCCACAGCAGGTAAGGACATCACAGGACTGCTGGTACCTGGCTGGCTTTGAGACACAGGGATGCTGAGTGGCTCCTATCCCTTCCATCTGGGGTCTGCAGACTTGCGTTTCTGGCAGGTCATGGGAAGCTCAGGGCATTTCTTCTCTCCTGTTTGCTGATTGTGCTTTCTTTCCTTGCTTCTGTCTGAAGTTTCATGAGAACCAAATTTCCTCAGCGGCTCCTGGGAAATACTGAGGCCGCGATTGTAGTAGGGTTTCCAGAGAACGGGCAGGCCATGAACCACCTGGAGCAGGACCTCTCAAACCATTCATAAGAGTGCCAACTTGCACAGGTTCCTGCAGATACCACAACGTCATCAGCAGAGAGTTTGTGTTCCTAGTCTCAGTGGTTAAAGTCAACACCTTTTTGGTTTAGTCCCCAACAAGTGAAGTCTCACAGACAGCATCACATCATAGTTATAGCACACTGGGATGCTCAGTCCCCCCAAATGCTTTAAAATAGCTGCCCTGGGGCTGGAGAGATGGCTTAACAGTTAAGAACACTGTTTGCTCTTTTGAGGACCCAGGTTCGGTCCCCATCACCCACCTGACAACTAACACCCATCTGTAACTCCAGGTCCAAGGTCCTCTTCCGACCTCTGAGGTCATTGCATGCACATGATGTGCTTACATACGCATAGGCAAAGCACTCATATACATAAAATGAAAGTAAATAAAATTTAAAGTAACTGCCCCCAAAATGAGATCGATAAGGGGAATAGGGCCCTAGCAGGAAAGGGGTCTATTTGGGGCATTGCTGGAAAGTATAGCATCTCTGGAGCTGGGCCTTTCTGACCCTTGTGGTGGGAACTAAAAGATCCCAGAGGCCCCAAGTTTCCAGATGTGGGGAGATGGCTTTTCCAGACATTCCACTGTCTAGCTGATACTGTAAAGATGGATGACATGGTTCTGGGCAGGGTTTTAATGTTTGCACTGTCAAAACTGGAAGCTGCCTCCTTCAGTTTGCCCTACATAGAAGAAGTCTGTGAGGAGAGGGCAACGCAACAGGGGCAGCTGCTTACCATCCTGTGGGGAGCTGCTATCACTCCTGCGTCTCCAACAGGAACCACAGCATATCACACTTTCAAATTCATGCTTTGGCATTTTTCCCATTTTGTAAGTTCCACAAGGCCAGGGATTGCAGTTGCTTTATGTCCTGGCTCACAGCCTCTAGCAAGGTTTGTCCTATGAAGCACTCTAGTACTGGCGGTTAATCACAAATGCAGCACGCATCGAATGCTGCCTTTGCAGTCTCCATACAGCCAAGCAGCCTTGAGTGAGAATCAGCCTTTGTGTATCAGGACCCTCATGTGCAACATGAGTGAAAAATGTAGGAATATCTCAGGGGAGCCACAAGAACAGGCTAGGTGAAAGAACAGCGTGAAGAGAAAGCAGTCAGCAGACGAAGGTGGAGCAGTCTTAAGATGAAAGCAGCTTAGAGGGCGGCATGTAGGAGGAAAAAGCCAGGACCCACAGGCCACAAGTCTGAGGAGGAAAGAGCCAGGACCCACACGCCACAAGCCTGAGCTTGGACCACCGTGAAACTTCCACTTCCACAAAACAACACACTTCCTTCCAATTCTTAAATCAGCTTCATTTGGATTTCTGTTCAGTTGAAGGAAATCTGACTGACGTGATGGTCAATCGCAAGGCTATGAAATCAATCGTCCTAACTCAATTAGCTTTTCTTTTTACATTATCGAGGCTAGAATTTCCTCACAGGTCAATCGCTCATTTTTATGTTCTTATTGGGGAATTTATGTGGGTTTCTGTTGGCTGCTGCCATGTTTCTTGTTGGAGAGGGCCTCTGTTTTAGAGACTCATGGAATTTTTACCATACGTGTGCATGTACGTGCCTGTTTCCAGCTTTGATGCTTCTGTTACACGGGTGTAAAGGTTTTTTGTTTTTTTTTTTTTAAGTCTGAAAGTCTGTATTTTAGTTTTTAAGGGTTTAGGTGATAATTTGTCCTGTTGTTTCAGTGAGTCATTTTCATTTTTTTTTTTTTTTTTGGCTACAGGTAGTCTTAATTTATTATTGTGTGCCATGCATATGATTTGGATTCAACTCTTGTTCAAAGAAATTAAAAAAACAGTAAGTGACTTAGAGTGCAAAGGAGGGCATGGTAATAACAGGAAGTAGAAATTGCCTAGGCCTTTTGGGTAAAAGGACCCCTAAAAATAAGTATTTTTTTTTATAGAACATTTTTTTTTTTATTTTTAAAAGCTGCTTTTAGAGTCTCCTTTAAGAAATATCACTTTAAGCAGAGCGTGGTGGTGCATGTCTTTAATCCCAGCACTCAGGAGGTAGAGGCAGGTGGATCTCTGTGAGTTCAAGGTCAGTCTGGTCTACATAGTGAGTTCTAGGCTAGCTGGGACTATAGGGAAACCCTGTCTCAAAAGACCAAAAAAAAAAACAAAAAATCTCACTTTACTTTCATGGGTCAACATATTCTTTCTGTATAGGTTTCTGAGTGTCTAAAAGACTGCTTTTGAAATTAACTTTAAGTATTATATCTGGGACTTGTTCTGAGGTAGGAGGTCACTGCTTTAGTTTTATTATTATTTCATTATAGGAAGCACCATCTAACACATGAGTTCCTGTCCCAGCCTGGTTGGAAATACCTTTGCTATTGCGAACCAATGATCCATTCTTTCATAGAACTGTTAGTTTTTTATTGATAAACTCGTCTGTCTATCATCCTTATGTTATTTCATTTCTTTTAGCTTTACTAATGCAGTAAATATAGATGATAAATAGGTCAAGTCATCTTGTTTTTGAAAGTCTAATATCCATTAGCCCTCTAAGCTATGCATTTCAACGTGTGCTTTTTAAATATTTAGATAACATTTATGGCAGTGCAACCATCTTTTCCATTTTAAAGTATGCTGTTCAGTACTTTGCTGTTTGTAACATTTTACAATTGTCATCATAATCCAGAACATTTTTATTGTGGGAAAAGTAACCTTACATTCCTTAAGCAATCAGAGCTTATGTCCTCCTCTCCTAGTGGAAACCACTAATCTGCCTCCTGTGTGGGTGGATTTGATATTTTTGATAGTGTATACAAGGGTAACCACAGGGTAGCCACCATCTTATGTCTGACATTTTTTATTTTGAAGGTGGGATAGAGCACAAGGCCTTATGCAAGTCTTGACTGGGGCTTTACCACTGGGCTACTTGCCCCAAACTTTTACAATAAAAATTTTTTTTGAGAGTCTTTTCTTTTGAGACAGCTATGGAGCCCAGGCTGTCCAGGGCATGTGATCCTCCTGCCTCAGCCTCCTTAGTAGCTGGGATTCCTGGCAATGCCACCACAGTTTGCTGGTATCTTAAGATTTATTAATGACAGCATGCATCAGAATTTCATTCACTTTATATCAAATAACATTTCTTCACAGGGCTGTACTGAACAGAATTCATTCTACCACTGTCTGAGGGACATTCTGGATGTTTTAGCTGTTGTAAACGATGTTGTGGTAAATATTCATAAAATAATTTTTATTTGAATGTATGTTTTTAATTAGAAGTATGATTGCTACATCATATGATAATGTTGTGTTTAGCTTTCTGAAGACCCATTAAACTGCTTCAAGTAGTAGCTGTCTATTTCATTCTAACTAGTGACATATGACAGTTCCAGTTTCTCTACATTCTTCTGAAAACATTTATTTTCCTTTTTTACCAGTCATTCATTGCAGTGGTGATTATACAGCATCTCATTGTTCTTTTGATTTGTATTTCCCTAGCCGCTGGCCACTTGTACACTTCTAGGAACTTCTACTAAAATCATTTGCCCTTATAAAATTGGACTGTTGCCAGGCATGGTGGCACACACCTTTGGTCCCAGAGATTGGGAGGCAGAGGCAGGCAAATCTTTGGGAGAGCTAGGCCAACCTGGTCTACATAGCAAATTCCAGGTCAGCCAGAGATACAGGGAGACCCTGCCTCCAAAACAACATCATCGACAACAAAATTTGGCTATTTGTCTTTTTTGCTCCATTGGTTTAGAGCAGTTCTTTATATATTCTGATGCTGGTCACTTCTAGGAGGTCTGAGTTGAAGGCATTTTATCTCATTCTATGGTTACATTTCACACCTTTGAGGGTGCTCTTTGATGGCTAAAGTTGTAACTTTGAAAAGTTTCATCTCTTTCTCCTTTTCCTCTTGTTTTTGATGTCACATTCAAGAAACAGTTGCCTAGTCCAAGGTCATACAGACAGCCTTTGGGTGGGAGTTCTTCCAAATTTGATGTTTTTCAGGGATATTTGGCTATTTGAAGTCACTTGCAACTTCCTGTGAATTTTAGGCTAAGCGTCTTAATTTCTTCACTAGTGGTAGTCCATGTTTTGACAGCAGATCACTGCCGGGAATGTTTCATCTTCTGATTTGTCAGCACAAATGTCTTTCTATTTTTTTAAAAAATATTTTATTTATTATTTTTATTTTATGTGTATGTGTGTCTTGCCTGCATGTATGTAAGTGCACCCGTGTTGTGCAAGGCCCACAGAAGACAGAAGCGGCTCTCAGATCCCCTGGAACTGGAGTTACGGACACTTGTTAGCTGTGGATGCTGGGATTCTAACCAGGGTCTTCTGCAAGAACAGTCAGTGTTCTTAACCGTAGCGCTGTCTCTCCAGCCCCATGTCTTTTCATTTTCCAGATCTTCTTTAATTTCCTGCATTAATATTCTGCTACTTTCATTTTAATAGCATTTTACCACCTATATTATTTGTAAATATTTCATCCTTTTGGTGTTATTGAAAATTGAATTGGTTTCATAATTTTTAAAATTTTTTATTTTTGAGGTGTTCATACATGTATACAATGAAATAGGAGCATATACACTTCCTGTTTCTCCCTCTGACTCCCCATCCTCTCCAAATTACTCCCTCCCAACTTCATGTCTTTTTTCATTTATTACCTTGATCAAAGAAGCTTCTTTTTATAATAGCTGCCAATGGAGAGATGCATGAGTAATCAAAGTTCTGAGTGCTCAGCCCTAAGTAGGACATCTGTATTTATCCTGTCACTCTCAAGACTCTGGAGACATCATGGAAGAAGGGGGAGCAGAAAGAATGTAAGATCTGGAGGACAGAGAGGAGAGCTGTGAAACGCTGCCTTCTGGACAGACATGGCTATAGCACTCATGAACTCTCAGCAGCAATGGTTACCAGCACAAGATGTGTACAAGAGCAAGCCTGTCAAAATCCTGGCATAGATGGGGAGATGATTTCATCCTGGCATAGATGGGGAGATGATATGGAAATGGATAGAAAGAATGTACATTTTGCTTTTGTGGTGTAACTACGCTGACTTCATTTATCCCCTCCTAGTTTTTGTGTGGATTCCTTGGATTTTTCTACATATGAACCATGTCATCTGCGAAGGGAAGTAGTTTTGCTTCTTGCTTTCTGATTTGCATGGATTCCACTTGCTTACCTGCCTGCACCTCTTTCAGAACATGTTCAGCAGCAGCAGGAAGAGGGGTGACATGCATTGGTGCTGGCCTCAGGATGGACAGCCTCCATCCTTTCACGTGAAGCCTGCTGTGTTAGCTGGGCACTTTTTATTGGGTGGGAGAAAGATTCTTTTTATTCCTGCCTTTTAATGTTTTTATCATTGCAGTTGTGGTACAGATTTACTTCCTTCTCTTTATACTATAACATACTGGGTTTTTAACATGGAATCTATCTTGGCCATCATGATGAGTAATTTTTTTTTTGTCAGTTTAGCTAGGTCATTATACCCTGATATTTGATCAAATACAACGTGGCTTATATTTGAACCAGTAAATTGTGAGTAAGGCAGATTGTCCTCAATAATGTGAGTGGGCTTTGTCCAATCAGGGGAAACCCATGAAGGAGAGCAGAATGAGATACCACCTCAAAAGCAGATGAGCTAATAACTTTAATCTTTCTCTGCATATGTCCACATTGCATTGCCTTCGTTTTTCTGAAAACTCTAATGGAGTTATGATTTGCAATTATTTAAATAATCTCTGGATTAAGTCAATGTTTTTGTTGAGGATGTTGCAAACATCACATTCATGAGTGGAATCAGTTTTTGCTTTCACTTATTTTCTGTACTGATGTAAAACTGTTTTTGTTTTGTAAATGGTTATTCTGGTCTTTTTGTGTGAGTCACGTATCATCCATGTGTGTATGTGGGGGGTTGCATATGTGCATGTCGGGACATGTGCATATCTGTGTGTATGTGTGGAGACCAGAATTTAGCATCAAGCATTTTCCTCAGTTGCTCTCCATCTTTTTATTTATTTATTTATTTATTTATTTATTTATTTATTTATTATTTATTTATAGATAGGATTTCACACTGAACCTGAAGTGTACCAATTTGCACACACCTGCTGGACAGCAAGCCCCCAGGATCCACCTGTCTCTCTGCTCTCTCCTCTGACCTCAGCACTGAGATTACAGATGTGTGCAGTTGTGTCCAGCATTTGCATGGGTGCTAGGAATCCAAACTAAGTACTCATGCTTGTGTGACAAGCACTTTCGCACTGAGCTGTCTCCTCTGCTCTTGCTCTAGTGTTTACTAACCTATTCCCTTTTCTTTCTTGGTTTAATTTGCTGTAGTCTTCTTTTGCAAGGGGAGTGGTTAAGACAATAATTTGAGCCTTTATATTTTAATGTAGGCAGTGAGAGATGTAGTTTTCTCTCTGTCCTGATATCACTGCAACTCATGAATTTCTCATTTTTTCCCTTGTCTTATTGCTCATTTACAGGTGGAGCATCTTATTTTAATATACTTAGAATATTTTAAATCATATCTAGGGATTGGTTGTAACTTCAGTTAATGTAATCAGAGAAGGTAGTTTGTACGTTTTCAGCCTTTTAAAATGCATTAATATTTGTGTTGCTTGAACTTGTCTTTCCTAGGTAATATTTTGCATTTACTTGTGTGTAATGTTTGCTGGGCAGAGTCTTTCACAGATATCCACCAAGATTAGTTGATTTGTGGTATTGTTGAAGCTCTCTGTCATCTCACTATCTTCTATTCACTTAAAGATTTGCTTGTTTTTATTTATGCATGTATGTATGTGCCTTCATGAATTTATGTTCACCATGTGCATGCAGTACCTGTAGAAGATACCCTAAACTGGAGTTATAGGTGGCTTTGAGCCATCTGATCTGGGTGCTGGGAACCAAACCCGTGTCTTCTGCAAGAGCAGTAAATACTCTTAACCACTGAGCCATCCCTCCAGCCCCTTCTATCCACGTTTGAAGCTTTGTATTACTGTCATCATAGCCATCTGTTACTGTACAACTGTCTGCTTCTCCCTTCGTCTCCACAAAGTTTCATGTACATATAGTGGAACTCTGATATTGTTTATCAGTTATATATTCTTGATGAATAACTATTTGTCTCTCTGAAAAGCTTTGTTTTGTAGCCATTTCTTTTCTGATGTCTGCACAGAGATCCTGACTCCGTTAGTGGTTTATATAAACAATATTCACCATTTGGTTTTTAAGCTTCTTATCTAAAAGATGAGGTTCTTTTAGATAGTATGAACTTTGCTGTTTTTGTAGTGACATTTATTATGTTTTTCATTCCTGCGATTGGCTTTGAGTTAATGTGTAGAATACTTTATTTCCTCCTTTCGCATTTGTTTTCATGTAGGCTACGAGCAATGAACTTCTTCATATGCTATTTACCTAAAGAAGTCTTTGTTTTTGAAGGTTAGCTATTCCCATATGTAGATATTCTGCTTGACATTTTGTCGGTTTTCTCCGCACTTTATGTAATCCTATGCCCTTTTTGCCTTCAGTTCTGATAATGAATCACTATTGATCTTCTGGGGAGTTACTTCTGTCTTTTGTTTTTGTCAGTTTATGATGCACTGCAACTTATCTTTTTAATTTTATCATCTTTTTAGTTATTAGCTTCTTGGAGGTATATATTTAAGTGTTTCATCAAATTTGAGAGTTTAGGGGCCAGCATTTTCTTGAGTATCATTTTCACAAATTTTTCTGTCTTCTCTCATTGTGGAACTTCAGTTTGATGTGTTGGCACTCTTGTGGTGTCCTACACATCTCTCAAAGTCTCTTCAAGACTTTCCAATGTTTCTCAGACTGAAAATTTTCAGTTGTCCTCCCTCCAATTCACTCACGCTTGTGCTTTCTCTCATCTGTTTGAGCCTCTCTAGTGAAATTTTCATTTAGCTTAGTCTTAAACCCAAACTGTATTTTGATCCTTTCTATATCTCGTTATACAATGTAAAACATTTTAGCAATTTATATGTATTTATTGATAAAATTCTTTTTCTGATGAGATGTGTTTAGGTCTTTAGGCATAACTTTTTTGTTCATTAACTATATTTAAAATATCTGCCTTAAAGTTTCTCTAATGAGTTCTCTATCTGGTCTTCCTTAGGGATGAGTTCTACTGCTATACTTTTGCTATTTTCTTGTTCTTTATTCTTTGCATGTCTAATAATATTTTGTTGAAGAATGGACATTTCGAATGTAATAAGGTTGGTATTCTATTTTCTCTTTCCCAAGACTCTGTTGTTGCTCTTTGTTGTAATTATGGTCTTCTATCCTTATGCCATGACTTTTCTGAACTAGTGTATGGAGTATATTCTTTCTTGTGGATGACCACCCAAGCCTTGGTTCCATTAGCCTAATGGCCAGCTAAGCATTTAGCAGGGATTGCCTTACATGCTTAGAGCCTTGGAACCAAACCCACCTACCAGCCAACCAGCTGACCAACTACCCAACCACCTTTCCCACATTTGCAGAGGAAATCTGTATGTACTGGGGCCTTTAGAACTCACTCAAGGTGGTTATAACTATGTGTCTTGTCCTTAACGTCTGCCTTTTCAGTCTGAAGTTCAGCAGCAATGAAAGGTTAAAATCGTCCCCTGTCTTCTCTGAGCTTGCACACAGCTCTGTGAGTGCAGATGACCCTCTGGGTTCTCAGGGTTTTCTAAAGACTTGATTTCACAAAACATTTTATTCTCTAGGTTTTTCCTTTGAAAATTTCAACCAATTGTCATTTATTTTTCCAGCATTTATCCATTACTTTAGATGATAAGAACAACACTTAAAACATATGTAAGTGTTTTTGTTTTATTTTTACAAATATCCCCAGGGGTAACAGCTTTAGCATTGGGTGAATTCTGGGTTAGGCAGGATAAAAATCATAACTTTTAAGCCAGTTTTCCAGGGATCCATCAGATAGGTCCAAAGATATAATCACAGCTCTCTGTACTGGTCCATTATGCTTTTTTCCAGTACTAGTGAGGCAGGTGCTGTTTTCAAGTTTACTGCTAAGGTATGGGTAGGTGTTGGGGGAGATGGGGCCAGGACAGTCAAACCAACACAAAGCTCCCTGTTCTTACTGAAATTAAGTCATTTTTCTTTAATAAGTGTGCTTCTGGTTTTTGAAGCTCCTGGTTACTCTCCAAGTTACAGAAATATGACTCTGATGGTTTTGCCAGTATTTCTGTCTCCCAAGAGCCAAAATTTTCAGTTCCTTATTCTGCCAGTTTTACTGCCATCACCTAGAAATTCTCCCAAACTTTCTAAATAAACATGAACATCATCTTAAAATAAGATTAGTTTCCAATTCTTTGCTTGTAAAATTGTTTTACTGTGATTGCTTGAAACTGAACATGGTGACAGAAATGAGCTGTGAGGATTGTGATTTAAGGTAATCAATGTGGTCTGGATGGGGCTGGTTGCTCCACAGTCACGTGTTGGAGGCTTGGTTTCCAGTCGATGATACTGAGAGGTAATGGGATTTTAAAGATCTGAGACCAGCATCAAATTGCTATCTAAATAATTGTGCTTTGGACTGGAGAGATGGCTCAGTGGTATTAGCCCTTACTGCTCTTCTAGAGGACAGGAGTTCAGTTCCCAGTACCGACATTGGATGGCTCACAACTGCCTGTTACTCCAGCTCCATGGGATCTGATGCCCTCTGCTGGCTTTCTCAGGCACCTGCACTCTAGAGGGACACACAGACACATATGTGCTATCATTTCTGCCCACAGATTAGTGCTACTGAAAGTTTTGGTCAAAGAAGCTCCTTTATGCAACAGGGAGCAGAGACTGTAGAGACTCATAACTGGTCAAAGTACTGAGAATAAGGCACCATCAAATTCTTGGCCATAAATGGAACTTCTGTATTACCTGCCCTCCTCCAAAGTTCAGGAAGCATCATGGAAGACAGGGTTCCAAGAATATAAGAGCTAGATGAAGGAACTGTGTGAGGTAGAGCACTGTCTGGAATATGGCGTCATTGTTACACTCTTCATCACACAGCAGCTGTAATTACCAGCATAAGACCCAGGCAAGTTTGGGCCTGTCAACATCCCGCCATGGGAAGAGGGCAGGGAGAAGGGCCCATGAGGCCCCACTCCCCCTGTAAGCAGATTATAGTATCTAAGGGGGAAAAGCTCATGAGGCTCACTCTTTCCTGAGGACCTATAGGCCATTAATAGTCACTGGGGAAGGGAGAGACTTTTCTTCAGTGATGTAGCCATAGTCCCTCACCCAGAACCCTGTAAGCATTGCTAATGAAACCTGCTGGGTCATCAGAAATAAATGTACATAAACAAAGGCATGAAAGTAGAAGGACTAGATGGGAAGAGGAAGAGTCAGCCAGAGTGTGTGTGTGTGTGTGGGGGGGGATGAACAGGAGAGGGTAATAAGTAAATACAGTGAAAATACATTTTATATTTTTATGTTTATGTACAACTAGCATATGCTAATAAGGAAAAAAGAAGAAAAATAACCAAGTTAAAGAAATCTGCAAACAGTGTTGTACAATCCTTACCTATGATGTTACAGAGAACACTAGACAGATACTGTGAGAGAAGCATGAGTCAAAACCCACCAGGTGCCGTCATAGACCTAGTACAGTGTCTAAATCCCAAACCTTGCAAACACTAAATGCTACCAAAAACATGGCACACAGGAACCCTCATCATTGATGTGAGTATAAAATAACCCAGCTTCTTTGGAAGATGGTCTGACATGCCATTACAAAGACAGAGAGGGTGTTACCAAGCCATCCCACAGCCACATACCTCTTCATTCACTCCTCAAGTTCACCTACGTGAGCCCAGCTCTAATTCACACAGTGCTCTTCACATGGACATTGAAGTTGTCATAACTCTAATCTAGACATGCCTTTTAGTACATAAGGGAACAAACATTAGTACAGCAACAGAGTATTCATTCAGCAAGAGAAAGGAGTTACCAAGACATGAAAGACCAAGGGACCACCCACCGTCTTGCTCAGGGAAAGAAGACAGTCCCAAATGCCTCACCTGCAACCTGCAAATTTACAAGATTACAGAAAAGAAAGCACACAGCTACTAAAAGCAATGGGTGGTTGCTGGGAACCACATCTTTGTGTGAGGTAGGGGGATGTGGAGGTGAACGAAGGATGAATAGATAAAGCGAAGCTGTTCTACAAAGTGTTGTGATAGTGGACACATGACACACATATTTGTCGAAACCCACAAGAAAACACAAAGAAGGAGTGAACACTTGTGTTGGATATGAATTTAGTGAAGAATGGTACAAGCACTGTTTTTGAGGGATTAAATCCATAATATGCACACAGGGTCACTAATGAGTAATAAAAATGGCGCATTTCCTACTTCTTCGTCTGACCCAAAGGCTCAGGGTTTCCATCCAACCTGCCCCTCACCCTGAAGCCAGCAGGGCCCCTTTTCCAGTTGATTGGTCCACACCAGTTTAGATAAGACCCAGGCCAGACCTGGACATACATCAGCTTGGAGCTATGACTTATGGGCTCTCTATTCTTTGTTAAAGTTGACTAATCCAAATTTAGGGGAGGGAGGCTTGCTCCATACCAGCAAAAACTCTTAAAAGGCCCAAGCCTCCCTGAAGTTTGGATTTTTTGGTTTCTGAGTTCCCTTTCCACTTGTGGAGAGATTTTTCTCTCTGTGTGAGTGAAGGAATGTGTGTGTTTCTTTAATAAAGTTGGTGTTACCTGTTGCTTTCGGCTCTGAGACTTTTTTCTACCTTTTAATTTTTTAGTTGGTGGAGAAAAATGATCAAGACCCCTACATGGTAACATTTTCTCACCTTCATTTAATTTAACATACTTGTTCATGACTATAACAAATACACCACATTAAAGTTTCAAAGATGAGTGGGCAGCTCTGAGCCCTTAAGAATGGTATGTAGGGGATGGAGAGATGACTCACCAGTTAAGAGCACTGGTTGCTCTTGCAGAGGACCTGGGTTCAATCCCCAGCACTCACATGGCAGATAGCAACTGTCTTTAACTCCAGTTTCAGGGTATTTGACACCCTCTTCTAACCTCAGTGGACATTGCATGACACGGGTACACTTATATCCATGCAGGCAATACACTCATACACATAAAATTAAAAAATTAAAAAATTAAAAGAGTGGTATGTGGGAACTCTATGTACTGTCTACTCAGTTTCTCTGTAAAGCAAGCCAGTTAAAAAGGTCACAAACAGCACCAGAAATGGAACCTAGTGGGAGCTGATTAGTTTGGACAGGCATCCCTTAGGACTAGATTATCTTTTTAGAGAGACTAGTTAGCTTTATCAAGGCAGTCGTAGACCTTGCTAGTTTCAGTTAGGGCTTGTGGTAGTTAACATGTCAACTTGTTAGTTAACGTGAGATATGATTGTTTTAAGCATGTGAGCCTCCTGTCCTAATTTGCTTTCTGTGGCTATGATAAACACTATGAGTAAAAGGAACTTGGGAAGAAAGGATATATTTCAGACTCAGATGGCACCCTCCTTTATCAATTAACAATTAGGAAAATGCTTCATAGACATGCTCAAAGCTATCAAGATACTGGAGGAAATTTATCAGTTGCCATTCCCATTTCCCAGGTATGTCTGTTTATGTCAGGTTGACAAAAGCTAAGTACCACTCCCCCTTCTTCCTTCCTCTCCTATAGGGTTCTCTTTCTTCCACATATCCTGGCTTCCTATTTCATTTTTAAAAATATTTTATTTATTATTTTTATTTTGTGTGTATGAGTGTATTGCCTGCTTGTATGTGAGTGCACCCATGCCGTGCAATTTTGTGGAGGTCAGAAGGGGGCTTGGGATTCCCCTGGAACTGGAGTTAAGGACGGTTCATAGCCACCATGTGGGTGCTGGGAATCTAACCTGGTCCTCTGCAAGAGCAGTGTTCTTAACCACTGAGCCATCTCTCCAGCCCCTTTATTTCAGTTTTTACCCCTAGTTGAACTGTCCTGGAGCATCCTGCCTGTGGTGTTCCAAAACTGTAAGCTAAATAAACTTTTTTTAAAAATAAATTTCTCAGTCTTATGTATTTTGTTATAGTTACAAAAAACAGATGTATAATTATTGACTATAATGTCATAGTCACTATTGATACGTGCTAAAGTGCTAACTGAAGATTTATCAAATTAGTAAGCTAATCAGTAAGAGACTTATTTCTCACAGTTTATGCATTATTTTATCCTGAGAAACACCTTAGCAGCATTGTTATGAAAATGGCCCCTATCCAGCAGTTTACACTGTAGCTCTTCTATGGCTGTGACAGTGACCCAGGGCCCTCAGTTACACAGATTTTTGTGTATATTTCAATTCAGTTTTATTTTAAAATGCCATTTCTTTCGTTATGTTCTTTTTAGAAATGAGTCACCATGTTTGACCACATCAAAGGGGTTCATATCCCAGGAAGGGGAGTTCTCAGAATCTGTTTGAAAGGCTGCCTCCACAATGGGCCAGATCTCTTTAAGCCCCAGGTTTAAGATTCTTTTCTGCATTTCTGTTTTTTTTTCTTTTGGTGTTTCAGATAAGAAATTTTCCAAGGCATGTTAATATTTTCTTTAAATTGGGCATGACCCTGTTTTGTTGGGTCCCGATGTTAATTCTACTTTATAAGTTCTTAATTTCTGATATTGTATTTTTTCCTAAAATTATTGTTTGGATATTTTGGTGACTTAAAATTCTTATTTCAAGCTGGGCATGGTGGCACATGCCTTTAGTCCCAGCAGTTGAGAGGCAGAGGCAGGCAGATCTTTGTGAGTTCAAGGCCAGCCTGGTCTACATAGTGAGTTCAGGTCAGCTGGGACTACAGGGAGACCCTATCTCAAAAAGACAAAAAAAATTTTATTTCATTAAAAAATTTTTACATTATTTTTTCTATTTTTTTGAAAATATTAAATGCCAATATTTTATTGCCTTGGTCACCAGGCTACACTCTCTGGGCCATTTGTGGGGTATCTATTATCTGATAACTTTCTTAGTGATAAGCTGTACCATCCCATCTTTCAGATGCAGCCACATTTTCAACGACGCATCTAAAGAGTGTAGAGCCTTCTTACCCTGTATTGGTCAGATACAAAGCGAGCCTTTCCATCTACCTGAAGGCTCCCTTAGTTAAAATCAGGCTGCGTTCCTCAGTTACTACTGACCTAGGACATTTAACAAATGGCCGGTGTACTCCTCGAGTCCACTCTCTGGGACCAGCTGAATTTCAGTCTTTATCTTCCCTGATTGCTAAAAGTCTCTTCAAATATGAATCAGCCTTTTAGAGGGTTTCTACTAAGGTTTGGGCATCCATCTTACATAGCCCGATGTTTTATTTCCTATACAAGGAAAGGGAATTGTGCAGAAATAATACAAGACAGTGAATAAAGTTGGAGAAGGCACTGTGATGTTAAATGTGGAAACTGTTCGGTGGCCATGGAGCTCCTAAAACAAATGAAATCTCACCACTCTCTGCTTATTATGCCTAACAGTGTATAAAAAACATCCACTGAAAGCTCTCACCACATTCTGCAGGATCCTAGGTGACTGGGCCTGTGTTCACTCCCCAAGTCCATCCTCTAGACTCTGCTGGCTTCTCACTGTCTCTCCTGGACCTTCTTCAATGTTTCGGCTTAAGCATTATATCACAAAGCATTAGATAGACCCAAACTTTGAGTCTAATGGTCTGTCGCTTTGACCTCACCTTGTTTTGGGTGTGTTGGTTGACCTCTTCTAAATTGTTGCTCTTGTCTTAACTTGGACCTTCTCAGGCTTTGCACCTCATACCCAGCAGGCAAGAGGCATGCACTCTTTTTACATAACTATTTTTTGGATACTCTAGGACAATAGTTTTTAAAAGATTATAAGAATCTTCCATTCTGTTTAGAGAAATTAGGGAAATTTTCCAAAAGGAGGTGAAAATCAGACTATCCAAAGCTGGTTTGGGAAGGCAACTGGGAAAGAGTGTTCTAACAAAGGGAAGGAGCTAGGAGAAGACTCATTCTTGTGATTCCTTAAAAAACTTATTAAAATGCCTGGAACTAAAAGCTAGATTACTCACAGTCATACCAAAAATAGAATTCTAAATCAAGACCTATTTTGGAAAAGAAGTCTATTCATTCCAAGCTTAAATCCAAGGCTATTTCAAAGACTCTCATATTCCTAATCTTTAGGAGGGGGAAAAACTTACTATTATCAATTTATAGAAGGGCTGTTCCACCAGTGAGTAGTCATCAAAGAAGAATAGGGAAGAATCGTGACATAAATCTGCCTATCAATACTGGAGATTATAATAACTCTTCTATCTGTTCAGGAAATCCTCCAGCGGGGAATGAAGTCCACTACAAAAGGACAACAGAGCTGTAGTGCCTTACACACTAAGGAGACCAGGGTGGTCCCAACTTCCTCGTATCATGAACAGGTCTTATGCAAGACTAGCAGCAGATCAGCTCTAATCACAACATTTAAGAGAACATTTTCGTGATTCAAAGTTTAATGTTCACTGTAGTTGAAATTCACATTCACATTGCCCTGTGAGATCAAACTGGAAGATACCTGCCCTTTCATGATGAAAACACTAACCAAAATTGCTGGACCACACAGCACTTCTGCAATTGCACATACAGGATACAGTACATTGAAATGACTCACGATAAATTTATTTAATGTGTTTATTCCAACAATTCACCAAAGAAAACCAATTGTGAACTGTTCTGTTTGCTTTCTAATTCCTATCAAAGACCTGGCTGAGGATTTCAAACATTTGAGAAAGTTAAGGGCAGGGACAGGTCAGGTCTCTAATCTTCCATAAAGTTTTAGCACATGCTAAAAACTTTAAAATGATCTTTTCTTATTAATGTGGCCCTTTCAATAGATTTTAGATATACTGTATTTCTTACTAGTAAAGAATACTCTTTTTAAACTTTTATGTGTGTATGATATATATATGTGAATGTAAGTACTTGATGTATAATGTGTGTGTGAAGTATGTGTTTTCATGTGTGTATATGAATGCAAATATGTGAATATGTGTGTATAATATCTATTTGTGTGTGAACACATGTATACATACATTTGTATGATGTATGTATGTGTTGTGACTGTGTGTCCAGGATGTATGGGGTGAATGTGTATATGTGTGCATGTATTTATCTGTGATGTATATGTGTATATGATGTATGTTTTTGCATGTATGAATGTGTTTCTGTGTGTACCTATGTATATAAATGTATGTGAACATGGGTGCATGTGTACCACAGCTCACATGTGGAGGTCAGAGAACTACCTGGGGTTGGTCTCATTTTCCTCGTTTGAGGCAGGGTCTCTCTTGCAACTATATTGCACATTCCAGGTTAACTGGCCCACAGGCTTCTGGTGGATTCTCCCGTCTCTGCCTCCTGACCTAGGAATGCTGAGATTACAGATATGAACCGTCAGTCTGACATTTGTGTGAGTTTTGAGGAACTGAACTCTGGTCTTCAGACTTGCGTGGTGTGTGCTTTTACCCGCTGAGGTGTCCCCTTGCTTATATTACAAACTTTTTGAATTTCATTTTGTCAGCCTCCCTTATTCCCCAAACATTACTGTGATTGCATCTAGTGTTGTTTCTTCTTAGTATTTGGAACTTCAGCTTTTTGGAGCTAAAGAATATCACACCTCTACATTTCTACATGCTTGCTGGACATCCTGGCTGATGTCCTGGTGTGAGGTGAGCACAATTCCAGGTTATTGTGAGTAGATTTGAAAGAGAATGGGATTTTAGAACATGAGTCTATCTTTACACCTTGCTCTGGCTCTTGGATGATTGATGACTTCCTACAATTAGAATTAATATCTTTTATTCTCTATTTTTCCACCTGTAAAATGGTAATACTGTAATATCAAACAGATGGAGTGGTGTCAGCACTAATAACAGGGCTTATATTTATGTTTGCAATCTTCTGACTTTGTAAGGGCAGAGTTCATGTTATCATCAACACTTTTGGTCTTTGCTTGGAAATTTGCTCCTAAATTTTATTAGACAATGAAGTTCAATAGTCCATGATGCTTTGCTTTTGTGTCTAGATTTTTTAGAAATGAATTTAATGATAGCTATGGGCATTATCAGTTTGTTACTGCAAAACACTGTATTAGTGTGCTTTGGTGTATAAGGACTCGTCTACTTACTTTTAAATTTCTAGCTAGTAAATGTATTTCAAGTTTCCATTTCTTCTAAATGTGGTCATAGTATGTGTTATGAATGACAAGTGAGTTTGTCAAGAAATTTAGGTTGTATTATGTCCTCAGCGATAAAATTCATGAATAGTAACTATCATCATCCATCTACTTCCCAAACCCTGAAACTGCCAGTTATTATTATTAGCAGGGTAGAAAGAATTGAATTTAAATTTAATCTGTATATATGGAGACTTAAATAAGTTTCAGAGAACAGGGTTATCAAATTGAACTTATTTACGGTAAGACAATAGAGTTCAGAAATAATCTGTTGAATTACTGAGTGTAACAGTGGCTTTTGCAGAGGAGAAACTAAGTCCAGTTCAGTGAGATGATGCCCATGGTGAATATGGGACTTGCTGCCCAGGATCCTGGAGGCTCTCACATCCAGGAGTCTCACTGTGCTACATGCTCTTAGCTGTACTGGATCCTTTCACAGGTCCATTTAGCCAGTCTCTTGTCTACTGTAACCGGGTTGTAACTCAGGCTTGGTGGTATAAAAACACAGTCTTTTCCCTTCCTTTACAGATGCTGTCTACCAGGAATGTGTGTGAAGCCTGGTGTGCCTGCCCCTATCCACTGGAAAGACTTAATAGTTACAGGCAACTCAAAGTGCAAGGGGTTTGGATGATATCAGAAAATTCTTTGCTCAGTTCTCTGGCATCATGATTGTGATCACGAAAGGGGAAGAATGGCTGTGCTTATATGTGATTTTTGTGTGTGTGGCTTTGGTTTTCATCAAGGTGACCTTGGAGTAGGGAGAGTCTTCCACAACAGCTCAGGGCTCTAAGAATAAGAGTTCTCCTGAATGAGGATGCTTAGTTTGCAATGATGCAGCCTCTGAAGTCACAGGGTCCCATTTCTACTCTTCTCCAGTTGTTAAATAACCACTCATTCATTCAGGCTCAAGAGAAGGGAGACTCCACTTCTGACGGGAGAACTATCACATATTAAAATAGCCAGATGGTATTTGCTGAGAGCAGTTTATAAGCCACACAACAAGCACTGAGGATCAATGACTTTCCATCTTCAAAGTAATCCCAGTCCATGAAGAACCAAGGCAGAAGTTGCCTGGGCTGGTCTGGAAATGCCAGTCCAGCAGTTGGTGTTTTGATTGTGCAGCAGGGAGGATGGGCAAATGAATGAAACCATGTAACATACAGAGACACCAAAGACCATATAGAGTTTTGATAAATGAGGATAGTGTTATGGCAGGTCAAAAGGAGGAACTACATAATATATAAAGCTAAAAAAATATATTTATACATGGAAATAGTTAAATAGATTTCTATCTCTCACTATAGGGAAATTAAGTCCAGATGGGTCAGGAACTTTAATGTCAGAGGCAAAGCTTTAAAATGAGTGGAAGCAACATGGGTGAAATCATTCTGACCTCGAAGTTGGGAAGGATTTCTTAAACAGGACCCAGGAACACTAATTGTAAGTCTCCAATATAGAAATGAACAACATCTGTCTATCAAAGGCTGTCTTAGAAGAATTAACAAAAGGCCAAAAGTGGGGAGGCATCTGTAAGCCATATAGCTGAAATACATTTCAGTATTTCTATCTGCTATGTATCTACGTATGTATGTTTCTATCATTTTTATGTATGTATAATCCATCCATTCGTCCATCCATCCATCCATCTCTATCCTCTACCAACATAAAAATAAATGAGGAAGAGATACTCCACTCCACAGAAAAAAAAATAGACATCCGGAATGTCATTTCATTGAAGAGAAAACCATGAAAAGACAATAAGAAATGAACCTCTGCTTATTAGTCATCGTGAAGGAGCAACTCAAGCTATTATGTGATAACATTTTACATTGATATGACTCACAGAAATTACCGTGCAACACCACGCCAGCCTAGACCACCAGAGCATCTGACAATGGAGAAACTGATGCAGGAACTTTGCAACATCACAGAACATTTGGCTAAACATTTGAAGTTCTGGCCCCCAAGCTGCCCTCCTAGTCTTCATCCCCAGGCACTTTACTTGAATTTTTCTGTTCCCATTACAGGATAAGACATCAGAAATGATCCTGAAATGCCTTGTTAAAGGTAACAACAAAGAGAAACAGGAATTAAAAAGGAAAATTAGGCCCCTTGTACCCCTCAATTAAAACCACCTGCATGCCTCCTTTCTTAAAACAACCAACCAGACTTTGGTATCTCCTGCTGGGAGATGGGTGTGCATTCAGGCAGATAGACATAGCTGAGCTTTTTTTTTTTTTTTTTTTTTTTTTTTTTTTTTTTTTTTGGTCTTTTTGAGACAGGGTTTCTCTGTAGCCCCAGCTGGCCTGGAGAGACAGGGTCTCCCTGTAGCCCCCAGTTGTCCTAGAACTCACTATGTAGACCAGGCTGGCCTTGAACTCACAGAGATCCGCCTACCTCTAAAGAAATGAAACTCTAATCTTGTGACAGTTTGTTGGCATTATCTCCAGCAGCAATGGATGGTAGAATTGTTTGGGGGGAATTTTTAGCAGGATCCAATGAAGGACAAGAATCCAGCTCTAGTTCATGATGATTTAAGAGAATGTCTTAAGTGCACTTATACAGAAATTGATCAGCTTCCTAAGTATGTTTAGTTCTCTTTAATCACCTGGCTTAGTTGTAGAGGGAACAGATGGGAGTCAATGAACACAGAGTTTGCATTGGGGAAGATGCCGTGTGGGGAAGAGAAGATGCTTGGAAAGAGACATAGCTGCTGGGCAAAATCCTTGCCAGACTTGGCCTTGAAAGAGCTGATGCAGTAGAAAAAGACCTCAGTGTCATTGCTGGCTTATTAGAAAAATGTAGCCATCGTGAAAATTGCACACCCGATAGTCCGCTGGGATTTAGCTATCACAGCAGTGTCCTGATCACTAATAGCAATAAAACCTGGGTTCTAGAGATCACAGGAAAGAAGCACAAGGGGTTTGCAATACTCCAGTCAGTTTTCCATGACAATCGAGATTGATTGGGAGCATCCAGATGTGAGGAATTATGTTAAGAAAGGTTGGTGGGGTGCTTAAAAGGATGAGATATATTGGCTTGGCCTTGAAGACTTCATTAAGCAGATACTGTGAGGGCCACAACCTTCTGAATAAATACAGTGGGAACATACTTCTGCAACAGTGATGGAAATTCTCCCAGATACACCTCATATGGAGGTCGAACTCCTGTCCACTGCAAGCGTGGTTTCTAATTTACCTCAAGGTCCAACCTTCCCTGCTTTCCCTTCTTCACAAGGTCCCCTGATCCCGAGACAGCTCTTTTGAAGCTTTTGTTTTCATACCACATATTTCACAACTGTTGGATACCAGATCACCAATACTGGAACTTGAAAGGCTAGTTAAATAGAAGCCACACTTCAGGATTGACAGAAGACAACTCTGGTGGTTTAAATGACGGTCCCCCAAAGGCTCCAAGTATTGGAACGCTTTGTAACTCCAGTTGGTGACACTGTTTAACAAGGTTTAGGAGGTATGGCCTTGCACATCCCTGGGGTTGGGTGGGATTTTGGAGTTTATAAGCCTCTTTCCCACTTCCAGTTTATGCTTTGCTTCCTGTGCCTGCTTGAAGGCACAAGTGCACAGCTTTTCTACTCCAGTCATGTCCTGCCATGCCCCCACCCCCAGCCATGATGGACTCATGCCTCTGGAATGGTAAGCCAAATAAACTCTTCCTTTTATAAGTTGCTTTGGTCATGGTGTTTTGTCACAGCAACAGAAAACTAACTAATACAACAATCCTCTACCAAAAGTATCAGTGGGCACCAGAAGACACAGATAACAACGAGGAAAATTTCAGAACAATGCTGGATGACATGAGGAAGCTGGAGAAGGAATGTCCAAAGAGATGGAATCGACAGACCAAAATGAACATCTTCATGTGGATAAAACTGTTAGTCTCTCCTCAATGTGCAAAAGGTGTAATTAGAATTTATCAGTCAAATATTGGTCCTTAATGATCATGCAAATGGTCAGAAATTCCCTCTCTGCCTTGGTATGGTGCAAACTTACTTTAAGCAGATCTGCTTAGCACTGAACAATATCTTTTTGTTGGATGTACCAGTATTAATGGACATCTTTTTTGATTCCTAGCTTTGGCAATAGTGAACAGATAACCCATGCAGGTTTCTGTGTGGATGTAAACTCTCAACCTGTTTTAGTTAATACCAAGGTATGTAATTGTGTTTTTGTGTTTTTTTTCCCCCTTTGGTCTTTTTGAGACAGGGTCTCCTTGTAGCCCCAGCTGTCCTGGAACTCACTATGTGGACCAGGCTGGCCTTGAACTCACAGAGATCCACCTGCCTCTGCCTCTGGACTGCTGGGATTAAAGGCGTGCGCCACCATGCCCGGCTCAAGGTGTGTAATTGTAAGACCATGTGGTAAGAGAGAGAAACTGCCAACCTGTATTGCAGAATGTCTACAGCATTACATCCCATCCAGCAGTGTGGCTCCATATCCTGGTCAACTGTCAGTGTTTGGGATTTTGGCCATTCTAACGGACATGTGGTTGTTTTTCATTTATTTTTATTTTGGGTACCAGTGATTGAACCTGTGGTCTTGTGCTTTGTTTCTCAATACAATTAGCAAGTCCAAAGGCTATACTATGTGTATTTCATAGCTTATTTGCTCATGGTATGTAGTTTTTAATGAGGTGTCTATATTTTTGCCTGTCTTGTCATCAGGTGCTCACTTTCCCATTGAGTCTAGAATTCTTAGAGCTTCATGGTAACATAAGAAGGTTAAAATCTCAATCGTTAACAAATACCGACAGGGGAGGCTCTTGATTTGCCTTCCCTCTATATGTCATCTCATGTTCACTGTAGGTTTTTGTTTGGCTGTGCTGTTCCTTTAAGATCTTGAGCCCTTGAGTGAGCTGTTCCCTCTTCACGGCTGTACTCGACTCTCAGCTGCACCATGTGCTCCTTTATATGCTCGATTCTTTTCATTTTCAAAGCTTTGCCAAGATGTGAGCTCCTTAGTTTTCCTTCCACCCCAGTCAGGTGGTCCATGAAGCTCCATGAAGTTCCATTATCCAACACTGTGTCTTGCTCATGTTGGCTGCTTTGACCTTATGGAAAATTTGGGAACATACATTACTAGTGGAATGGATTGACATGGTGTTTTATAGAAATTTAAGGTTGAAAAAAATTACCTAGAAGATTTCTCTGCACACCTTGGTGGCCTTTTGCAGGTCTCAAGTCAAACCATTACCTCTTTCCTTGTTAAAAAGGAAAATAACCTCATCTAGATAATACAAGGAGTATAAAGATATGTAAATTAATTTATTGCAATTTCTAGTCTATAAATTCAACATGGTATTGGAGTATGGGTACTTATGTTGGTAATTAATGCCTTGAGGTATATTTCAGATAATTTAAGGTTTTCTTAAATTTCATCTGTCATAATAGTAGCAATACAGTAGCTGATTTAAGCTTTTGACAAGGTCTACCTTTAAATAATGTTATTACTTGCCATTAATAAGAACAAGAAATAATCTAATAAATGAAATCATTTAACAACAAACCAAAAAAGTGGGAATGAAATGTCTCACTTCAAGACTCACTTCGCCCTAATATCTATGATAAGGCTTCAGTGTTAAAGGGTTGAAATGGGCTGGAGAGATGGCTCAGTGGTTAAGAACACTGCGTGTTCTTGCAGAAGACCTGGGTTTGAATCCCAGCACCCACATGGCAGCTAACAACTGTCCGTAATTCCAGTTCCAGGGGATCCGACAGCCACTTCTGTCCTCTGCGGGCATTGCATGACACGAGTGCACTTATCTACATGCAAGCAATTCATGCATACACATAAAATAAAAATAATAAATAAAATAGTTTTCAAAATGGAGTAGTAGCTGGAGAGAAAGTGTTGTGTGTTTTGTGCTACAGTCTTTGAAACTTGTGTCCAGTGTTTTTGTAAGTGGCACCATAAGGAAAACACAGACAGAAGACAAGCTGTGAATAGAGAGTTTAATGAAGAATATAGTAGCTGCTAGATTGTTATGCTAGTCAAAATCCACACTTGGCCCCTGGTTACCCTAGATAGAGAGGTTCATTCTGATGCCTGACATTTCAAGTGAGTGTCCTTTCTTATGCCCCCCCCATTACTTTTAATCCTACTTGAATGTTCCTCCAATGTGATTTTCTCCCTAATTATAAGAAGTTTAGATAAAATTCTTCAGTAGAATTTTTATCTCTCTTAAGCTTCACCCATGCCTTGGACAACACCATCACTGGCCAACACCCATGTTTGGATGTCTTCCCTCTGTCTCAGAAGTTTCAAGTTGGCCTTCTCTCAGAAGAACTGAGAGATGAACTCCATGTGAACTTTGGGATGGGGGGAGGGTAAAGGTTCATTTGCAGCATAGCCCATTATGAAGCCGGAGGAGGAATTCTCACACTTTGATAACCTGCCAGTTGTATCGGCAGGCTTCCGGGTTTCCATTGCTTAACGATGCCTGCTTTAAATCAGGGTGGCCCTGAGGATGCATGCACCAGGCCTGTCGATGCAGCTGGTAGGTTGATCAGAGTTCGGCAATCCTTCTCAGGTCTCTTAAGCATTCATGTTTCAGATGAACTTGTGGTAATTTGCTACATAACAGGTCTGTGTTCTCATGAAACATTCTTAAGAAGACTAAAAATAGCTGTGCACACACACAAACATAGCTAAAATATAGGCCAGTAATGACTATGCAGGGCATTTAAAAACGGGATGTGACAGCGACCTGGCACAAACATATATGTATATGTAATCAAACTCCTCTTTTCCTCCCTAAATTAGGATATGGTGGGTAACAAATAGAAAACATCGGTTTCTTTCGCCGTCATCTGGAGAATGCAGGGCCATTTGTTGTCTAAGGCTAGAATGGTTTACATCGCTTTTATAATGAAATTCTTCTTTCCAGGGTAAGCCTTTAAAGGATGGTATCACATGGCATTCTGTACCACAAAGGTGGGGAAGGGAACTAAAAATAGGCTCCAAGTGAACTGCTAAGGTTCAGCTAAGTGAGCTCCAACCTTCATCCCTGGTAACTCCCACTCAGCCAATTATGGAATCATTTTTTGCCTGAAGATTTCTCATTTTCAGGGTCTGAGTTTGTTCTTAAGGACGACTCAATGAAAAAGTACCTTTCAATAGTTAACTTTCTAATTTTTTTCTAAACATGGTTAATCCTACCAAGAGTATATTGGCAAATCTTGACAAATAATGATACTCACATATGCTTAGAGAAAACAAACAAACAACATTTGGAATGAAGGGTCCAGACATAGGTGAAATAATCAGGGAATATTGATCTCATCTAGAGAATGGGGGTGATGTCAGTTGTGTCGAGAAGGTAGGTTCCAGACACAGGTCTGCATGCCACATTGGGACTACACATGAGGGTAGGTCAGGGAATCACCAACTAGACTCCTTTACATAAGAGAAGGACTTCTGATGGTACCTCTGCTAGGACCCTGCAGGTAGGAGGGTACAATGACTGTACGTTTACAGTGTACTGTACTGGAGTGCAGTTAGCACTTGAGGTCTCACCTGTAAACTCTTAGAATCGGCACCTTTGAAGAGAGCAGCTGTGGGAAGGTGACTCAAGCATAAATTGGAAGTGGAGTGTTATTGTGAAGATTGCCTGACAGGAAGGATCTGAGTGGATGCAGTACAAGTGTGGGGTTCTGATTAAGCACAGAACTATGTGCCCAACCTCTGTTCACTGTCAGGTACATCAAGGCTTCTGGCTATATTCTAGTTGAGCAACGATGAGTTAAGGTACAGACAGTGTTTCACAACAAGGAGTCCATCCTCCAAGACCCAAGGGCCCGATCAATACAGAGAAGTTCTGACCTTGTGACTTGTTCCTTGAAACTTGAGAAATCAGCGAAGTTAACTTTTCTTGTCATAAAACCTAAAAATATTAAGGACTCTCATGCCTTTTATATGAATCTAAGTATGCTAGAAACAGGAAAATGATATTGATTTTCCATACATGATACTATTATTCAGGGTAGAAGTAATTCCTTTTGTGTTTTGCCTTTTCATTATTTATAGCATCCATTCTACCAATGGGTGTTTAATTTCTTCCTTGTCAATGGTTAAACCTCTGTTCATAGTAGAAGGAGGAAGTTACCCCATAAAGCCTATGTCTTGTCCTGGCAGAGTGGAGGAAGAATAGCTGGTTAGCAGAAGTTCTCAGGTACCTGGCCACTAATTAGTCCAGGCGTGGATGTTGAGCCAAGAGGAGTTTGGAATCCTGTTGGTTATTTTGCATGAAAATCTGAACTATGACTCGTGATCTGGGGCTACTAAGAAAAGGGGTCATAATTTAATTCAAATGCATTTGCAAGTAGACCATGGAGAATAAATTCTTAAAAACAAACAAACAAACAAACAAACAAACAGACAAAAAGCCCACACATATTTCCAGTGCCTTTTCACAAATAAACTCACAGCAGTTAGGACTGCACTTACAAGACCTGCACCAGGTTCCAACATGGGTCGGGAAGGGCTCATGAAGTTCCATCCCTGGCTGAGATGCTATTGACAATTGTTGGATGCTAGAACACAGTGAGTCAGTTTTCTTCAGGGATGAAAACCCTGGGAGGTTGCCTGTGCTCCAGTGGATAGCCCTACAGCCATGAGCATGAGGCAGCATTAAATAGATTCAGTGATTTTTTTTTTTTAAGCGAATGAAGCTGAGGGAAAAGTGGTGGGGGATAAGGAAGGACTTGTAGGGGAAGAAATGGGGATGGATTTGATCAAAACACATTATAAGCATATGTGCATTTCTCAAACAATAAAAAATTAAAGCGTACCTTCTTTATTCTCTACTTTTGCTTCCTGATTTGTCCATGTGACTGTGGAGTGCCACTCACAGTGAGAGTTCTCTCCAGCCATCAGCAGCCCCACTACCACACTGATACTGGTCACATTCTGCTACAGATGCTGTCTCCACAAACTTTATCTCCCTGTACAAAATGGAAGCTCCTAGTTCTGATCCAGCATATGAAACACTTTGACTACATGTCAAATACAGTTTGGTGAGATACAAAAACCTGTATTTAAGCGAATGAAGCTGAGGGAAAAGTGGTGGGGGATAAGGAAGGACTTGTAGGGGAAGAAATGGGGATGGATTTGATCAAAACACATTATAAGCATATGTGCATTTCTCAAACAATAAAAAATTAAAGCGTACCTTCTTTATTCTCTACTTTTGCTTCCTGATTTGTCCATGTGACTGTGGAGTGCCACTCACAGTGAGAGTTCTCTCCAGCCATCAGCAGCCCCACTACCACACTGATACTGGTCACATTCTGCTACAGATGCTGTCTCCACAAACTTTATCTCCCTGTACAAAATGGAAGCTCCTAGTTCTGATCCAGCATATGAAACACTTTGACTACATGTCAAATACAGTTTGGTGAGATACAAAAACCTGTATTTTTGTAATTATCATTGAATGTACAGAGTCTCTCACTTACACTAACTGAATGGCCCCCATGGAGTCATAATTACTAAATTCACTGTACAGACTTAGAGTAGACAGGTCCTGTTACATCAGCTTAGGGGCTGAGGATGGGAAGGCCTCTGGGTGGTAAGGACAAAGCTAAACAGGAAAACGAGATGAGGCACAGACGCCCAGTTACTTTGAATTACTCATGTGTTCAGGCAAAATACAAATATTTGTACGTTTCCTCCTTTGGTCCTTTGAGCATTTCATAATTATCTAAAGTTCATCAAAGCTTTGCGTTTGCATGTGATTGTTTTAGTCATTTGTTTTAATTTCTTATATACACACAATGCAATCATTGTTCTTGACTTAACTTTGCAAGGATTACTTCGGTTTTCAAAATGGCAGTGTAAACACAATGTTTTCAGACCCTGTTCATTCTTTCATTTATGAAAACCATTATGGATTTCTACAAGATACAAGGACTTTATCCAAGAAACTCCATGAAGATGCACTGAGGGACGACAAACCTGGCTCTAGAAAGAGGAGTGTTGCCAGGAGCACTGGGTATGGGAGGAAGGAATAGTTGTCGGGGTCTTCGCCCAAAGGAGCCATGAAACATACTCTGCTGTTACTGTGTCCTCAGAGCTCAGAACTCTTCCCAGAATGCCTTCCAATTCAGTTCATTTTGTTCCCCAACTTTTGTGAACACATTGAAGTTCATTTCCACTTAGAATCTAGGTCTTCTTCCTAGTCGGGGGACTTTTAAAACTGTACCTTCTCCTCTCACTTCTCTGCTGGGCTATGAAACCTTTGATAACAGCTGAGTTGTTCAATCAGCTATTTTTGTCTCTCTCTCTATTTTTGTTTTTAAGTACACAGGTGACTGAGTTTGCCCATGCTATGAGCCTAATGCGGCTCAGGGGTGTTTTCTTCATTCTGTATCTTTCTGGCCATGGCTGTGCCAGACTATAGGTCAGGCCTTCTCAAAATCACCTTCCTTCCTGTCTTGTCCTGGGGTGAAAATTCTTTCTCTTTCCCCAGCATCCTTGTGACCTTTCCATATGGTGACCCCAGAGCAGAGGCTTCCCTGAGATTGTAGAAGGTTGCAAGAAAAGCCAGTAGAGCCGTGGGCTTCTTTAGACAACCTCAGACAACAACAGCATCACTTCTTCCACACCAGCGTAGCTCCCCAGGCTACCCAGGGCCCAAGGAGAGGACAGAGATCACATCTTCATGGGAGGACGTCAAACAATTGGGGAATAACATTTGAAACTGCCAGGCTTCTACCCTCAAATATGTCTTCTGTGACAGTTCTGACTTGGCACCCAAGTTCACGCATGTTATAAGTCGGTGCTAGAAGCAGACAAGGCTTCTTGCTGAGGATTCAGGCCCATTCCTTGTTGTCTGAAACCTTGGGGACAAGAGACAGGTTCTCTGCCCCTTGACCAGTGACCTGTGAACAACTGTGGTACAGAATTGGATGATCACTGAGGATTCTTCCTTTGCAGAAGGGAGAGGAAGGGACCATGACTGTCCCTGCTCTGTATCACCTGGGAGTCTCTCATACCCTTGCTCAGTCCATGGGCCAGGTCTAGGCCACTACCATGGAATGCTTCCTTTGGTCCCTGGTTTCATCCCATGAGCTAAGAATGGTCCTTCTTTTCCCAAGGAATGGTGGGAGGGCTTGATTTTTACTTACTTTTATCTCCCCTCCTTTATTATTCCCTTTCCTTGAAAGTTCTCTTTTCCCCCATGCCCCCTTACTAGTTTCCAAATGAAGCATATCTAAAAATCAAAGCTAAGATTCACATATGAGCAGGAACATGTGATGGTTGTCTTTCTGGATCTGGGTTATTTTACTCAGGATAATTATTTTCAGTTTCATCCATTTACCTGTGGATTTTATAATTTCACTTTTCTTAATTGTGGAATAGTATTCCATCATGTAATCTCCCACATTTTTCTTATCCTTTCATCAGTTGATGAAGAGGAGATCAGTTATCCATACCAAGAAACACCATCAAGGACATAACTCCAGATGCCTGGGTCACATGTCAAAACCACACAAACATGGTTAACCAAGACAATGTGTCTCCTCTAGAAATTATCACCTCTGTTGTAACGTTTCCTGAAAAAGCAACTTAGAAAATGCACAAGATAATGATTTCAAAATAGCAATTATAAATATATGAATAAATGAGTGAATGAAGACTGAAAAAAACAATAATTGAATGGAATAAAGAAAATAATTCAAGATTTGAAATTAGAACTTAATAAAGAGATAGTATCTCTGAAGAAAAGTTAAAAGTGAAATAAAACTCAAAATGAAAAACTCAGAGTCAGACAAAAAGCTCAGAGGAAAGCCTCAAAAATAAATCAGATCAAATGGAAGAGAGAATATCATGTCTCAAGGACAAGGTAAGGAAATGGATCACCCAGTCAAAGGAAATGATAAATCTAAAATAACCCAGGGACAGACGCAGACAGGGCTCTGGGAGTTCCAGGAACTCTGGAACACCGTAAAAAAACAAAATCTTAGAATCATGGGTACAGAAGAAGAAAGAACCCAAGTCAAAGGCACAGAAATTATTTTCAACAAAATTATAGAAGAAAATTTCTAAAATCTAAGGAAGGATATACTCATGAAGGGACAAGAGGCATACAGAACAAACACCAGGTAGGCAGGACCAGAAAACAAACTATTCATGACACACAATAGTCAAAACACTAAGTGCACAGAACAAAGAAAATATATTGAAAGCGTCGAGAGAAAGATCAAGTTAAATATAAAGCGTTTATGAAGCTTGGTAGTTTTCTCAGCTTGATTCTCATTGTGCAACAAATTAGAACACATTAGTGACGTCAAAAAATTCAAGTTTGTATTTCATGGCCTCCATCAGTCCCGAGCCCAGCCAAGCACAGCTCAGATCTCTGCTAGGCTCTCCCAAGACTGAGACTGAGGTGTGGGCCAGGATCCTCTTACAGGAACACTGCTTGCTGATAAAAAAATTTCTGGGTTTCCCTGCCAATTCTCAGCTGCCAGACACGACCCATAATTCCTTGCCCGAGAAGAGCTCACAATGATAATGATTTCATCCTCTTCCACCAGCTAGAGAGGGTACACTCTGGTTATGGGGGTCACTGATTGGGTAGCTCACTTTCTTAAGGCCAGTGTATTTAGGATATACCTTGCATATCTGTTAATAGATGCAGCAGGATTAGTGCTGGATTAAATGGCTGGAGACAAATTCATGTTCTTTAGAAACCTGGCATCAGGTATAAGGTAGTCTACTTTACAGTTTTGTTCACCACACCACCCTTGGCAGTTTGAGGATCTGCACCTTCATTTTATTGCATATGGTCTTTCTTTATTTTAGCCTGAAGTACTAATGCTTCCATTCAGCAGGTATTTTAAAAGATTTGTGGGGTCTCCTACAACTTCTAGAGGTATTTTACACAGCAGGTGCCCAACCACAAGTCTCTTGGAGATAAGGCCTCTGGACTTTGGTCTCCTGTACAGTGGTAGCTATATGTAAGAATGATGAAAAATAGTTATGGAATTCTTCAACTGAGTATATTTTAAGTTTACTTTAACAAAGTAACTGAACCTATAAAGTAAAATGATAATTCCTGACATTTGACTGTTGGCTTGTTTCTCATTGTAGTTCACAGAAAGGTACAAGTACTACGCAGCACCTAAGTTTCTCTTCTCTTCAGTACGATGTTTTCAGGAACCTGGTATTAAACAATGGTTGTGCTCTAGAGTCTGCTGGACTCCTTTTGAATGTGGTCCTGTCAGGATTTGCTGATCTAGTCCTAGGGTCTGTTGTTTCCTGGTGCCCATGCCATGTGTATGGTCTATATCACTTCTCCTGTTTATTTTGAACCACAAATTCTCTATTATCCTAGACAAGATATCCATTGTCCCTCAGTGTACTGAAAAACTTCAGTTACTTGGCACTAAAGGTCATTCTCCCATCTGTTCCTGTTAATCTACCAGTATGGGCATGCCAATTTATTACCAAAAGAAGATGAAAGTATCCAATAAAATTTGTCTCCACTGAATGATCAATATCACCATTTCTCCTTCCACATTCTTCAGGGAATACCCAGCTACAGCATCTCTAGAGAATCACTCTTTTGTGACTTAGGTGATTTTTACGTGGGCTGTACAGAAGTATTGTCCAGAAATACTAGGGAACAAAAATTAATACATCTCAGATCCAGCAGTCCTGAAGCTTGTTATTGTAAGGTAATCTTCATAAGGGGAGGGAATATATAGCAGAGACTCAGGAGCAGACATTTCACAAGGAGTATATAGACTATGCGAAACATCACAGAGTAATAAGCTGTTCAGCAGCTCCCTTAGCAGATAAGGCATGCTACATAGAAATTATTCCTTTCTCTGTTGTATCCAAGAAAATGAAAGCACAACATATGGCTGTCTAATAGCATCTTTCCAGATTTCTTTCATCTGTGTTGTTTCGATTATCCTTATAGATCCCATGATCTGTGCATGTTATTGTTAAAATAATAAATGTTCATTAAAAAAATCTGTCTGTGGTCACTGTATTTTATTTGTCCCCATTGTGTATCAAGCTTGCACATTTTCTTTTGTTGTTGTTTTGTTTGTTTGTTTTTGAGACAGTCTCATTATGCAGTTCTGTCTAGTCTGGAACTCTCTATGTAGACCTGGTTGGCCTTGAACTCTCAGAAATCTGCCTGCCTCTGCTGCGATTGACTGTGTGTACCCAGCCCTTTGCAGAGGTACTGATTCTTAATTCCCTAGTTTGTAACTTAAAGATGGCATTTGGTTAACCTTTGAGGAATGCTTGGTGCTTATAAACAATAGTCTATTTTAGTGATTAAAGACAATTAGTTTAATTTCTCTTCGCTCTAGCTATTGCTTACTCTAAGTTTCCTTTACTCAGTTGCTGGGAATTGCATTAATGCAGCAGGGAGCCTTAACTGGACTTTTTGTATTAATGTGAACATTTTCTTAATAATACAAGAGCAATTCTGGGCATTTGAACCTACATGCATGATGCTTCTTCCTTGCAGGATCCTTATATTTAGACCCATTGTTTATTGGCTCCACAGTTGTGAATGTTTCCAGGAAATGCCTTCTGGAATAATAAATACCTCTTTTCTCCCATTATCAGGAAATTGCCTGCTTTTCATGCCTGCATTTAATTTTGATTACCTTCAGGGGAGAATTCCCAAGGAGTCTTCAGAGATCGGAGTTACAACCTAAAACCTGAAATTCAGACATTACAAAAGGAAGTACCTGCTAATTCTTTCTCTTAAGGGATATTTAAGATGTTTAGTTTTCAGCTCATACTTAAGCATCAGATTTTTAAAAATTATCATTTCAAGAAGGAATGATACTATCTTTATCTTCTCACAGCTTTTCATACATTTATCTCCTGTGCCCATCACCATGTGGAGGCCTTAGCCTCACTTTGCAAAGGAGGAAACAGTTAAAAGGTAACTGACTTGCTACCTTCAGAGCAAGTAAAGAGAAACAACTTAACTCCAGTGAGTGCTGTACTCCAAGCCAGCCTTGTCCCAAAGCCAATTTTGTTTCTACTGCCCCTCAACTGCAAAGCCATATTTCACCTTCAAAACAAAGCAAACAAATAAATAAATCCTCTTTTCTATGTCTGGATTCAGATGACAGGGATATTTTGCCTAAGAATATTGAGCAATCTTAAATGACTTTTTCTCCTTCCACACTGGAGACAAACCACAACTTATTATAACAAAACTGGTCATTGCTCTCGCCAAAGTATTTCATCAGCTTCTGGCGTCCATTACATCTGATATGCTTATCCAGCATGACTGATGGCTTAGTTCTTAATAAGTAGGCTAGTTAAGCAGAGAAGTTAATGACAGGAGAATTTTCTTTGGCTCCAAGGCTCAGCGTGCACAGACAGGACCCTGAGTGAATTCCCCCAGCGTGTGACGATTAGATGCTTCCACCCTGCCAGCAGAAAGCAACTTTATTAATTAAAAACACATTGCATGTTATCACAAAAGATTGATGTTTCTAGGAAGAATTGCCCTTTGGCATCAATGATGAACATGAAGAAGAACGGAGAATTTAATCACAGACACGACTTTATCTCAGTTTAAGAGGGCAGACATTTAGGATCAGGATAACGACTTTAAGAGAGACCGCCTTCACGGTCTCTGCAAAGGAAGTTCTTGAGACTGTTGCTTTCCTTTTGTTTATGTCAGCTCTGGGAGGGAAACATTTTCTCAGTCCTACTGGGTATCAGTGATTTAACAGAACATGGTCTCCACATTTAAAGGATCCTTTTGAATACTCTTTTTGCTTAAAACAAAATGCAAAATAATGAATAAATGAACCAGCGAAGTGCTTAGTAAGCTATCAAATGTTGAAAACAAATAACTATCAAAGGCAAGCCATCTCTTTGAGGGTTTTATTGGCATCTTCAGCAGAAGCAGCAGTGTTTTGAAGGTGCTTGAGCTCTATGATGTGGTATTAATCTAAGCTGCTTCCTAGCACTTAGCAGATTCGTAATTTAAGAGAATCTGGTATTTGAAGTCATATAGAGACCATTTGTATTAATATACAACCCAAGATAGGTGTTTCCAATACCTCATCCAGTAGCTTACATTCCACTGCAAATAAAATAATAATAATAATAAATCTGCATTTAAACCAGAAAAGCCCTGTCCTAGGGGAACTAGTGCACTCTAGTCCACCATGTATGTTTATTTCTGCTCTAACACATCAACCTTTCATGTTTGACAATGTCTACCCTCTCTCATCCAAGTTTCCTCACATTCACACTAAGCACCCCTTATGAAGTCCACAGTCTTCTGCTTATAATGTTTTCCAAACCCTGGGACCCTTCTTAACACATGGCACAGCTGACCTAAAATCAAGTTCCACAGTCCAGTGGCAAGTGCAGTCAAGCATTTTATTCCTAGGCACTGATACACACCTTTGTAGATGTTTGGCCAGCATATCAAGGATGTCTTTTGAAAGGACGGTGAGCCCCAATGTGGCTTTTCTACAATGGACTGTGTTTTAAGTAACTTTTCCTCTATAAGGCTCTTGCTGAGTGGGAGGTCCAAAGGCAAAACTCTCACCATATCAATTATAGTTCTTTCTTCCATCCATTTAAATATTTAAACGTAATTGTGTTCAGAGCCCTGCTATGCGGCCTCATTAAACTTGTTAGATTGTTTTTGTGCCCTGGTATAGATACTAGTGGATAGTATCCTGAGAGGCAAATCCACACCTTACTCCAAACTTACTAGGTATGTACAGAAATGAAGAAAAGTGATGCTAGGAGTTCCTCTTAAATATCTGTAACCATAAAAGAGAGAATTTGCATTAGGTGCATACAAAACTGGCATCCTTTCATGCCTCTCATCTATTTAGATTCATTATAAACAAACTGAATACAAAGTGGTGATTATGAATAGCCTTTCTATATACCCTATATACCTACCAATAACAATACATGGAGATATTCCCTTTTACAATAGCCTCAAAAAAATATCTCAGGATAAACCTGACCGAAGACATTAAGGACCTTTACAATGAAAATTTCAAATTTTTAAAGTAAGAGATTGAAGAAGACATCAGAAGATGGAAGGACCTCCCATACTCATGGAGTGGAAGAATTAATATTGTGAAAATGACCATCCTACCAATGCCATTTATAGATTCAATTAAATGCCAATTAAAATCCCCGTGACATTCTTCACAGAATTGGAAAAAACTATCCTAAATTTCATATGGAAGCACAAAAGACCCTGAAAGCCAAAGCAACCCTGAGCACAAAGAGCAACTCTAGGGGGATTACTATACCAGATTTCAAACTGTATTACAGAGCTATAGTCATAAAATCAACATGGTACTGGCACAAAAGTAGACCCATAGATCAATGGAAGAAAATGCATGGCCAAAATATGAGTATATGCAATTTCAGCTACCTGATATTTGATAAAAGGGCCAAGAACATTCACAGGAGGAAAGACATCTTCAGCAAATGGTGCTGGCAAAACTGGATCTCCACATGTAGAAGAATGAAACTAAACCCCTATCTTTCACCTTGCAGAAAAGTCAACTCCAAATGGATCAAAGACTTCAATGTGAAACTGGAAGCCATGAAAATATTAGAAGAAAATATTGGGAGTAACCTACAAGATATAGGTGTAGGAAAAGATTTTCTTAATCAGACAGAAGGTGCTCAGGAATTAAGGTCAACAATCAACAAGTGGGACCTCATTAAATTAAAAAGCTCCTGTACAGCACGAAAGGAACAAGAAAGTAAAGAGAAAATCTCACAGAGTGGGAAAAAATCTTCACCAGTGACACATCTGACAGAGGTTTAACATCCAGAATATATAAAGAACTCAAAAAACAAAGAATCAAGAAAACAATTAACCTAATTAAAACATGGGGTAAGGATTTGAACAGAGAGTTCTCAAAAGAAGAAATAAAGACAGCTAAGAAACATCTTAAAAAGTGTTCAACATCACTAGTAATTAGGGAAATGCAAATTAAAACCACTTTAAGATTTCATCTTACCCCAGTCAGACTGGCTAAGATCAAGAGAACAAATGATACCAAATGTTGGAGAGAATATTGGGAAAGGGGAACGCTCATCCACTGTTAGTGGGATTGCAAACTCATGCAACCCCTATGGAAAGCAGTGTGGAGAACTTTTTAAAAAACTAAAAATGAACCTACCATTTGACCCAGTTATACCACTCCTTGGCATATATCCAAAGGACTCATCCTATTGCAGAGACACTTGTACATCCATGTTTGTTGCTGCTCTTTTCACAATAGCTAAGAGATGGAAGCAACCTAAGTGTCCCTCACTTGACAAGTGGATAATGAAAACGTGGTATCTTTACACAATGGAGTTCTACTAAGTGGTCAAGAAAGATGAAATCATAAAATCTGCAGGTAAATAGATGGAACTGGAGACTGTTACACTAAGTGAAGTAACACAGACTCAGAAAAACAAATGACATATGTTCTCCCTCATATGTGGATCCTAGCACCAAATCCTTATAAGTGGGTATGTATCCAGATATAACTACAGGAACCAGAATAATGAAAAGAAACCAGGAAGGTAAAGGGAAAGGAAGAACCTGAGAGAGAAGAACAGTAGGAAGCAGGTGTAACTAAGGGAGAAATGGATAAAAATGGGGCTATTTAAATGGGAGGTGGGAGGAAGGGTTTTACAAGGAACTTTGGGGATGAAGCAAAAGGAACTTAAGAGAGGTGGGACCAGAGGTGACAGGTATTATCAAGGAAGAGATGGGGAAAATGGGAACACTTTAAATGGGGAAACCATGGCAGTAGGATTAGACAGTGAGAGAGAGAGGAGAGATAAAGTGGTGATTATTTAAAGATAATCATAAACATAGACATTTATGGAGCATTTTGGTGTCATTGTTCATATCATAGTTACATAAAAGAAAGCAGTTATTTTACTACATATATTGCATTATCAAAAACCTTGTTTGGTACCCTATAGAGCCAGTCAGTGTTCTGATGGAGGAATGTGGAATGCTGTGAGAATGGCTTTTTAAAATATTTTATTATTTTTATGTGTATGCCTGTATTGCCTGCATGTAGGTAAGTGCACCCATGTCGTGCAGTGCCTGTGGAGGTCAGAAGAGGCTATCAGATCCCCTGGGACTGTTTTGGACAGTTGTTAGCTGCCATGCGGGTGCTGGGGTCAAACCCGGATCTTCTCCAAGAACAACGAATGTTCTTAACTGCTGAGCCATCTCTCCAGCCCCAAGAATGGCTTTTATATGTTTCTTCATTTACAAAACACAGAAGGGGAAACTGTGGGAATGACTTTTACAATGTGGACATGCTCTGGGAAAATGACTTTTAATATAACCTTGCAATCAAAAAGTTAATCTTATGTTTTGAGATCATTTAACACAATTTAGCTTGATTATAATGTAAAACAAGCGTATTCAACCTGTGCTCCTTTGTAACCTAATCATGTAGCCTTAGTCCCTTGTGACCCTTCCTTGCCCTTGACCCAGAACAATGTATGAATGTGTGTGTATGCTCATGTGTATATTTTACATATCAAGCCAGCACTGCAAGCAGAGGATATTTATTGGAAGCAATAGATTATCTCACTGACATTACGAACAACAGGTGGGATTAAATTGATATCATCTATTTGTTCTTGTGTGTGGTTCTCTAGGTCAGAAGGGGCCAGAAAGGGAAAAATCCTTCTGATAAAAGTCCATTATTCCTTCCCCATTCCATGCTGAATGTACAATTTCAATAAAGGAGAGAGGAAGGCCTTTATTTGAGAGCACAGTTCTGAGGGAATTCTGAAGGAACAGGTTCTCAGAGGAGTTTAGTTTCCCTCAGCTGACAGGGATGCTGAGAGTCAGGCTGTCTTTACTCAGGCATCACTGTAATCTGGCATTGGACAGTACTACCACAGAATGGTACATACTAATAGTAAATAAAAATCTTTAATTTAAAAAGTAGGCTACATTTTGAAAGACATTGTTCATGGGTTGGATATTGTAGTTCCTCAACTAAGCAGTACCCAAAAGAAACCCTGAAGTTTTGTCCTGACCAAAATATGATGAAATTATTATTATTATCATCATTATTATCAATAGTAAATTATGTTATAATCATATTAGAATCCAGGAGCTAAACTGATCTCTGCATATTAGTTTGTTTAAATTTACAGATACTATGAGTTAGGTGCTTTGAGTGTTTTCCTATGCTATGAGCACATGAACATAAAGGAGTAAAGTTTATCACTTAAGGTCTCAAGTTTCCTAAGTGACACAGCATATTCACCAAGAAACTTGACACTATTGCTCAGAATGAAAGGACAGAAAGAGAAAATGATTCAATACTATGATCATTCCAATATTCAAAAGAGAAAAAGGCAGAGCGCCAGAAAGAACTGAGAAGAACAAATGGAAGGAGAACAAGAAAACTGCAACCTGCAACCCACTTAAAAAGTGTTCTTAAAGGAAGAAATGGGTCACATGTGCATGTGAAAGAAGTGTCAGCAGTTTGGAAGCAACACACAGTTTGTAATGACCCACAACAACATGGGCTAACTGACTGAATGAACTAGGATATTTTTGAAGCTTTTGTAATATTTATAGTTTTTAAAGTATTTTATCTTGGCTTTAAAATAATTTAGCAATTTATACATGAGCACTCTTTTAAAGTTTCCAAATTTTTATAAACTCCCAAACTCCAAAGTAAGTCAATTATTTATGGTAATTAAAATTTACTCTGAGGAAACATAGGTAATATGGAACACTTTCATTTTATCAAATGTTTTACTATCATCTAGAATTTTATTCATAGTTTTCTGCATCTACTGCCTGGGAGGCCAGACTCCACCACAGAGAACCACTGGAAAGCTAATTAACCACTGAAGTCCACTCGAAGGCATCAGGGCGTCTGCCAAAGCAGGGAAGTCACCAGAACAGGTTCTAAGAGAAGCCAGAGCCAGAGAGAGAGGACAGCCGCATGTGAGGCCTCAGCTTTTCCCTGAGTATCTGCTGTTTCTGAAAGACGTGCATTCAAAAACTGCAGAGGCCATAAGGAGAAAACTTGGGGTTCAAGAAAATTTGAGCAATGGCTTTTGCTCAGAACCCTCAATGGGGAAAACTCTTCTACATAAGACTGAATGAGATAAGCAGATCAAATAGGTTTATATGGAATCAAAACATGCTTCAGATATTTTTAATATTGAAAAAATGGTGTGTTTTTTTTTTTTAAGTTCTGAGGGTAGACTCAAGGTCTCACACATATTAGATAAGTTATTCAACCTCCAAGCTACATCCCAGCTCTTAAAATTGCTTTTAAGATGACTCAAAACTGTTTATGTCCTTACCCACCTATACAAATATCAACTGTCTGTAAAATGAGTAAAGATTCTAGAAACTCAGGTTTTAAAATAATGTTGATATACAATGATGGCTCAGGCAGTAAAAAGCTGAGACATCTGACAAAACTGTAATTACAGGAGTCCTGGATAATAGAATAAACTGAATGGAAACTATTAAAAGAAAACTTTGCCTAGGCCTAAAAACACTGTTAACAAAATTCAGGTTTAAATAAAGTAGGTTAGACAGAGTCAAGAAGTGATTTGGTAAACTGGAAGGTAGTTAAGAAGGAAGTATACAGAAAAAAAGCAGAGCGACAATATTAAAGTACACAAGACAAAGGGGTAAGGTGAAGCATACCATCATTTTATGCATACAGGTAAGGAAGGATATAATTGGACTCAGTGTTTGAAAGTTCTTACATTATCCAAATGAGATTAGAAATGCAATTTATATTTAACATTGCTACCTAAGGATACATCTGTGTCCTGGTTATTTTCTATTGCTGTGATTAAAAAAAAAAAAAAAAAAAAAAAAAAAAAAAAAAAAAAAAGAGGAGGAAAGGATGCTTTTCAATTTACAGGTTATTCTTACATCTCCCAGGTCACACAGTTCATTACAGAAGGAAGTCAGGGCAGGAACCTGGAAGCAGGAGCTGGAGCACAGACCACAGAGGACGGTTGCTTACTGGCTTGCTCATTCTTGCCTGTGCTCAGTCTATTCTTTTTTTGTTTTGTTTGAGACAAGATTTTCCTGTAACCCCAGCTGGCCTGGAACTCATCATGTAGACCAGGCTGGCCTTGAACCTTGAACTCACAGAGATCCACTTGCCTCTGCCTCCTGAGTGCTGGAATTAAAAGCATATACCACCATTCCTGGCTCAGTCAGGTTTTTTTTTTGTTGTTTGTTTGTTTGTTTGTTTTGTATAACACAGAATCACCTGCCCAGGGGTGGTACTACCCTCCCACAGTGGGCTGGGCCCTCCCAAAAAGATGCCTCACAGATATGGTCATCTGCCAATCCAATGGAGGAAATTCTTCAATTCAGTTTCCCTCTACCCAGGTGTGTCACGTTGACAACTGAAGCTACCCACCACAACGTGTGTATGTTAACATAAATGAATAAAATGATTGTTTAAGGCTGGGCATGGTGGTGCACACCTTTAATCTCAGCACTCAGGAGGCAGAGGCAGGCAGATCTCTGTGAGTTCAAGGCCAGCCTGGTCTACATAGTGAGTTCAGGCCAGCTGGAGCTACAGGGAGACCATGTCTCACAAAAAGACCAAAGATTGTTTAATGAACCAGTCAATTGAAAAGAACGGAAATAAAAAAAATAATTGCAGTTAATAAGAGGTCAATATAAGAAGATGAGAAAGAAATAAAAGTAACAAAACATGGAGGACAGAGAGCAATTTGGATGAAAAGATCAAGCTTGAGATCAACATTTACAGCAAGCATCAAGGGCCAAGGCCTTCGGTGTGGTAGAGTAATCTCTTAAGAGTACCGACACACAAAACAGTTATGAAGTCTGTATAAATCACTTACTTACATGAAGTCTGTATAAAGCACTTACTTACATGCAGGCAATACACACATACACATTAATAAAAATAATAAATAAAATATTAAAAAAATAACAAAACTGGAAAAAATCATCTAGAAGATAGAAAACATCTAAAGTATTTGTTAGCCCCACTGTTTATTTTAGGCCTGGAAGGTTATAGTATTAAAAAACTTCATTGACTAAGATATAAGATGACATGGAGACATGTCAGAGAACTTGAAGGTAGATCAAGGCCATGAAACTTCTCAAAGGGGTCGTATGACAAATATTTTGGACTTTGTAGAACATAAATTTCAGTAGATGGAACTGTCAAAACTTTTTATTATAAGAAAGCAGCCATAGCAATACGTTTCAGAAAAACATATATGAAAACAAATTGTGGGATAGAATTGGCTAATAGAACACGATTTTCTGATTGTATAGATAGAGCAATAGTCACTTATCATAAAAAATGACAAAGAAGAGGCTGGACAGATGGCTCAGTGGTTAAGAGCATTGGCTGCTCTTACGGAGGACCTGGGTTTGAATCCCAGCACCCACATAGTGGCTAACAACTGTCCATAACTCCAGTTCCAGGGGATTTGATGCCCTCTTCTGTCTTCTTTGGGCATTTCATGACAAGGGTGCACTTACATACATGCAAGCAATACACTTAAACACATAAAATAAAGCTTAAAAATTTTTTTTAAAGGCAGAGAAAATATTTTGAAAAACAGTAAACCCATCAAAGAGTGAGGAAAGATCAGCTGCACGGTTACCTAGAGCCAACAAGGGAGTGAAGAAGGAAAACTGAGCAGAAAGCAGATATTCAAAGAAATAATGAGCACACATAAAAATGTTATATATGAATCTATAGATTTATAAAGCTGAGTAAATTCCAAAGAGAAAATTACACACACAAACACACATGCAAACACACACAAACATAGATATGCAAACACAAACACACATAAACATATACACATGCACATGCAAACATACAGATATATTTACACATGAAGCTAGGCATATTGCAGTCAGATAGCTGAAAGTCATAACAAAAGGAAACCCTGGGGGCTGTTGAGATGGCTCAGCGTGTAGAGGTGCTTGCTGCCAAGCCTGATGACATGAGTTCCATCCCCAGGACCCAAATGGTGGAAAGACAGAAATAAATCATACAAGGTGTCCTCTGATTTCTACCTTCATGCTCTGACATGCACACATAAGAGCACACACACACCACACACCACACACATACACACACACACACACACACACACATACACAGGCACACATACACATACACAATGTAATAAAAAGAAAAAGAAAACTTTGAAATTAGCCAAGGAATGGATGAGTAATCGCGCATAAGTGACAGTTTTAAATCATGCATGGAAAAAAATCATGAAATATTTTCAAAGTGGTAAATAAAAGAAAAACCTGACAATCCAGAATTTTAAATCCTAAAAAAGCATTTCTTAAAATCAAAGGAGAAAGAAAAATATTGCGTTAGAGTAAAATTTGACTTTTTTTCTAGCCAACTGTATTGGGGGAAATGCTGAAGGGATGTTTTTCACATCAAAGAGAATAGTGCCAGAGGGAAACAGAACGTGAGAAGTTAAGAGCACCGAAGATGGATGTTTATGAAGGAAAGCTTGCTGTCTGGAGCTCCGACACTTTTATGAGCAGCAGGAAGGGAAAATGTTGGGGCATGTGTATTTTTCTAAAATGTTGTTCAATTTTTATTTATTCTTTAAAACTTCATACATGTATATAATGGAATGTGATCCTATCTATCCCTTTTGAACTCTCAACTCCCAATACACCCTCCAAAACTTCATGCCTTTTTTGATAACCCTCTAAGATCAGTTAGTTCTGTCCATATGTGCATGGTGTGGTGTCACCCACTGGAGCATGGGAATCCTACCAGTGACCACCACAGCCTTAAAAAGCAACAACTCTTCTTCCCCTAGAAACTATCCATTGCCAATAACTTCTCATTAAGGGGTGGGGTCTAGTGACCCTCTCCCCCAGCTCTGCTGGAATTTGACTGGCTTGGCTTTGTGCAGATCTTGTGCATGTAACCACAGCCACTGTGAGTTTGTGCATGTCTAGAAGACAGCATTCCACAAAGGAGTGCTACCTTTCTTATTCTTAAGATGAAAGTATTATTTCTGCTGTGTTTACTACTTGTCTTTATGTTAGGAATTGTTAATTATAACTTTGCTGTTATGTTTTCAAGGAAAATAATATCTGTGTTCTTTTTTTTATAATCACAGTTGCATCATTTAAAAAGACAACATGTGTTTAAATGATCATGACTAAAAAGTGAATCATTTAAGTTCTCTTTTGTGGAGTTGCATTATTTGATTAGTAAAAGAACTAAGCCTGTGTAATTTAATAAAGACACTATTACAATAAGAAGATAGTGTAGATACTGATATCAGATATCTTTTTAAAGAAGGCCAGTCAATAGTGATACAGTTCTAATGCCTCATGATGGTAGGATAATTTCAAGTTTATGTATAACTTAACAACGGAGCTTCAAACTATTTAATGCAAAAATTGATAGAAATATGAAAATAATCAATCATGGTTGGTGATTTTAGCATTTTTTTTTCCACAGTCGCCAATAAAACAAGTAGATTTAATCTATGGACTTCCAGAAGATTTAAACAACATATTTACCATTTTTGATCAAATTTTACATGTAGAACAATCTATACCTGAACTGAGAATACATATTTAAATTAGTTAGGCATCTTCCCAGAAGGAGAAACAATAGATTACGTATAAAAGGAGATTAACTGATCAATTCACTCATCAGAAGTGAATGAAGAGTCCACAACGGCCACCTGTAGGTTGGAGTGCTGGGAAACTGCTTAATCTGAGAAGGTGTGAGAGGACCCTGGCTTCAGCAGCCAGGCTTTCCATTGGTGGAAGTCTGTGTTCAAAGGCTGAGACACTCCACTTGGGACCTGCTGTTCATGATATAGCAGCAGAAAAATGAACCTGCTGAAGAAGGACCAGGTGCCAGAGAGAGGCAGCTTCTGCTTTTCACACAGCCTACTCCACTTGGACACAGCCTTTGGGCAGTCCACCATGTCCCCAGTGGGGCCTTCTCTTATGCTTGCTGACCCAGATCTTGTTCAGTGGAAGTATTTTCACAGTCAGACATCTTTCCAGGCATCTCATCATTGAATCAAGTTGGCAACAAAAATTAAGCACAATATTCTTTGAAATATATATTGAGATACTTTAAAAATGTCTATAAACCAGTTTCTAGATCCATCCATTTACCTGTAAGTTTCATTATTTCATCTTTCTTTACTGCTGACTAGAACTCCATTGTGTAAATATACCACATTTTTGTTAACCACTTGCCAGTTGCTTCCATCTCTTAGCTATTGTGAAAAGAGCAGCAACAAACGTGGTTGTCCAAGTGTCTCTACAATAGGATGAGTTCTTTGGGTATATACTAAGGAGTGGTATAGTTGGGTCATATGGTAGGTTCATTTTTAGTTTTTTAATATTTCTCCACAATAATTTCCATACAGGTTGCACTAAGTGAAGTAACACAGACTCAGAAAAACAAATGACATATGTTGTCCCTCATATGTGGATCCTAGCACCAAATCCTTTTAAATTCCAGGTCCTTTTAATAAGATGATGCTGTATAGCAGCCCCTTTTCCATTAAATAACTACCATTATCAAGACTTCAGCTGAGCCTGATTGCTAAACATCGTCACAATTGGGCTTGTTGATAGTTGTGCTCATTCATTAAAAGAGGGCCAAGCAGGGTCATTGGACCCTCACCACATTATCCAGCCACACTTTCCAGCCAACTGTATCTAATTTGATCCTAATCACACATGGCCTCCTGGATCTGGGGATGGCTAAAGTATACAATCTGGGGTGGGCTGGGAAGAGAAGGCATAACCCATGCTGGGTAAAGGCTTTCCAGTGTGCATAACCTCAGGTCATACACACACCTCAGCAACCCCTCAGTTAACTTGGTAAGTAAGCTCAATAAATTCACTGGTTCCCCAGTAAAACTGTAATCAAACATTGGCTCAAAACTAGAAACTTGAAAGGAATTAGCATTGTTTAGCATCCCGAGGAAAAGAAGTCTAACAATAGATGGAAAATTTATTTGTTAATGCTATTATGCCTCATAATAATTTTTTTAAAAAGAAAATGAGAATGTAAAAGATCTTAAAAGGATATGGAAATAGAGATATTTTCCAAAATTGAAAAAAATGAGGAAGTCTAAGCAAGTGATAAAGGTCTATATAGATTTGTTATGATATATAAAGGATGAGACAAAAATAATATACACATAATCTTAAAGTGTCACTGATAATAGTTTAGTCAACTAGTTTAAGGAACAAATTATACATCTCGTCAAAGGTTATCTGAGAATATTTAGTTTTTTACCCAAGCCTTATCTACATAGCACATGATAATTAAAAGCATCAGACTGGTGGAACTAACCTTATTGGATATTTAACAGCCATAGTTTGAGGCCTATACTAATGTGGTTAGAGGGAATTAAAGGACAATTTTTGCCCTTTTCCCTTCAAGGTCGACTAAGTTCCAGGAGACTATGGACCATCTCTCAAAATGTCCTGTGACTGTGGTGAGTCATCTGTTCTCTTGTTCAGGGAGGCCATGGAGGCCCCATGAGATGGACTTGAACCAGTGTGCAGTATACAAAGAGGAGAGTCAACTCAGAGGAAACATCTCATTCATGCTTCCAAGTGAAGCCAGATATAGTTGAGCAGGCACTTTGACTTATCTTCACATAGATGGTACTGGTAAAAGAAAAGAGCCAAGGGCTCTTCCCAAGCCTGTGTGACCCCTGAGGGACAGATCCTCAAATGACCTTAAGTATAAAAATAAATTGATTTATCTAGGCCAACTGCATGGCTTTAAACACCCAAAAGGAAAGTATAACCCAAGATTAAAGACACCAATATACTTTTTGAAGAGTCCATATGCATAGCTAAAGGCTACATAACAAGCAACAATGCCAGATAGGAGATACCTTCTTTTGAGTTGTTGG
>NW_008345972.1:1121750-1164530 GCF_000622305.1 Nannospalax galili
TATCAAAATACCTGAAAACAAATCATGAATCCATCACTCTAGAGTCCAGCCTTGGAAGACAAAAGAAAAATGAGGAGGAACACAATAGAGGGATGCTTTCAGAAGCCCTTGTCAAGAAATGCTTTCATATGAACATTTGAAAATTATCCTGTTCTGATTTTTTTCTAGTTCCCTGTCTAGAACTTGTACTGCTAATTACTCTTGCCTTTACTTCTCCTTCACATGTCCTATTCACAATTCAAGGACTTTCTTTTCCTCCTTGAGATAAGAATTATGCAATTTGGGAGTCTTTTAGATAGACCCACTGAAGGGGTACTCCAATTGCCTCACCCTGCATCGCTGTTCAGCATGGAAGAAGCCAGAGTTGTTTGCGTCCCAATTCCTTATTGGCAATGTGAGTAACCACTTCAGAGCATCATGTGATAAGAGGAGGTAGGAATTGGCTAGTCAGTTACGGTAGAAATACCCCAAAGAAAAGTAGCCAGTTTCTTGGCTAAAACTCACAGTGTCCTTGGGTCTCTTAGAAACCTACTCTGTTCCAAAGGCCAAAAATGTCAAAAATGTTTGGGAACTTTTATTTAATCTTTAAAAGATTTTAGGGTTACCTCTTCAGAAGGGGAAATGTTAGAGTAGCCAAAATCCCTGCAAAAAATAATTCAAAGAAGAAGAAAGAGTATATGAAGTTATCAGAAAAAAGTGATGGGGAGATATGGGTAGAGTTGGAGGACAGGGAGTGGGCATGGATTTGATGCAAACACCTTATATGCATGTATGAAATTCTCAATAAATTATTTATTTAAAAAATCTATAAACCGGAAGTTACCAATGAGCATAAGCATAACAGACTTTGCTTCAGAAATTATCTACACTACAGTCATAATGCCTTAAGTTCCTTCTATAAAGGATGATTCAAAATAATGACACTTTTGATGCAGTAGGATTTTTTTGAGACAAAGTCTTCCTATGCAATCCAGGCTGTCCTTAAAATCATGACCCTCCTGTCTCAGCTCCAGAGTGCTGGAGTTACAGTTTTGCACCATCATGTCTGGTTGAGAAATTCTTAAAAAAAAATTTATTTATTATTTTTATTTTATGTGTATGAGTGTATTGCCTTCGTGTAAGTAAGTGCACCCATGTGCCTGCAGAGGACAGAAGAGGCCATCGGATCTCCCCTGGAACTGGAGTTATAGACAGTTGTTCCATCTGTCATGTGGGTGCTGAGATTCGAACCTGGGTCTTCTGCAAGAACAACCAGTGTTCTTAACTGCTGAGCCATCTCTCCAGCCCCCCAAATTTCTTTAAGTACCAAACCTAACCAAAGCTGATATAAGGAGAACTAGAATATTCGAATAGTTTTCTAACTCTCAAAGAAATGGATTCCATATTGTTAATCATCCAGATATAAAAGAGTCCAGTAGAAACTTAGAAAACTTCGTGAATAAATATTCCAGTTTTACCCAAACTCTTCCAGAGAATAGATAAAAAATGGTCCAGCCTGGTGTGGTGGCACACGCCTTTAATTCCAGCACTCAGGAGGCAGAGGCAGGCAGATCTCTCTGAGTTCTAGGCCAGCCTGGTCTACATAGCAAATCCAGGCCAGCTGTGGCTACAGAAAAACCCTGTCTCAAAAAGACCAAAATAAATGAATAAGTAAATAAATAAAAAGAAAGAATGGTCCTTAGGTATTTTTATTTGTAATTCTTAATATAAGGAAAGGATGACCAGAACAATAAAATAAAGAAAAAAATTTCCCCAATATCATTCTGTTGCACAAATTACAAATGGCAAACCAAGACTTAAACACACATGAGGAGAAAAAGCATCGCATCCAAGTTCACTTCACCGCAATATCTTCATTTCATATTGTTGGGGTAGGAGAGATGGCTAAGCAGTTAAGAATACTGGCTGCTCTAGACCCAGGCTTGGTTCACCACCACACACATGATGTCTGACAACCATCCATAACTCCAGTTCCAGAAGATATGGTACCCTCTTTGGTCTCTGTGGGCACTGCATGCACAGATGCACTTACATACATGTAGGTAAAACATTCATACACATAGAATAAAAATAAATAAATAAAAATTTTAAAAAATTCATTTTTTTAACATTTTTAAAATACTTTACTTATTTTTATTTTATATGTATGAGGATATTGCCTGTATGTGTGTAAGTGCACCCATGGTGTGCAATGCCAGCAGAGGTCAGAAGAGGGTGTTGGATCCTGTGGAATTGGAGTTACAGATGGTTGTTAGCTGTCGTGTAGGTGCTGGGAATTGAACCTGGGCCCTTTGCAAGAACAGTCAGTTCTTTTAACCACTTAGCCATTTCTCCAGCCCCCAAAATTCACGTTGTTTTAACAAAATAATGGAGATCATATGGTCATGTAAAATGTATAAAACAAAATTTTAAATTTGATTTCTTTTCATGATAAAGCCACTAGAAACCCAATGTAGAAGAGACCTTTGTTAATCTAGTAAAGCCTCAAAAATAAAGAAATTAAATCCTAAATAAACTTCATATTTAAAGGTAAATTATTAAGAATTTTACTATGATGGTGCCAAATGATACATTAATGCTTACTTCTGCCACTTATATTCAATAATGACCTTGAGGTCCTAGCCTGGACAAAAGAAAAAAGAAAAAGAAATATGTATAAACAGAGAGAGAGAATTAAGACTATCATTATTCACAGACTATATCAGAGAGAAAATGAATATGTGAACAAGTAAGGACATGACTTAACTAAAGCCATATTTTGTAGAACTTTAGCTGAAAGCTAAGATTACGCTTCCCTTCCAACTTTATTGTGTATTTCTTCCATAGTAGAGACATGTTTCCCCAAAAAGTTAATTATGCTTTTTTCTTCCCAGCATCAGATGTATACACACACACACTCACTAATTAAGAATGTTCATATGTAACCATAACAATTTATAAACCATGTGCAGGTGGGAAAACCCACTGCAACATTTCTATTCAACTCGTTTTTACTGAAGTATCATTTGGTCTTTAAGCAAATGAATGCTATTCTGGTCTCTAAAGCTGATTCCCTTTACTCAGAAAAATATAACATTAATAATTACTCACCCCCAATTGTGTCTCTGAATTTCTTTCATGTAACTCTATTTTTAATCACATGTTTTTGTATTACTTCTGTTACAATTATTTATGCAAAGCTCTTTCTGTACTGAACTTTGAGCTTCTTTAAGAAGGCTGAATGCCACATCTTACTTAGAACTACTGTGTGTTAATTTTTCTACCTACCTCCTGCTAATGCCCAATCCATTGCTTGTTGAGGAGGAATTCTTATCACCACAGTTGAAGCAGATTTTTGCTCAATTTACATTTTGCTTACAAAAATAGATTTAAAATATTTTGAGATTAATGAGATTAAAATACAACCTGTTGGATCTGCTGGTGATCCTGAGACAGTGACTAGAGGGAATAATTTAGCATAACTTAGAAGAAAAGAGAAAGTTCTAAAACCAATAATCTAAGCTTCTACTGTAAAGAATTGGAAAAGGTAAAGCTGAATAATGTCAAAGCAGACAGAAAGAAGGGAATAATAACTACAGAATGAAAAGCTAAGGAAATTGAAGATGTGTGGATTGGATGTGTCTTTTCAGACTCATCTGAAACCACACCTCCCAGAGTGATGTTAGGAAGTACATTCACGGGAAGTAATTAGGATTAGGTGAGTCATGGTGAGCGATGTTGGTGGATGGAATTAGCACCCTCTTAAAGGCTGTGAGCTTGTTTTTCCCTTCTCTGTCACGTGAGGACACACAGTGAAGCTGTCCATCTGCCCCCATCAGAATGTACCCAGGCTGGCACCCCACCTCAGGTTTCCAGTGTATAGAACTATGAGAAATGACTTCTGTTGTTTATAGGTCGTGGAAATTTGCTATATCAGCCTCAACTGCCCAAGGAATATACATACAAACAAAAATATGACAACAGAGAAAACAAATTTAACTAAAGTCTGGTTCTTTGAGCTAAATTGATAAAAGTAATGAACCTCCAGCAGAACTAGTAAATAAAGAGAAGATATGATGGAATGGTACTAGGAATGAAAAAGAAGATACCAATCCAACTCTAGAGACATTGAAAGCATCGTGAAGAACCATAGACACATAAATTCAACAACTTAAACAAAAGGGACCAGTTCTTCAAAAGTCATAGGCTACTAAAACATATCCAAGAAAAAGCAATAATCCAAGTCGCATTATATTGATTTATAAAGTAAATTGCAGTTGACCCACAATAGAAGCTAAGCATCAGGCCTAGAAGTTTGAATGGGAATTAGATCTAATATTTAAAGAAGACATCATGTCAGTGCTACATATACATCAGCACCTCGGATATGAAATGGGAATTCCCAGTTTATTTTGTAGGACTGTGATCCCTGTGCTTTCAGAATCAGATATGGTGGAAGGGAGGAAAGAGGAGGCAGGAGGAGGAGGGAAAATGACTATAGAACAATATCCCCAGTGAACAAATTTGCAGAAATCTTTATCAAAATAAGGAATCATTTCCATCAACATACCAATACGTTAATACATTCTAACCAAGTAAAATTTATTCTAGATATATAAAATTTCTGGCAAAACATAATACTTATTCCACCTGATCATATCAATCGAACCAGATAAGTCATTTGAAAAGATTCAACAGCCGTTCATAAGGTCAACTTTGACCAAAGTAGAAACAGAGAAGACTGTCCTTAACTTGAAAGAAGGAATTTACAAAACCCAAATCAAAGTTTTCCACATAATAGTATACTTAATGGTGAAAAACTGAAAGGTTTGGGACTAAGGAATTGTTATCCATGTTTACTGCTAGGATCACATAGCACTGCAAATTCTATTCATGCAGTGCTCATACGTAGCTCAATTAGAGAAAGAGGAACAAATGCACACACAGATGAGACGGGAACAGCTCATACTGTCACTGTACACAGTAGTGACATGAAAATTCCAAATATCCATAAATATCCTCCTAGGATTAAAAAGTGAGTTCAGCAAGGTCACAGCCAATCTCAAAAGATGGCACCTTGTATGACCTCATTTACACATCAATCAAGATGACAAATTTGTAGGGATAGAAAATAGTGCTTGTAAGTGGCTGGGAATGGTGAGCAGGAGAGTATAGTGGGAATTATTCTGAAGACTGTCACAAAGTGTGATTTGTGTAAGGAAAGAGAAGCTCTGTGTCCTGGTTGTGGTGATGCTAAGACCTCATGTGTGATAAAATGACAAAGAAATATTCAGATGCTATACCATTGTCAGCTGATTTATTATTTACACAATAAGTGTGATGTAACCACTAGGGGGAAATGTAGGCACCACTTAACTCTCAGAGAAAATAAGAAAAAGAAACCCAATCAGAACAGAAGAGTGGACTCAGAACTGGGGCTATTAGCCTGGCCAGAATAATTAAAAGTGTCTGTTAGTGGAGGGGATACAGAGGAAAAAATGGGCTAGGGAGAGACAGCAGATAAAACGGTAATGTCTAACACATGGAATGATACATCTATCAACTAAAAAGTAGTTGTAAGCTAAACTAAGTGACTTGGTTTGCCTTCTCTATTGCTGTAATAAAACACTGACCAAAACCAACTTGGGGAGGAAAGGGTTTATTTGGCTTATACTTCCACATGACAGCTCATTCTTGAGGGAAATCAGGGCAGAAACTCAGGTAGGGCAGAAATTTGGGGGTTGGACTGGCAGGGAGCCAGGCCCAGGAAAGATGCTGGTCTAGGGAAAATGGTGGCCATGACACCCAGAAATGCAAAGGCAGATGGGGGCTGGAAGCAGCCCCAACAGCTCCTGGGGACTGCACTGAGGAGCTGGGTTGGTCTGGATGCAAAGGATCAGGAAGAGGAAAGGTCAGCCCAGAGTCCAGGAAAGAGGCTGTCGGGTGGTGCAGGCCCAGGGAAGCAGGCCGTAATTACAAAATTTTAACATAAATTTAAAGCTCTTTATTGGTTTTATTGTGATCCTAGCATCAGGTAACACTGTATTCAACACTTAGAATGAATGCTCCAATGAGTTAGTTTTACAGAAGGAGACTGATGAAAACAAACACAAAAATTCAGACAAGCAGCAGATTGGTCATTTCCAAGGCACTTTCCTTGTAAGGAGGTGACACAGAGTCAGAACAGCAGGAAAGCCAATGGCTGGTTGATATAGGACTGCTCAGGTTCCTTGCCACATAATGATTGTGGTAGAAGGGCTTCATCACCAAGAAACCTCGATCTGGCACCTTTACAGAATTTGGCTCTTACCTCAGTCTTTACAATTTATCATAATGTCAGACAAAGAGCGTAGTTTGAGCACGGTGACAGGAATGGTAGCATGGGCAACGCCACTCTAAGGTTTAGTGTGGAGTATCAGGAGACTTGTAAAAGGATGGCCTCCAATAACGTTAATTTATGTTTCAACAATTTTTAAAAAATAATTTATTGAGACTTTCATATGTGCATACAAGGTGTTTTGATCAAATTCATGCCCACTCCCTCTCCTCCAACTCCTCCCATATCTCCCTACCACATTTTTCTGATAACTTTATGTACTCTTTCTTCTTTTTTTTTTAATGGAGCTTTTTGCTACTCTAACATTCCCCCCTCTGAAGAGGTAACCTTAAAATCATTTAAGGATTAGATACAAGTTCCCAAATATTTTCGACAATTTTGGCCTTTGGAACAGAGTATGTTGCTAAGAGGCCCAAGGACATTTTGACATTTAACCAAGAAACTGGCTACTTTTCTTTGGGGTCTTTTTACCCTAACTGCCTAGCCAATTCCTACCTCCTGTTCTTATCACATCATCCTCTGAAGAGGTTATCCAATTTGCGGATAGGGAATCAGGATGTAGATCGCTCACTCTGGCTTCCTCCCTGCTGAACAGGGACGCAGGGCGAGGCAATTGGAGTACCTGTTTGGTGGGTCTATCTAAAAGACTCCCAAATTGCATAATTCTTGTCTCTAAGGGGAAAAGAAAGTCCTTGAATTGTGAATAGGAGATGTGAAGGAGAAGTAAAGGAAAGAGTAATTAGCATTACAAGTTCTAGACAGGGAACTAGAAAAAAGTCAAAACAAGGAAAATTTCAAATGTTCATATGAGAGTCAATTGGAATTTCTTGACGAGAGCTTCCAAAAGCATCCCTTTGGTGGGTTCCTCCTCATTTTTCTTTTGTCTGCCAAGGCTGGACTCTAGAGTGACAGATTCAGGATTTGCTTTTAGGTATTTTGATAGCTGTTGGAGTGGTTAGAATCAGGTCAGTTCCCTCTCAGAGGCTTCTAGATAGGAGGAGAAAACAAACTTAGCCATCATTTTAGAACAATAACAGGTTGTCTCCCTTAGGTGGGCACTACAATGTTGCAGACCAAGATTTGAAGTCTTACATCTAAGCAGCACTTTCTGGTTAGGGACAAAATCATCAATGAGAAATAATTGTCTAAATAACTTTTTATATAGACTTAAGTGTAATGTCTGGGAAGTGTAATCCCTTGAACTCTTAAAGAAATATACTGATGACTTCACTCTTTGGTTATAGTTTCCTTTCAAGTGTTTAAGACCATACAGTTGGCCCAAATAAATCAATTTATTTTTATACTTAAGGTAATTTGAGGATCTGTCCCTTAGGGGTCGCATGGGCTTGGGAGGAGACCCTGGCTCCTTTCTTTTACCAGTTCCATCTACATGAAGATAAGTTAAAGGTCCTGCTTCACCATGGCTGGTGTCATTTGGAAGCATGGAGGCAATGTTTCCTCTGAGTTGACCCTCCTCTTTGTATACTGGACACTGGCTCAAGTCCATCTGGTAGGATCTCCATGGCCTTAGTCTCAACAATTTTAGTGAAACTTAAATTAGCCTAGCATAAACAAAGCCTTGGGTTTTACCTCCAAAACCCATGTCTTGAAAACCATGACATTCAAATTTAAGCCTGGTTTATGGGGGGGGGGGGGGAATGGATCTATGGGTAACAGCACTTGCTATTCAAGTATGTGTGAGCCTAGGCTAAAAGACTTAATGACAGCCATACAGTAGACCTGAGGCAATGGCCGGACCACTGGAGCCACAAGGAATGCCTTGTGACATTTGCTCCCATTAGCAGATCATGAGACTGATGCCTAGAGCGCGCCACTCCCTAATCACTGCCCTTGGAATCCAAAATTGCAACACTTAGATATTGCAACAGTCAGGATTAGGTTGTTTCCAGGAATCCAGGCTCTGTAATCTGAAACCCATTATGCTAATGAGGCATCCTACCCACTATTCTCTGATAGGACGTTAAGTCTGTTACGCTAATAGGATGTTAAGTCTGTTATGCTAATAGGACGCTAAGACCATTATGCTAATAAGGTATCCTACTTGCTGTACTGTGAGAGGACGCTAAACCTGTTATGCTAATGAGGTAGCCTACTTGCTGTGCTGTGATTGGACCACTATTCCTATATAAGCTTGTGCATTCCTGCAATAAAGCAGACCTGTGTCACTGAACCTGGTCTCCTGGGTCTGAATGTGGCTCCACTGACACAGTCTCCTCACCAGCCCTGGGGTCCAGGACCAGGCAGAAGCAGTGACTGCACAAGTATGAGGACCTGAGTTCACTTGCTGTTCAAGCATGAGGACCTGAGTTCAAGTCCCCTGTACCTGTGTAAAAAGCTGGCTGTAAGCACATGTACACCTTTACTTCCCATGCTGTTGGAAGAAAAAAGAGGAAGATCTCGGGTTTGCTGGTGGCCAGCCTTGCTCCAGGTTCAGTGAGAGACAATGTCTCAAAGGAACAAGGGGGGCAGTGATAGAGCAGTACACCCAAGATCATTTGAGGAGCATAAATGAGACTCCATAGGCCTTTATAAAAGAATAAGTGTTGCCAGGTGTGGTGGCGCACACCTTTAATCCTAGCACTTGAGAGGCAGAGGCAGGCAGATCCTCTGTGAGTTTGAGGCCAGCCTGGTCTACAGGGGGAGTTCCAGGCAGCTGGAGCTACAGAGAGATCCTGTCTCAAAAAGACCAAAAAAAAAAAAAATAGTAATAGAGGACAGGAAGTCTAGAAGGGGTAGTAAGGTGGGGGGGGTAATGATGGGGAAGAGCATCTTATATGATCAAAATACACTGTATGAAATTCTCAAAGAATGAAAAAAAAATTTTTAAAAATGAATCAATGGATGTACATAGCAGTTGTTGAAATACTTGGCACTCTTGTGGGCAGGGGTGCATTTGAATGAATAAAAGGGGTGAGGAAGGGTTGGCAGACAGAGGCTGCTGCAGTTAGAGAGAGACAATTGATGCAGATGTTCAGGGATGAGGAACGGAAGGTCCTGAGGAGGCTCTGAAGGGAGGGGCACCTATCCATCACCAGCATTGCAGTTCTCTGTTGTGGCAATGAGGGGAAGAAGAGGCTGGAGGGCAAGAGGCTGGAAGACAACACACAAACTGAAAATGGCACTGAGAGCTTTCTGGACAAAAGGAAGCCACTGGAGCCTTTCCTACAGAGCGTGGTTCACACTGTGGCATTCAAGGCAAATGCTCAAGGTCTTTCAGAAAGTCAAGAACTTTGTTTACCTCATGTACTTTCACACTGTTCCTTCCCTGCATTGGGGAAGAATGGAGCTAATTTTGTGCAACAATATTGAAGAAAGACCCTCAGACCCAGCTTACCTTCCTCCCTCTTTCTTGGTGGAGAATGAGTGACTCTCACCCCAGTGCCATAAATGGATCCTAACAGGAACTTAAACAGACACATCCTATTCAGATTCAGCTCCCCGTGGGCCATCACCGGTGTCTTAAGCTTGTTTGCTAATTACCCAGAGCCTTGGAAAATAGGCTCATGCCTTCTCTTCTTCAGACATAATTTTCAGTAATTAGTAATCAATGACCACTCTGCTTTCGAGCCAAATGTGATTCCTGTTCCATGATGTCTTCTCTTCACTAAGCTGTGCTGACAGGCAACTGAGTCACATCTTCCTCAAGTCTGCCAAAAGCCACACACTGAACAAAGGGGGGGAAGGAGGTGAAGATGAGATGACACACACCAGATAAGTGATAATGAGATAATTATCCTAGCTGAAAGCACACCTTACATTCAGAAGGGAGAGACTTGGCAAGAAAACGCGGGATGTCAGACTGTGCGTAGTTTATGTCAGAGAAGTACTCAATGGGAAGGGTTTATTCATTCTTTTCTGGCTCTGGCATCCTCATTTGTATATAGCATTTTCTTCTGTATTCTAAACTTTATGATATAACCAGAGAGAACATTTTCAAATATCATGCCACCATTGCAAAAGGAGCATGTGATAAAACTGTAGCTTTTCCTGGTTTTTGGTCTTCTCTTACCCCACCTCGGGAGCCTTTTATGAGATACCTCAGCAATACTGAGCTACATGTAGGTTGTATCCACCCTTCCCCATCAACCCTAGTGCTCAGAATAGGACATCTTGGTACTGTTCTTGATCGTTTGCCTTTTCCCCCACACCAATCCATTGGTGTGCACTGTTGACACCTGTAGCTCCTTTCTCACCATCCTCACTGTCCACTCCATCCTTGGGCCCAACCACTGGGCACCGAATATAGGTGTCTTCTGACTCCCACTCCAGTGCCCTATGACTGCACTGAGTTGCTGCCTTATTTCCTTATGTCCACAACCTTCCATGTAATCTGCTGGGCTCTAACAACTCTTACTGAATCACATTTCTTTCATTCTAAACATTCCAGTAATCCCTGATGTTCCTATAGTAAAATCTTGCCTTTTGCCATACTCCACATCACTGACCCTGCTTTTCCCATACCATTCTGGTCTTCCTTCCTTCTGTCTGCTTCTTAAACACAACCTCTGAATGGTGGCACTCTGGAGTGGTGGCATCACCAGACTTGGCACAGCCCTTCTGAGAAACCCCTCACTCTGACTCTTCATGACCCAGCTGAGAAAGGTGTATGAGTTCCCTTTATAGGTCTCAGCAGAGTGAAGCTTTGATGCACAGGTTATAGGTTACTTCCTACCAGTGCACTCTGGGATTGACCAAGCTCCCTGCTCCTAAGCTAAGATCTAACAATGTACCAATGACTGTCTACTTTACAAAGTGATGATGGTCTGGACCAGTAGCTACAAGCCCACGTCATCAGGGTGAAGACCAGTCATGGAGTCACAGAAAAGAGATTTTTATCAGAAAACAGGGAAAGTAATGGGAAAAACATTGCTCTTCCAATGTGGACAGACAGTACCCCAAAATGATCCCAGTTCTGCATTCGTAATCCACTGATGCAAAATGAGAAAGAAAAGAACAGAGCAAATCCAAATGGCAGAGTGAAGAAATAAAGATTAGAACATAAATTCACTAATAGACTTGAAAAACCTTTGACAAGACCAATGAAACTAAATGTTGGAGTTTTCAAGAAAACTAATTTGGGCAGGAGCGATGGCCCAGCAGTTCAGAACCTGGGTGCTTTTGCAAAGAACCCAGGTTCAGTTCCCAGCACCCATGTGGCAGCTAACAACCATCCACAACTCCAGTTTTGGGAAATCCGATGCCCTCTTCTGCCCTCTGGGGGCATTACACTACACTGGTGCATCTAACATATATTCAGACAAAACATTCATACACATAAAATTTTTAAAAGGTAAAATTAACAAAACCTTAGTTATACTAACAAAGAAAAAAATAAGTTTACAAAAAAAAATCAAAACGTTGATGTCACAGAATACAGAGAATAACAGGGCGGCTAGGAACAAGGGCACACCAGCAACTGGATGATAAGCATGATGAGCCACACTACTTTAATTTTAAAGTTTACATTTGTTTTTAGTAAATAAGCAAGCAAGAGAAAAATAAAATGCCAGATGGGCTGCTTGATGCCTCTTTCAGGCTGATGTTGGTGCAATCTCTGGGGGAGGCGGTCTAGGAGAAGCTATGATCTTGCAGGATGGAAAAGTTGAAGATCAAGTGTGGAGAAATCAGAGAGCAGAGGAATGTCAAGACTGTGGGAAGGGAAAGAAAAGGTGGGAAAAGCAATGAAAACCAGGCAAAGGGAGCAGCCAGCCCACGGCCTCCTCCACTACTACGTATGTTCCCACTGTTTGCCTTAAAACTCAGACTGGGATTATGTGTGTCTCCTTGTCTCTAGTGTTTCCTGGTGCACATTACTCAGGCCCTGGTGGCCACGAGATTGACTTTTTCACCTCCAAACGCTGACACACGTGGCTCCTTCTTCTTTCTGTGCCCCTCAGCCTTTTATTTGTGAAGATATTTTCAGACTCATAGAGGATGCAGTTGTTTATAAATGAAATGTGGGAGAATACTAAGAAGAGATAGTTCAAAAAAGCAGGATGTGTGAGGTGGATAGGAAGGAGCTGTGTAAGAGTGCTTCAATTCTGAAGACTTGTGTCCAGAGTGGAACTTTCCAAAGCAGTCCTAGACACCCAGGAGCTCTTCTTTCGGCTCACCAGTGCATCATACTCAATCTTCCTGTCAGTATGGACTCCTGGTTTCTGGTGTGATTTTTTTTTTCCACAGATGATTGGATAAACTTTTGTTTCTAATGCCCCATGCTGCAAGTGTGGAGCATAGGTCCAGATGGCTCTGCCATGGCTATTGTAGAAAGATCCCTTTCCCCCAACCTCCCCCACCTCTCTGGTTTGCAATAGACTTCCTTGGGCCATGAGCCCATGTTGATGTACTGAACCATGTGTGTAGTGCATTCTAAACTGAGGCACTTCCCTTCCTTCTTCTCTAAAACTTAAAGTGTTTGAATCTCCTTTTAATCTCCTAACCTCACCAATATCCTGAGGCAACAATAGCTCATAGACAATTTACAGATGAAGAAACTGAAAATGAGTTATATGATCCAGAGCTTCTTGTTTCAAACTGATATTTTTCTCTCTGAGTTTCCAACAATTCACTCTCCCTACTCCAATCCTAAACCTAGCTTGACCTGCCTTGTATGACTGGAAAAGGCTTCAATCCCAAGGGAAGAAATTTGTCTGCCATAGCTCATCCATCTTCTGTTACAATCCATTTTTCCTAAGTAGGCTCATCACACAGAAATGTTTATTTCCTCTGACTATAGGATGGATTTATAACATGTGATGACTCATCTAATTTTTCATAATAGCATCAATATGGAAGAGTTTCTGAACTAATCAAAATTTTCCATGTGATAAATTCATAATCACTGGACAGCAATATAACATACTTATAGCTTTTGGAGGAAGTGTCAAACTATATTCTAGTATGGCTGGACGTTTTTACATTATAACCTGCAATGAATGAAGGTTCCAATGTGTCTACACTCTTGACCAACATGAATCAACATCCCCTTTAAAAAAAATTGTTACAACTATCCTAGTGGGTGTAAAATGGTATCATTGTGATTTTGATTTGTAGTTTCCTAATGACTAATGTTGATATACATCTTTTATGTGTTCCTTGCCATTTGTATATCTTTGGATAAATTTCTATTCAGATTTATTACCCATTTTAAAATTTGGTTCTGGGGCTGGAGAGATGACTCAGCGATTAAGAACACTGGCTGCTCTTGCAGAGGATGTGGGTTCGGTTCCAGCTTCCACATGGAGCCATCAGTAACTCCAGTTCCAGAGGATCCAGCACCCTTTTCTGACCTCCACTGATATTGCATGACATAGGTTCACTTATGTATATGCAGGAAAAATATTCATACATAAAATGGAAATAAATAAATTTCATTCTTTTAAAAAAAATTTAGCTGTCAAAATTCTTTATATGTTCTAGGTACTAGATTCTTAACATATTGGCAAATATTTTCTTTCACTCTCTAGATTATTTATTTCTTTTAATCAATAGTGTTCTTCCTTGAAGCAAAACTTTTTTTAATATTAACTAAGCCCAATTTGTTTTTATTTGTTTCTCTGTTCCTTTCCTGTGATGAGAAATTGCTCCCTAGTGTAAGGACATCCTGGTTGACATCCATATCCTGGTAAGAGTTTAACTCTTATTTATACCTTTGATCAATTTTGAATTAATTTTGTTTACAGTGTTTGAGGTCCAAATTCATTGTTTTGCATGTGGAAAGTCAGTGTCCATCTCTCTCTGTTGACAAGATTGTTGCTTTTCCATGAAATGCTGTTGATTAAAATGGTCAATGGTTAAAAGCCAGTTTACCATACATTTGCTTACGTCTAAATTCCCAGTTCTGTTCCATTGATCCATGCTTATCTTATACCAGCACCACACGGTTTCGATCATTTTAGCATGTTAATGTGTCTCAAAAGTGTAAAACCTGTGATGGCAAGATGGCTCAGTGAGTAAAAGGTGTTTGCCACCAAACTTGACAACCTGAGTTCCAGCCCTGAGCTCCACATGGTGCTTTGTTTTCCAAAAACTGTTTTGTACCTTCAGTGTGCCTTGTACTCTTATATGAATTTGGAGAAGGTTCAGCTTATCTATGTGAAAAAAAACACATTAGTAATTTTAAAGGGAGGTGTATAGAATCTGTAACACTGTATGTGAACACTGATTTTCACGACACTGTCTTCCCGTCCTTGAACAGTCTCTCTGTGTATATATTGTTGTGTATACTTTGTTTTTCGTATCCTTCTTTTTTCTTCTTTTTTTCTTTCCTCTTCTTTTGAGATGGAGCCTCTGTAGCCCAGGTTGGCCCAAAACTCATGCCTATTTCTCCTGCCTCAGTCTCCCAAGTGCTGGGATTATAGTTATGCTATTGTACACAGCTTCTTTGATTTCTTCAACAAGTTTTTTTTAAATAGTTTTCAGCATCTAAGCCTTATGGCCTTATACTGTTTCTCTCTCTCTCTCTCTCTCTCTCTCTCTCTCTCTCTCTCTCTCTTTTGCCAAATTTAGTTATAAACATTTCCTTTCAGGTATTATTTTAATATTTTTTACTTTATTTATAGATTACCATTTCTAATGTATAGAAATACAATTATTCTTTTACCCTGCAACTTTACTAAATGTATTATGTGCTATGTGTTATGTGAATGTATTCTGTATTAACAGATTGTGTGTGTGTGTGTGTGCATGTATCTGTGTATGTATGTGCGTCTAGCATTTTCTGTAGCAAAGATCATGCCATCTGTAAATAGAGATACTTTTACTATTTTCTCCTAACATGGATATCTTTTTGTTTCTTTTTCTGGCATCGCCTCCCCTGCTGGAAACTCCAGTGCATCCCTGAATAGTAGCAGTGAGAGAGCAGATACCCTAAGAGGCTAGATGCTTGGTCCTGGGATTAGGGAGCAAGTTTCCAGCCAGTCTTTCACCATCAGGTGCAAACCTCTCCATGGGCTCTTCATAAACACACTTTATTGGGTTGATGAAGTTCCCTCTTAATCCTAGTTTGTTGAGAGCATTTATCACGATAGATTATTGGATGTTGTCAAATGTTCTTTTGGCATCAATTAACAGGGTCATGCGGGGCTTCCTTTCTCTTTTATTCTGTTAATACAATGTATTGTAGCGGCTAGTTCTTATCTGTTGGGCCAATATTATTCTACTGGAATCATTCATATTTGGTCATGGAGCAGCATCCTTTCAGTAAGCTGCGGAATTTGGTTTGCTAGTATTGACAGGAGAGAAATGCATGGGAATGAAGGAAAAACGGAGAAGGGAGTAGGTAAGGTGAGAATTCTCACCATGATTCCATCGGCACTCAGAGAGTAAGAGGACAGGGAGAGGTGACTGGAATACATTTCTGACAAAGTCAGCCAAGATGATGATAAAACCTCTGAGCAAATGGTGCTTGTCTGAGAGATTCCCATGAGACAGAAATGGCCAAGTCAGTACCCACTGTGTCTGGTCATGGGTTGGAACAGCCATGAAAAGTGGGACCCCAGCTAGGGCACTATGCCTGCTCCAGAGACTTCACCCCTGAAGTCAGCCAGGTGACTGTGCTTGCCACAGCATTTCTTGGACATCTCAATGGTTTATGTCTATGACTACCATAAATGGGCAGGGGTAGGAAGATGACATGCTGGAGTGATTCAGATGTCTGCCATGACTCCCAGGAAAGCATCCTGTCAGCAACCAGAGCTGACCCTCAGGGGCATTCTTGGATGGCCCACTGCGTTAAGCACATGGGCCTTGGAGCAGGTCTATGACTCCCTCCAGGCCAGATTCCAGTTTTCTCTCTGAACCTGATGGGCCAAGGAATGGGGCCCCACTGCTTATCCAAGAACCTCTTTATGAGTCTCTTACTTTGAGTGCTGGCAGATGTAATTTGTTGTCTTTATTATCTTGTAAAGATGCTAATCTCCCAACCACAGTGCAGGGTTGCTTCTGTGATTGATTCTGCTTTACAACTTGACATGTCAAATAACCTGCAAAATCTCAGTGCCACCTTGCCAAGGCTCTTGCATTCCTTATTGTCCTAGAGAAAGTGAAGAGAATAAAACTGCGCAAGCAGCACCTAGTCACACTTGTGCCCAGAGCATCCACCATGAGTCATGCTATGAAGGACGGGAAAGGAGCCAGCTGCTTCAGCAGTTTAAATCTGAGCTCTGCAGATGGACCTGGAATCCGCAGGACTCTCACTAAGGTGGTATCATTGCTCTGGTCTCTGTTTAACACAAGGCAAATCCAGATTGCCCAGAAACTCATGGAATCCACTACAACACCTTGCCACTCATGCCTTCCCTTGCAGTACTGCCAAGGCCAGCCTGCTGGTCCTCTGTTCATACTCTGCCCTCTTTTATCCATCAATAGTTTTTGTTTTCTATTCTACCTAAGTCATGTCACCCTGGGTATGACTGCTTACAGACACCTTACCAACCAGGCACTTCATCAATGTCTGGGGCTCAGACATTCTTATATAATTGTTCTGGTCAGAGGATTCATGAGTAGAGTTTCAGAATATACCCACTCCTTAAGTTTTGATTCCATTCTGTCCCCTTTTAATCCTGAAACAGGTTGAAAGCTATTCATTAATTGGTTCCCTACAATGCATGAATGACTTGATCTGAGGGACTCTTAGCAGCCAGGCATCTAGCCAGATAACCAGAGGACATGGTAAGGAAGAAGCAGAGTCTGGTGGCTGCATTGATCCTTTCCAGTGTCCCGACACCTCCCTGAGATCTCCATGATCTGTCGGTATAATACATAAACATAATGCAGAGTGATTTTCCTAGACTCCACCACAGGGGTTACTAGGAACAAGAACAGTGTCCACAGCATCTGAAGGCATGCCTCCATGTAACCAGACAGAGAGCAAAGGTATAGGGAAGATGAAGAGGGCAAAGGCAATCTGGAATACGCCCCTTATGGGATGGGAAGTGATTTAGGACTAGGAAGCTAGGACAGGAAGGTCTCTGCAGTGGCTAGCCTGCAGGTCCTTCCCCACACACCATTGTCTAACACTTTTGTGTTTTGCTCACCCCTGGGATCCTGACCAGCATTTTTTTCAAGAGTTGCCTTTTCTTTTTCTTGTAAGAAATAATAATATAATCTGGTAGTGCTTAGTGGAATTTGTCTAAATGAAGCAGATACTGCTTTTGGAGGCAAAATAAATCTTAAACAGGTTGACATTGGGCTAGACTTTTTGACTTTTGCTTCCAAGTGCATGATGTTTCCTTTTGCACAGCAACACCCCTCCCCACCCCCACACATTCCCACAAGCACAACTGAACAATACAGAGTCAAAGGACTGAGCTGACTCACCTGTCAGCCTGTATCTGCTGCCAGCTCTCACCCACCTGATGTGCTAAGCTAGGGCACATGCCAGCCAGGCCCCACTAGGAGAGTTTAGAAATGGAAAACCTGGACTGTGAGGTTACGTTGATTGTGTTGTAGTGCAGATAGTCAGGCCTTTGATGATTTTTCCATTCTACAGTGGTAGGAAAGTATAACCAATCATTCTGTCTTTTACCTTCAGTACAATATTCAATAAATAGTGTGACACATTCAGAACTTTAAAGTAGGCTCTGGATTAGGTGTGTTTGCCCAATACTATGCAGTCTAACATAAGTGTTCTGGAGTGTTGAAGGTAGCTGGGTTAAGCTGTGGTCTTCTGGGTGTCAGGTGTTTAGCGTGCTTTTTCAGCTCACAGTATTTCAGTTTGTGATATTAATTTTTCTTTTTTCCCCTTTTTATTTGTGTGGTGTGCATGCATGTATCTACACATGTACGTGGGCACTTATGCATGTGAAGGCCTGAGGTTTATGTCCAGAATCATCTAGGATCTTTCTTCCACTTATTTAATGAGTCAGCTTCTCTCAATCAGTTCCAGAACTCAGTGATACTGCTAATCTGACTAGCCAGCTTGCTCTGTGTCTGCTTTACGAGGCTGGAATTATCCCCTGCTGGTGTTCACATGGACTCTGGGGATCTGAACTCCAGTTTTCAGCTTATGTGGTAAGTGCTTAACCACTAAGCCCTCTCCTTGGCTCCATGTGTGATGTTTTCATTGGGAAGTTCACTGTAAGTCATGGAGTATCTAACATTTATTTTAAACACCAAGAAGGCTCCAGAGGTTTACAATAAGATATCAGCTGCCAGCTCAGTTCTGGATTTCACATCCTGAAGGAACTGTTATGGAAGGTAACAAATTCCATCATTCCTTATTCTTGAGGTGGCTATGAACAGGTCACTTCACTACTGAGTTTCTTTCACATTTTCTATAAAGGAAGGAGAGGGCAGGTGAGATGGCTCAGCAGATAAAGGCACTTGCTGCTAAGCATGAAAACCTGAGTTCAATTCCTGAATCCCACATGGTGGAAGAAAAGAATCAAATCCCACAAGTTGCTCTTTGAATGTCGTGTGTACTGTGACACGTGTGCACTCCCACAATAAAGAAATAGATGGAATTTTTTGTCCAAGAGCCTCCCAAATTTACTCAGGTTATTGCCACAGCCCTTGATGGCCTCTCAGAGCTTGAAGGTAGGACCCTACTGTTGAACACAGAGCATACTTCCAATACAGGGTTTGGAGAAATAGAGTGGCAACTGACCTACAACCACTTCCCCTGAAGGTTAGCTCTCATAGTATTGGAGAGTGCTATGAAGGTGCCAAGGGAAAACATTAATGGATGATCCAACACCAGCTTCAAGACGAGGTATTCACATCAATGGCCAACATAGCATACATCATTAGTGCCGTAGTGGCACGCTTATCTTGGGGACAATCAACAGCTACCTAATTTGACTAAACACCCAGTCAAAGAGGGGAAACTCAGGTGTGGTAATGTAAGCATTGCCCAATACACATGGCTGGAGTGGCCATAAATCTTGGAGAAAGCCCCAAGACTGTCGTATCGCAAGACTAATGTGACTTCTTACTATGTGCAAAATGTGTATCCTTATGTTTACAGACAAGTATTCCTGTCACTACTCATCAAAGAAGCTCATTTTGCACCAGTCAAAGACTATTACCAAGTACCACAACTGGTCACACATGGACATTATCTATGAATTGCCCAGGCCTAAGTGACACATCTACAATGCAACCTCTACACCTAAGGCTCATGGAACGTAGAACAGGGATAATGAAGAGGACACTAATGAATATCACAGTCTCAACAATGAAGCTCCCTCATGCAGCAGAGGGCCAGGAACACAAAAGGTCACAAATAGCCAAAGTGGAGAGATCAAGAGCCTGCTGAATTCTGGTCCTTGGACAGGATCCCTCAATTTTTTTAATTTTACTTATTATTTTTTTTATGTGTATGCATGTATTATCTGAATGTAGGTATGTGCACCCATGTCATGCAATGCCTGTGGAGGTCAGAAGAGCCTATTGGATCCTCTGGGACTGGAGTTACAGACAGTTGTTAGCTGCCATGTGGGTTCTGGGATTCAAACGCGGGTTTTCTGTAAGAACAACCAATGTTCTTAACCACTGAGCGATCTCTCCATCCTGGGATCCCTTTATTAAACTTCTCCCACCCAAGGGTCAGGGACCATCATGGAAGAGGGGACAGAAAGACTGTAAGAGCCAGGGTGGTGATACATGATCACAGGGAAACAGAGTCCTACAAGCTCCTGGGAACCTGCTCATATGATTTTATGGCGATGGTGTCAGCATACACAAATCCCATGCAAACTCAGTCAGACAATAACCCAGCATAAAACTGGGAAAATGAACAACATACCTCATTTTTTTCTGAAGGAATGTCGGCAACTGATTGCTGCTAGATGAAGAAGAGCTGATCTTCCTAAAACAAGGGATTCTTGATAGGCTGAATAGACTCAGTGGATGGACTTGCACTGGGGAATGGTTGGGTTCACTGACAACCCAGTGGGCCTTAACAGGGATGACCAAGAATATAGGTTTGAGTGGGAGGGGGGCTATGGAAGGGTGCTAGTGGGGGTGGGGGTATAAAGATGATTAAGATTGTTTGAGCTGTTCTGTATGAAATACACAAAAAACTCAATAATTTTTTTTTTTAATTGAGAAAAGAATACTTCTCAACTGCATGGGATTGCAGCAGTGGCCATGCTTGGAACCTAGCCACCTGCACTCAGAGTCCTCTGCTCAAACTGCCCTGAAGAGGGTGAATGCTAAGGCTCTCAGGTTGGGTGCCACTCACGATCTTGCTTGGTCCCTTATGACAACTCACCTGCTTTGGCTTCTTTGCCATTTTCTGAGTAGGTACCACAGAGACCTTTTCAAGAAAGATGTGGACATCTCAGTAAACAACATGATTATACTCCATGGATTCTGGAGTATATCATGGGGATGCCCTAATGGTACAAGTGTTATGGAGACGTGGAAATGGAGTTCAATTGACTGATCTGGAGCATCACAGCTTATGAGTGGGGAGTTAGAATTGGAACTTGGTTTCCAGTGGCCTTACTTTGTGGCTGCTCATTGTTAAAAACTGGGCTTGTACTTTTAGCCTGAATCAGACCATGTATCCCTGCAGCTCTATCTGAGACAGAGTTAAGCAGCAGTCTGTGCTATGACGTGACAGATTTCAATTTATGGTACCTGGCTCCTCCATACTCCTTGTCACGGGCATGTGTTAAATGAAATCATGTGATGTGAAATTTCCTGTAACTCATAAAAGGTTTTGAGAAGTCACATCTTCGGACTGGAGAGATGGCTCAAAGGTTAAGAGCACTTGCTACTCTTGCAAAGGGACTGGGTTCAGTTCCTAGCACCCACATAATGACTTACAACCATCTGTAAATCCAGCTTCAGTGTATCCAACTCCATCTTCTGGTCTGCATGGGCAACAGGTACACACCTGGTACGCATACATACATGTATACAGACACTCATATACTTAAATAAATCTTTATAAACAAAACACAAGATCTTTCCTTCATTCATGGGCTTTGGTCCAGAGATAAGGCTGTTCTCTGAAGAAGCTCCTTCTGACTGCCCCGCCATCCCTCTCATGGTGGCCTCTCTCTCTCTTTCTCTCTCTCTCTCTCTCTCTCTCTCTCTCTCTCTCTCTTTCTCATTCTTAATTAAGTTCCTCTCAAGACTTTAAAGGGAAGCTGTTCCTTCCCTTTAATCCCTTACCATGTTTAGAGATCCACCTATTGTGCTGTTTCTGCCCTTGCTGTCCCTCCCAATCCTCGAGACCCATTCATTCTAGTAAACCTCCCTAAGGGGAACTGTGTGTGCGTTCTCTGCAGATCAGCTGCTGCTCTGATGCTTTACTTGTTTTCATTACAGTCACCAGTTCTTGTCACTGACCTTCCCGTGAGTGAATCCCTAGAGGTATTGGGATATGTGGCTGCCAATGAAACTGGGGTTCATGTTCATTGGGTTCTCTCTCCCCTGATCAATGGCTGGGGAAGAGGCAATGAGTCCTACTGAGCTGCCCAAGGCACAGCCTACAGAGAGTGAGACATCCATGAAATACAAAGCAGTGTAGCCGTCAGCAGGGGCTTACACCTCACACAGTGTGCGTGTCTTCTGTTGTGGCCATAAGAGATCACTACAGACTTAGTCGCAGAAGACAAAAACCCACTTGTGCTCATGTCTTCTCTGTGTGAGTCTGAAGTCTACGACAGGGTGACTCGGGTGGGTCCCTGGCTTAGGAGCCCACAGATTGGAGTGAATGCTGGTGCTGCTCTTGGGGGCTCTAGCGAGGAACCTAACTCCAGGCTCAAGCAGGTTGGCAGAATCAAGTTCCTTGTGGTTGCAAGCTGACGTCAGAAGTTGTGTTCAGCTTCTAGATGCTGACTGCATTCTCAGTCTTCTCCCTACTTCCTCCATGCTCAGCAGACACCGGACACTCAAGCTCTTTCACACTTGGAATCTCTCTAACATCTGTTCTACTTGGTCCTCTTGCCTCATCTTCTCTCATAGCTACAGATAATTCTGATTGTCAGGGCCACAAAATTGCTTGGACTAACTCAGAAAATCTGTGTGATCTCTCAGTTTTCAGGTCCATAACTGAATCACATCAGAAAAGCCCCCTGCTTCATGCCCAGTGTACTTATCTATGCTCTGTGAATTAGTGTGTGGGCATTTTTGGTGATGGACATTATTCAACCCACCACAAAGAAGACGAGAAAGGTGAACACCCAGACACACAGACTCTCTCTCTCTCTCTCTCTCTCTCTCTCTCTCTCTCTCTCTCTCTCTCTCTCTCTCTCTCTCTCTCTCTCTCTCTCTCTCTCTCTCTCTCTCTCTCTCTCTCTCACACACACACACACATACACACACACATATACACACAAATGGATTTAGAAGAAAGAGTTGAAGATGTAAATGTTGTTTCAGGTTACCAAAATAACAGGAGGATTTAGCAACAGGATTTCAATAGCCATATCCATTTGACTATGAAAATTGGTCCACATTGCCCAAGTCACGCTTCTTTACCATAAACAGGCCAGCACCACTTTTTAAAAATTTTTTTTGTCTTTTTGAAGCGGGGTCTCCCTGTAGCCCCAGCTGTCCTGGAACTCACTATGGAGACGAGGCTGGCCTTGAACTCACAGAGATCCGCCTGCCTCTGCCTCCCAAATGCTGGGACTACAGGTGTGTATACCACTTTTTTTTTTTTTAAATCTAGTGAAGCTTCACACGTGCTTTGAGGCCTGTACAGAGTTTTTCCATCAAAGGACAGATAAATTTAAATGATGGGTAATCCTGACATTCATCAAAGTTGCATCCATCTGCTTCTATGTGGAAGGGCTTGCATAGAAGTGAGGGTTACCCATAGGACTTGAGGCCAGTGCACACATGCATAGGAAACTGGGGGTTTGGTCAGTGTGATCTGTTTCATACTGACATTGTTGGTAAGGGGGCATACATAGGTTGTGAAGCCACTCAGAACTGGGTCACATCTAGACTGTGTCATCTGGGACAGCTCAGCCTGCTTGGTCATCCCAGCTGTAAAAAGATTTTAGATCTAGATTATTCTAAATCGCCAACATATGACAGTTGTAAATCACTAATATAACTTCCCCTGTTTGCTCAAGTGTTCTTCTGACTTGGTCCAAAATTACAAGCAGCAGGAGAAATGTTCATTTTACTTCAGAAACAGTCCAAGTGACGACTAATAAGGGTACTAAGAGAATCACTTTAAAATCTGAAAATAAATGGGTTCTGATGTGATTCCTCATTCATTCTTTTATCGTTAATTTGTTCAGTAATTTTTAATCCTGTTGAAGGTCAGGTTCTCCAGCCCCAGCTGATGTGGCCCAGAAGTGCCAAGCAAAGCTTGAGTATTTCATGATCTTCAGAGTCACAACGTTAATTCTCAGAGTCACTGGTTAGCAAGTTTGTCAGACACAAACTTGAGTATTAGGACATGTAAATATGTGAGCTATCTTTTCATTTCTCTTAGGAAGTAAAGTTCACTTAAATGTTGTTCAGATCAGTGGAATTTAAAGGAATGATGAGTTTGGAGCATGGGCATCCACCTCAAACAAAACAAAACGAGTCATCTACAGAATTGGTAGGGCATGCCAAACTAGCACAGAAAGTCAGAGAAAACAAAATTAAGCTAGTTCTCTGACAGGTGTTCCCACAGAGTCCTGTGAAAGGGAAGTGTGGCCATGGTGTGGCACCAGGGCACGAAGAAAACAAGTGAGGTTGTGTCTCCAGTAAGTCAGCCTTCTTTCCCAGGCTTGGTCCCTTCCCCACACTTGCTTAGCTGATCACACAGGATGATATCTCAGATCCAGAGGGCTCTGCTGCTCTCTCATTTATCCCCCTCATCAGAGCTTCTGTTAATCTGGGGTCCAGCAGTGACCTCAGCCCAGCCTGCTGAATGCATTGAGCCTCCAGGCTCAGCATACCTCCAAGAAGTTTGTAGGCAGCACTGGGCAGGTAGCCAAAGAGCACCCAGGAAGTCTGTTTTTTTGCTCAAAGAGCTCATGTACCTCCAGGCTTATTTTCCACAGGTAGATTTGTTACTTTTTCTCAGACCCACACAAAGGACCCCATAGGTAGTTGTGCAACATCGTGAATGTGTGTGTGTGTGTGTGTGTGTGTGTGTGTGTTGGAAGCAAGAGGGAAATGGAATCAATAAGTCCTGAATACATTAAGTCATGAATACAGATTGAAGGCACAGAGCAATGTTCTCACCCTCTCAGGTCTCTCCTTCATGTTCTTCCTGAAACTGTGAGTTATGGGCCAAGGGGAAAGAATGCAGAAAACAGGGGGTACTTGACAGAGCTTTGAACTTCAAATTAGATTTAAAGGAGAAATTTGTCTCTCTTGGAAGTTTCAATCAGGCATCATCCTTGTGAGAGTTTTCTTTGTGATGGGAAGAATGATAATCATCTTATAAATACTTTATGTGATCTCAGACAAGGGAGGGAGAGTGTACAAATGAATCAGCTTGGCAGATGCAAAGATGGCAGATACAGATCTCAGAGGGAGCAGTCAGGATCCTTTTCACTCTCCTAAATTTGATAGTTTGACAAAATTACCTTGGAAGGCCCATTGGAACTGATAGCCCCCTCCAGAGGAAAAAGATAATCCCCAACAAAATAGTGCAATGTTATCACTAAAATTCGGGAAAATACAGAAATTGATTAATACTGCACCTCAATTTTAAGACTTTTAGTATCTATCTAATGGTTGTTATCTGCATTTTCTTTTTCAAGCTTTTTTCTTTTTCAGTTCAATTAAATACCTGCTAGCACCTAGTGGTACATAGATGATGCACACTTGTTTAACATGTTTGGGATGGGAATTCTACTCTCAAGCTTTATAAAGTTGTCAATAACACAGTGAATTTTCACCTCACCCCAGCAAGAACACTATTTTAAAAATTATGCTGGGGAAGTGGAGAAAAGTGGACACTGGATGAGAATGCAAAGGAGTCTAGCCATTTTAGAGAACAGTATGGACCCTTCTCAAAAGATCTAAAATTAGATCCACCATATGAGGGGTATGTTGGCAAAGAAATGAAATCAGTATGGCAAAAAGGCATGCCCATGCCCATGCTTACTGTGACATGATTTGTAATAGCTAAGATGTGGAATCAGTTTAGGTGACTGTCAATAGTTGAATAGATAAAGAAAATGTGCTCAGTGTAGGCAGCAGGATAATTTAGATAAAGAATGAAATTTTGTCATTTGCAGTGATATGGAGTGCGAGGACATGTTAAATGAAATAAGACAGACACAGAGAGATATATGCTGATACATGTTCTCTTTCATATGTGGAAGTGAAACATGATTTCCTGAGAGAAGACTAGTGATTACCACAGATTGGGAAGGGGGAGGGGAGCAAAGGTTTCTGATTTGATTGGTGCAGATGGTTTGCCTATATGAAATGTAGACACCACACTAAACCCCACTAAAACATTCCATTAAAACAGACTAATAATAACTAAATGAAAATAAAATACAAGGCCAGCCTGAACTTTAGAATGCAGATGAAAAGCTAAAAGAAAAGAGGGAACTAGAGAAGAAGCAAGGGGGAGGGAAGAGCAGGAAGAAGGTGATTCTGGCTGTGCAGTTGACTTGTGTGTGATTTCCCTGTCTGTCTTGGCTGTGGCCATTAACTCTGGGAGTGGGGGGTTGTTTGTAAGCTGGTTTTCTGTGTCTGTGACTGACTGTACAATTTTTAAACAACTTGGTAAACCAGGCTCCTCATGTTTGGCTGTTAGTTAAGGGCTATGACACTCCCCAGCGAGGAGGCACACCTGCACGGATGGTCATCACCAGCACCTGTAATGACACCTTTTTTTTTCCCTGTGTTTCTGAGACAGGGTCTCCCTGCAGCCCCAGCTTGCCTGGACAGAAATCCACCCATCTATGCCTCCTGAGTGTGGCGACTAAAGGTGTGTACCACTACCTGGTAAATTACACAGTTTTTATAGCTTGCTGTTGCCTCTGTTTCTTATTTGAAAGTTACAATTTCTTTTAGACTTTCACTTACTTTTCTGTATTTCAATGCTGAACAATGACATACCCCAAGTCAAGCCATCACAATGTTATTGTAAACTTCAATTTTAAAAATAGTGGCTTTATTATAGGTAATACATTTATGCTTAAACACCACTGCATCTCTATCAGTCAGTTTTCCATCACTGTGATAAAGTACCTAAGAATCCTCAAGATTATACCACCCTCCAGTGTCTCCAGGGCCCGCAACCACACCTACAACACGAGTCTTTGGAGGACCTTCCAGACCCAAGGTCTAAACAGAGGTCCCACTTCTTTTCTGTTTATTCTTGAGTTGCCTGGTGCATCTACAATCATTTATTTCTCTCTCTCCTCATATTAATCTGTTTTTAAATCATTGTGTTCCACTTAGGTGAGTCTTTTATCAACATTTATACTTAAATATTTGTATTTATTTATTTTTATTTTATGTGTATGAGTGTTTTGCCTACATGTACGTAAGTGCTCCAGGTATGGGTAATGCCTGCTGTAGCCAGAAGAGCTTGTTCAGTCCTCTGGAACTGGATTTATAGACAGTTGTTAGCCACCATATGGGTGGTGGTACAAAGCCATCTCTTCAGTGTCTACTTACACATTTTAAGCCTAAGTAAATATTTTTATTTAGCAGTTAGGTCTGCATCACTAGATTTTTAAAGAACATGGGATCTTTTCAATTCAAGTTGAATATTTGGCTTTTTATGTTTAGTATATTAAAAACGGAAAAATTATTCTCTTTCAAAATCTTCACTGGCTATACATCTGACAGGGGGATTAATATGCAGAGCATATGAAGAATTAAAAAAACAAAGAATCAAGAGAACAAATGTCTCAATTAAAAAAAATGGGCAATAGATCTGAACAGAGAATTCTCCAAAGAAGAAATAAAAATTGCTAAGAAACACCTTAAAAGTGCGCAGCATCCTTAGTAATACAAATCAAAACCACTTTAATATTTCATTTTACTCCAGTCAAAATGACTAAGATCAAGAGAACAAATGACATCAAATGATGTCATGGATGTGGAGAAAGGGGAATGCTCAGTCACTACTGGTGGGATTGCACACTGGTATACAACTACAGTGGAAATCAGTGCGCGGAGCTCTTAAAAACTAAGACTGTATCTACCATACAATCCAGTTATACCACTCCTTGGCATAGACGCAAATAACTCATCCTACTTCAGAAATACTTGTTCGATCATGTTTGTTGCAGCTCTTTTCACAATAGCTAAGAAATGGAAGCAACCTAAGTGTCTCTCAACTGATGATTGGATAATGAAATTGTGGTACATTTACACAATAGAGTTCTACTCATTGGAAAACAAAGACAAAATCATGGAATTTGCAGGTAAATGGATGGAACTAGAAAACGTTATAGTAAGTGAAGTAACACAGACTCAGAAAAACAAGTGACGTATATTCTCTCTTATTTGTGGATCTTAGCTCTGAATCTTTAGATATGAATATATATTCTGATGTAAACACGGGGCTTTGGTATTCTATGAGTTTACAGTGGTATAGGGCAGATCTTTAATTCTGGATTGGTCAACTTAAAGAAGAGAGAGCTGATAAGACATAGCTCCAAGTGAAGCTATGTCCAGGTATGGCCTTGGACTTTTCTAAACTGGTCTAGACTGGTCATGCAGAAGAGGTGCCCTGCTGGTGGGAGAGTGAGCCAGGCTTTTGTCCAGGTGAAAAAGAAGCCAGAGATTTGCTACCTTTGTTACCTACCAGTGGCCCTTTTCTGATCTACTTATCAGGGAGACGGCAGCTTCTAGTCCTTCAATACTAGTGGAGTTGGGAGAGCCTGTGGTCCAGAACAGGTGAGCCCTGAGACAATCAGCTCATGTATCTACATGCTGCATTTATGAAGCTGCTTATGATAGAATAGCCAGGCACCACTGTCTGTGTTTGTACTTGAACAAAGTGACTGTCCAATCTTTCAACCTGCAGCTGACATTCTCTGACAGACAGATAGGCAAGTATCTCCCAATGTAGTTTTCCTGGTGGAGAAAATAGGGCCAGTTTCAGGGTCAGCCTGTCTTTAACAGCTCCCAGGTAGGACTCCTTGACCTTTCCTTTAACTCCAAATTCCTGCAGGGTGAGAGCAGCCTGGAAAGGACAGGGTTTAGCATCTTGTCTCCCACAAAAGAGTCCAACCTCTCTGAGGCCCTGTTCTGCGTGCCTTGCTTACAGGCCTGCTTCACCTCAGTTCTTTTCCTGGGCTAATGGGATTGCCCTCTGTGCGTGGCCCTCCTTGAATGATTCCCACCTCTTTCCTTGTCCTCCACCCCTTGCCAGGCTCCCCTGCTGATCTGCCTTCTTCAGACTTTCCTCTTTCCTGCCTTGGCTCAGGCACTCTGCCTCTTGCCCTGTGCATTTAGATGATGGGGACCAGTTGGGGTTCAGGAAGTCAAGTCCTGGAGTGAAAGCCTCAGGTGTGAATCTTCTCCTGGTCTCCTATCCCACATTCTTCTCTGAAGCAAACAGAAGAAACTAGTTTACATTCCTCAAGCCAGGTCAGCCATAAAACACAGTTAACATTACTCCAAATTTCCTCTGCCTTAGTGTGTAACAGCCACTATAATGGAGTAAAGTCTCATTCCAGAGGAGTTGTGCTGCTTTCCTAGGGGAAGGCAAAAACTACCTAGAAACAGCCTAGATAATCTTTGCTGAGTCTACTCCCCACCCCAGGTCTGCTACCATTAGCTCAGGCCCTTTCTGTCCAGTCTTATTTCTGCTCAACCGCCCGTGCTTCATTGAACCTAAGGGTAGAAGTAGATGGTCTACCAGGGGTCTCTGTATTTTCACTCTGAAGGCTCCTGTGCTATGGTTAAATACATTTATAATGCTTCTTTCTGGTTAACTCGATGATGTTGGGGTTGGGAGGGGGGGTTGAACATAACCCTTTATGAGTCGTGGAAAGGGAACATCTCCATTTCCATCCTGAAAATTCGCCCTGTGGGAAGACCCCACAGACACAGTAATTATTTGAAGTTGCTGACAGAATGGCTGATGACACAGGATCCCAGCGTCCTGTCCTCCTCCTCAGGGTATAAGGGTGAGGGGGCAGCTGCTTCCTGTAAAGATTTCTGCAGTGCCTCCAGGCTTCCCCTGTCTACTCAAGTATCCAGCCCTCCAACATCTGTGTAACCAATTTCCTACATTAAATCCCTCCTGCCTAATTGCCTGCCTGCTGTGCTTTTGGACAAGTCAGCAAATAACGTGGAATCAGAGAGCGAGAGGGAAGGGCAGTCAGTATCTCTAAACTTGCAAGTCCTTTTTGCCCAAGAAATTTTCACAGGACTTCAGGTATAGACATAAAAATATATATATGTAAGCCTAATATTTACTAATAAAATCATGTTTTACTGCAGTTCTTTGGTATATATATGTAATTTTACAGTTTACTGAAGATGAAAGCCAATTTGCATAGTAATAAGATAGATGTGCTTGTTCATTTTTATATAAATAATTACATTTTGATAGAGTTATTAACGCTGAAGGACAGAGAGCATCTTCAGTGTTTCTCAAAGTTGATCAGGGTTTGGATTTTATCATTATGAATGCTGAGAATGTCATGTGTCATAAATATACAGCACAGATTAACTGAAATACGGTTAGGGACATTTCAGAAAAATGACGGGCCATTCGGTCCTAATCTCAACCCAAAGTTCATTTAGCTTTTAAAAATATATGAAACTCAAGTCAGCAACTCAAACAATTTGTAAAAGCAAACATTTTAAACAGAATACAACCTAAAGATGCACCATTTGATGTTTATATTCCAAGGACTCATGGTAGGAAAATATTTTATGTTTTACTTTCCATAATGAAACCATTATGTTCCCATTACAGTAGAACATGTTCCGTGTGTAGTGAAAACACCACGGTTCAGAGCATGCAGTAGTCTTGAATCCGAGCCAGGCTGTTTCAGAGAGTGCTCACTTCTCGGTGCCACATCGCACAGTGGCATGTGCAGAGAGAAGGAACTGAGTGGCGTCGGAACCGAGGCTTTAATGAAGTCTCATGATGCAACACTGTGAGCACTGCAGAAACACCTTTGATTCATTCTGCATTTGATTTTGAATTAATTTTTGGTTATTTCACATTCAAAAACATTTAAAGTTGCCAAATTTTTCCGGAACCCCCACATTCCCTTATGTAGTCCCATAAGGGGTTGAGAAGCTGTAGTTTAGTTAAGAGCCACACCCAGCAGTCATCTCAGCAGCATGCCAAAGACATTTTCATCGCCCCATGGATTCCAAGGATTTTTAGGATCTCTGTGTTATACATTTCAAAACAGAAAAATGTTTTCGCTAGAAATGCTACAAAAATATGAAGAAGGGCTATGGATAGGAAAAGGTGAATAACTGAGTTTGTAAGACAAAAGCCACAAAAATGTCTCATAGAGCTGGCCCAAATAATTCGCATAGTGTAGGATGTAACACAAAAGCTCTGTCCAGCACTGAGATAGAAGCCCATTTTGCTGGAGACTGTGGTCTACTGAAGCCCCTATCCCATTGTCAGTGGGATGAAAGAGAAGAGGCGGGGTTTCTGTTGACTACTTTGAGGTAGGGAATGTCGGAGTTGACTTGGCATTACCTGGAAAATCTGCTGTAGGAGATGATGAATTCCCATATATGAATATTTGCCACTTTTAAGACCAAGGGCACCTTGGGCAGTGACAGCCTCTCTGTTTGTTCATTAGTATTCACTGTACCATCTGAGACCAACCACACATTCAAACAAGAAACCACACTGTGACCCAGCCACAAGCATAAGAAATCTAGTCTTATAAGTGAGTAGATTTGAATCTAGGTCCTCAATTCTATTCTGTTTGATGAATGTGTCTGTTTTTATGATAGCACCATGCTGGTTTTATTACTATAGCTCTGTGGTATAATTTGAAACTGGGGATGGTGATGCCCCAGCATTTCTTTTATTGTTCAGAATTGTTTTGGCTATCCTGGGTTTTTTTTTTTTGTGTTTCCATATTAATTATTTTGTGTTTCCATATGATTGTTTTTTTCAATTTCTGTGAAGAATTGTGTTGAATTTTAGTGATGATTGCATTGAACTGGTAGATTACTTTTGAAAGAATGGTCATTTTAATACTAATATTTTCAAAATATTAATCCTACTAATCTATGAGCAAGAAAGATCTTTCCATCTTCTGGTATCTTTTTCAGTCTCTTTCTTTAATGTCTTAAAGTTTTTATCACAGAAGTCCCTCACTTCTGTGGTTAGAGTAATTACAAGATAGTCTATGGTTTCTGAGGCTGTCATGAATGGGATACTTTCCCTGATGTCTTTCTCAGTATGTTTGTTGTTGGTGTATAAGAAGGCTACTGATTTTTATGTGTTAATTTTGCATCCTACTACTTTGCTGCATGTGTTTATAAGTTCTAACACTTTTTTGGTGGCATCGTTAGGATATTTGTGTATAGAATCATGTCATCTGCAAATAAAGATACTTTTTCTTCCTTTCCAATTTGTAGTCCCTTTACCTCCTTCATTTGTCTTATTTCTCTAGATAAGACTTCAAGTACTGTATTGAGTAGGAATGGAGAATATGGACATCCTTGTCTTTTCCTGAGTTTAATGGTAATGCTTTGAGTTGTTCTGTTTAGTATGATGTTGGCTGTGGGTTTCTTATATACTGTCTTTATTATGTTGAGATATTTCCCCTGTATCCCTAGAGTCTCCATGACTTTTTATTATGAATGGATGTTGTGTTTTGTCAAAGGCCTTTTCTTCATCTGATGAGACAATCATGTGCTTTCTGTCCCTGAGTCTGTTTATATGATGAATTACTTTTATTAATGTACATACACTGAACCATTCTCTTGGATGAAGCCTTGAAGCTGCATCTCTGCTGGCTAGCTTTCCCAGTACCAGAACGTGCTATGCATGCTACTGACAGTGAAAGATAATCATTAGCCTTACCCAGCTATGAACCCTGTGAGCTATAGAAACAACTGCCTGGGCAAACTCTGCCAATGGTGCGATAGTGGCATGAACATTATGTCCCTTCCTTAGCTGTGGGATCCACCTGGTAGGTTGATCAGACTCAGGGCATACACCCATACTTGCAAAGCACAGATTAGAATTGATAGGCCTTAAAAAAGCTGTATAGAAAAATAAAAATGAAAAAAGTACAGATAATGAATGGAGGACATGAAATTGGCCGGCGGAGGGGGACAGTGACAGGGAATGGGAATGAAGAGAGGGAGGGGTCAGAATGTGATCAAAATACACTGTATGAAATTCTGAAATCAATACAAAAAAGTTTTACTCAAAAAGAAGAAAATAAATAAATAAATCTCCTGGTGGGGAGAAGCCGAGTAGATCAACAAACACTCTCTAGCAGAAGTGGAAGTTACAGCATTTACAAGAAAATTGCTTTGCTAGTTTTGCTGTTTGAAATCTGTGAGATTACCAGGCATGGTAGCTCACACTTACAGCTTCTGCATTCAGAAGGCTGCACATAAAAGTCTGAGGCCAGGCTGGGACACAGAGTGAGACTCTGCCTTAAAAAAAAAACACAAACAAACAGGGCCAGGCACGATAGTGCATGCCTTTAAGCCCAGCACTTGGTCAGCAGAGGCAGACAGATCTCTGTGAGTTCAAGTCTAGCCTACTCTACACAGTGAGTCCCAGATCAGCCAGGGCTACATAGTGAGACCCTGTCTCAAAAACAAGCAAGCAGGCAAGTCAGCAAACATACAGAAGGAGGAAAACAAAAAGAGAAAAAAAGGAAAAGAAAGTTTGTGGGATATATTATCTATTATTAATCTAAAGTAAAAGATTATGGTGCCTTTTTTCCATTGAAGTTTCAAGTTCTTAAAACTTAGTTTAATAATAATACTTGTTTTAAATTTAGTAGAGGAAATGTATAATCTATTATGTAAAACAAAACATTTATTTCTTGTATTTAATGTACCAAAATTGCAAATGTGGTGAACGAAACCATATGTCTTGCTAATACTTAGCACTATAGTGACTAATCCTTACCCTAGACCAGGAATTTTCTGTGGAATTACCCTAGGATAAGCTAATTGCAGAGGGGCTGCTTTATTCAAAGTACCCCTGGGCCTGGAGCACAGTGGCTGGGGTGTGGAGCTGCCACAGATGCAAGGTGTTAACCACAGATGTAAGTCTTGGTGCATTCTAGAAGCCTTTTCTTTCCAGAAGTTCACAGGTTCATCAATATCACAGCATTCTCTATAGGTCCAGATTTATTCATTTAGTAACTACAAGAGTTACTATGATTCTGCTTAAATCTGCATTTGTTATTAAGGATGAACTTTTTAAAAATGTTGCTTATTATAGCAATTTCTTTGTATATGTATGGAAGAAAGCACAGCTCAGCACATGTCTGTTTGGACTCTGTCTAATCTTAGATACATCTGTGATAACACAATCACTTATTTTAAATTAACCCAGTAGACAAACGTTGATGTAAGATTATAGCTATATGGGTACCTCCTAAGAAATAAGAGTTAAAACAGAACCACCCATTAAACTAATAAACTTTCAACTGAGTTGCCAAGAAGTTCAAAATTAAAAATAAATGACCACAATGAGAGGTTTATGGGAAGGTTATTGAGACTGTGAGGGTAACTAAGAAACTGTGCCAAGGATTCAGGAGAATTATGGCAAAATAAATGTTGAAATTAATAATGCAAAGGCTAGACTTACATGTAGAATCAAAATATTTAAGAAAAAGAACGTTTGCAGAGATAATGGTATGGAAGGAACAAGAAAATCCTCATATAATACTGTCAACCCAATGACTTGGGAAGTCATTTCTCACAGTGCTCTATCACATAATCAAGAAAAGAAAAGCACATTGCAGAACTATGCAATATATCTCATGGCTCTCAGACCATCACCGTGTAGTGATGATATTTAAACCCTTCACATTGTAACCTGAGATCTTCAGGCGTCTAGTAACTTGCCTTTGGGGGATGTTTAGGTAGTGGGAAGGCCTGGCTCCTGCATGCTGCCTTCTATTATTGTCACACTAAAGAAGGAAGAAGGCCTCTTGCCCTGATCCCATTCTGAGGGCTCTGTTGTGTGGCACTATTCCTGGGGACAGATGAATAAACATCTACTCATCCCAAATAGGGAACCAATAACAGACCAAAGTAAGGACACCACCAAAGTCTAACTTGGTGAATGAATGAGTTTTATTGGGTTATAGGTGGGAGGTTACTTACAGGAACAGAAATGACTCACAGAAAGCAACATCACCAAAAGCCTGTCCTAGCACTAGTGACAGCTCATGAAATCAGATAACCTGGGAAGCACACTGCACAGCCTGTAGATAGCTCAATAGGCTGGGGAGTGTCTTTTCAAGGTAGCTCAGTTGGTCTGAGCCCCAGGAAGCTCAGCTGGTCCCTGCTTCTCCCAGGTGGCTTGACAGGTCCTTAGAACTTACCCTTGGGGAGGGTGAGGCCTAGTGAATTTGGTCAGTTTCAGGGACTTCCTGAAGATATTGGATTGTTTACTTCCTGAGCTTAATGAGCTTCCCTGTAGGACAGACAGACCGTCATCCTCTCAGTTTCCTTCCAGGACAAGACATAGAAGGCCTTGCTGACACTGGTACCTGGGATCCTCTGATCAGGCATAGTGCTGAGTCCTGCCTCTCTTCCTGCACAGCCATTTCATGCCATAGTACTACTCAAGGTGGTACTACTCAACAACTTCACCCGGAAATATGCAAAGGAGCGAGATCTGATTTCAAGACTTGTCACATTACAGTATTCAAAATATTCAGTTTGTCGAAGGAAAAAAAATGAGGAAGAAACAGAAACGTACAGCACAAATACAGGTAATAATGTGGTCAGCTCATTCATTGCACAGGAAGTGTAGATGTTAGGCTTGTCAGGCAAGACTCTAAGGTACATATGGTAGACATGCTCAAAGAACTAAACAGAATCGTATCTGAGCATCTGCAGTGAGAAATGATGACAACACCTCCCCAGATAGAGGTGATTAATCAGGAAACAAGTAGGAATTCTGAATTAGAAAAGTATAGCAAATGAAACCAATAGCTGATTCTATTAACAAAGGTAGATATGAGCTGGGAGAGCAAAAAAAAAAAAATCAGTGAACTTGAAGATAAAACCAGTTGAGATGATTTGATCTGAGAAACAGAAAAAGAATGAAACGAAATGGGCAGAGATGAGGATGGAGTACTCATGGACATAGGTTTTGTTGGGGGAGGGTGGCAAGATATTCTGGAATTAGATAATGGTAATGGTATGCATTTTTTTCTTATGCCAAAAATACTCAAAGGTTTATTTTCAAAAGTAAATTTTGGGACCAGTGAGATGCTCAGTGGGTAAAGGTACTTGGAACCAAGCCTAACCACCAGAGTTCAGTTCCTGGAACTTTATGGCAGAAGGAGAGAACCGAACCCACTCCTAAAAGTTTTCCTCTTACCGCCACATGTGCACACACATGCACACACACACACACACACATACACACACACACATTAAATAAAGACATGTAAGCTGGTTGTGGTGGTACCTGCTTTTATTCCCAGCACCTGGGAGGTAGAGGCAGGCAGATCTCTGTGAGATTGAGACCAGCCTGGTCACCAAAGTGAGTTCCAGGCCAACTAGGCCTATAGGGAGAGACTCTGTCTCAAATACACAAAATTAAAATAAATAAATAAATAAATAAATAAATAAATAAATAAATAAATAATGTAAGAAAGAAATGTAAACAAATTCTTTTACACAGTAGCTTTTATGTTGTGAAGATTGTGGTAGATGTTCCTTGGGGGCAGGAAAGATGGAGAACGTAGGAAAGATAGAATGATATAATTTTGTCAATGAGTGCATATGCAGGCTTGTTACATTCCTGTAGACTTAATGTCATAGTCCTGTAGCTCTCGAGTACTCAATCAGAATGTATGTTATTACATAAGGGAGAAAAAGGTTCTAGAATGACATAAAAGGCAAAACCTTCCTATGCTCGGGGCTCAGTTTTGTTTTGTTTTGTTTTGTTTTGTTTTTGGTATAAATCCATTGAGTTAGTGCCAGTACAAATAAAACTGCTCCCTGGAAGAAAAGTCCCAGTCTCTCTGTACAAAGCTCCTGCGACAGAATTACCTTTCAATAAAAATTGTCTAAAAATATTTATTAAAATGTAATTTTTGTATACACTGAACAGAAGGACTTTGTTGATTAGCATGCCAAGAAATTCACAAAACATCGGGAAGGAGGCAGATCCCCAGAGCTGAAAGGACCAAGGTGACCCTTAGGCAGCCATGGGAATATGGAAACTTGCTTTTGGTTCCTTTTACAATTTTACTTTGCCTTTCACACAAACCCCTTCCCTCTGTGCCACTCATCTTCCTACACAGCCGTCTGGCTGGGCCCAGGTCACTGACTGGCCTGAGTGCTTGGGAAGGACAGCGTCCTCTGCTTTAATCACTGATGGGCAAGCCTCTTCCCCACACTACCCCAGTACAGGGATGCCAAGCACACACAGCCAGGTGGACAAAAGGAAGAGAAGCTAAGGAAGCTTCTATTGTGAAACCAAAGTGAAGGAATGGACAATGTCTGTCAGTGGGTTTGCTTAAAGTTTTTAGCTTGAGATAATTTACATTGTAGTGCTACAAAGATCATAGGATAGTAACACCTTATTTTGCAGACAAAACACACATGCACATTTGAAGGGGAACTTATGCTTATGACATTTAATGTGTTTATCATTGGTGTGCATTCATTGGGCATGGTACTACTATGTTTCACAAGGACATTTTCATACATGTATGCTAAGTACTGTGAACATATCCCCCCAGCTCTGACCTGTCCCTTTTCCTGTCCTCCACAGCCCAGTAGTTCCCCGTTTATTCTTCTAGACAATTTTACTCTGCCTTTCACACAAACATGATCTTGTATATCTATATAATATCTGGGAATTGCAAATGAAAGGAAGCATGCAGTATTTGTCTTTCTGAAACTCACTTCATCCACTCAATAGATTGTCTCAGGTTGCATCCATTTTCCTGCAAATAACATAAATCCATTCTAAAACACACACACACACACACACACACACACACACACACCTCACATTTCCCTAGCCATTCCTCTGTTGATAGACACTTTAGTTCCATTACTTGACAATTGTGAAGAGTGCTGCAATAAACATGGTTAAGCAAGAATCTCTGTGCTGTGTTGACTTGGATCCCTTCAGGTAAATATCCAGGAAAGGTATAGCTGGGTCACATGGTAGATCTATTTTTAGACTTTTTGAAGAACTTCCATTCTGAGTTCCACAATAGCTAGACTAGTTTACCTTCCCACCAGCAGGGTATAAAATGTTCTGAAAGGTCAACTTCTTTCTAAAAATTGTGATCTAAAGTCAATGTTGGTCATTCCCAGGTTAGTAAGTAGCTTAGTGAGCCTAATCAGGGTGGAACAGTCTGTGAAGTGAGCAGGTACAGGTCACGTCTGTGGATAGGCTGTTCTGTTTGTTTCTTTAGCCACATATTCCGTTCCTTGAGCCAACAAGTGGTCCTTACCATTCTGCATGGTCCTGCCCTGCTTGGATTCCCGGGAACGGAAGCTGTACATCCCCAGTTGAGTGGCCACCAGAAACGCACCCGTTTTCCATTCTACTGCTTCTGGCTGCAATATCTTAACGCTGGGAACTTTTCTGTAGGGTGGAAGTGAGTAACTCTCTGAACATAACCTCAGGATAACCCACAGCAAGAAGAACCACAGCATCCAAGTCATTCTTGAATATTAAAAAGGGCGTCTGGAACAGAGAAAGCAGAAAACAGTCGTTTTGTTGCACCAGAGTAGCCAAGATAAAGCTGTGTCCATGCTTCTCCATTAAAAGGGAATTTTCAATTTCTTCTGCAAAGATGACTTTTTGGGCTCCTTAGTTCTCATTAGTGGTCTGAGAATAAGGCTAGATTTTGAGTTCTAGTTTTATTGTACTATCCCTAACACATGGTAGCACTTTAAATAAAGGTAGGGTGGTGTATACCTAATAAAACAGGGCTGTCTTTTCTCAGGCTCCCCAGCACCACTTCTGTACAGCGTTAAACCCAGTGACTGGACAGGAACTTTTATATGACGCCTACCAGAACAATCTGTGTTTGAATCAATTTCCTGCCTTGCATTATAAACTTTGTGAATTTCTGCACAAGCAATTTGAGAAAACCAAGATTTAATTAAGTTAGTGGACCTATGAATTTGTGCAGGTTCAAAGGGAAATGGTCCTTTCCCCTACTGTCAAGCCACCAAGTGTGCTGTTGGGGTGGCATCCTGGCTCTGGAGGTAGCACAACCTCAGCAGGCTATATGGTCTGACTAGTTTTCCACACTTGGATTTTGTTCGCAAACACTGTGTACGGTGCTTAGGATCAGTATATGAAAACAAAATAAACATCTTATGGCTATCTTAATATGCCTATTCATTTTGATGTTGTCTTGCTGTTCTTGCATAGCTACAAATCGTCTTGAGCTGTATGCACAGCAGCTCTGCTTGCTGGTCCCAGTGAGCGTGATGGCCGGGAGAGCAGGAAGGACACTTCAGAGATGCTCTGGCCTCCTCAGGACCCTATGCATAACTGCGGAATGTACTGGGCTTCTCATTTCTTTTTTTTCCCTTCTGTCCGGATGATATTGCTATAAGCTATACTTTCTTTGTATCATGCCTTTAGGAAAGATTTGTAAGCAACATGTAGTGGCAGCAGAAGGCCTAGGTTGCTAGGGCTGTGGTGATGGAAGACTTTAATTTTTATTATTTTTATTATTGCATCTTTGAAAATGTGATGGCCATATTAAATTGCCATCAGAAGCATAAATATATTTTATTTTATAAAGATTAACAGAATTAAAACTGTATGTATTGATAAGTTAAAGATGGAACCTGGCCCTAATAATACCAAACTCAAAACAGCTCTTGATCAGAAAAGTACAGAAAAGGGTACTTGAAGTGGTGCCTTGTAGGCCCCTTATTCTTAGTGGTCTTTTTGAAGTGATTAAAAAAATTTACAAAAATTTTATTGAGAATTTCATACATGCATATAAGGTGTTTTGATCAAATCCATACCCACTCCCTCCTCTCCAACATTCCCCCCTCTGAAGAGGCAAACCTAAAATCTTTTAAAGATTAGATACAAGCTCACAAATACTTTTCACATTTTTGGCCTTGGAACAGAATATGTTGCTAACAGACCCAAGGACATTTTGACTTTTAGCCAAGAAACTGACTACATTCCTTTGGGGTCTTTTTACCCCAGCTGCCTAGCCAATTCCTACCTCCTATTCTTACCACACTATTCTCTGAAGGGGTTACCCAAATTGCCAATAGGGAATCGGGACCCTGACCACTCTGGCTTCTTCCATGCTGAACAGGGATGCAGGGTGAGGCAATTGGAATACCCCTTCAGTGGGTCTGTCTAAAAGACTCCCAAATTGCATAACTTTTGTCTCTAATGGGAGAAAAAATACCTTGAATCATGATGTGAAGGAGAAGTAAAAGCAAGAGTAATTAGCATTACAAGTTCTAGATATGGAACTAGAAAAAACTCAGAACAGGGTAATTTTCAAATGTTCATATGAAAGTCCATTGGAGTTTCTTCACAAGGGCTTCCAAAAGCATCCCTCTGTGGGGTTCCTCCTCATTTTTCTTTTGTCTTCCAAGGCTGGACTAGTTGGCTGGGAAGAGTGGCTGGATACTCAGGTGAGGGTCCAGTGACCCTGCTTGGCTCTCCTTTAATGAATGAGCACAATCATCAACAAGCCCAGTTGTGACTATGTTTAGTGATCAGGCTCAGCCGAAGTCATGATGATGGTATTTATTTCATGCAGAAGGGACTGCTGTATTTCATCATCTTTTTAAAAACACCTGAAATTTAAAAGGATTTGGCGCTAGGAGCCACATACAATGGAGAACATATGTTGTTTATTTTTCCGAGTCTGTGTTACTTCACTTAGTATAACAGTTTCTAGATCCATCCATTCACCTGCAAATTTCATTATTTCATCTTTCTTTACTGCTGAATAGAACTCCATTGTGTAAATATACCACATTTTTGTTAACCACTCTTCAGTTGAGGGACACTTAGGTTGCTTCCATCTCTTAGCTATTGTGAAAAGAGCAGCAACAAACATGGTTGTACAAGTGTCTCTACAATAGGATGAGTCCTTTGGGTATATGCCAAGGAGTGGTCTAACCAGATCACATGGTAGGTTCATTTTTACTTTTTTAAGAGTTCTCCACACTGTTTTCCATAGAGGTTGCACGAGTTTGCAATCCCACCAGCAGTGAATGAGCGTTCCCTTTTCTCCACATCCTTGCCAAATTTGGTATCATTTAGTCTCTTGATCCTAGCCAGTCTGATTGGGGTAAGGTGATACCTTAGGGTAGTTTTAATTTGCATTTCCCTAATTATTAATGGTGTTGAACACTTCTTGAGATGTTGCTTAGCCATCTTTATTTCCTCCTTTGAGAACTCTCTGTTTAAATTTTTAGCCCATCTTTTAATTGGGTCATTAGGTTTCTTGCTTCTTTGTTTTTTGAGTTCTTTATATATTCTGGATGTTAAACCTCTGTCAGATGTGTCACTGGTGAAAATTTTTTCCCATTCTGTGGGTTTTCTCTTCACTTTTTTGATTGTTTCTTTTGCTGTACAGAAGCTTTTTAGTTTAATGAGTTCCCACTTGTTGATTGCTGACCTTAATTCCTGAGCAACTTCTGTCTCGTTTAGAAAATCCTTTCCTACACCTATATCCTGTAAGTTACTGCCAATATTTTCTTCTAATAGTTTCAGGGTTTCCAGTTTCACACTGAGGTCTTCAATCCATTTGTAGGCGACTTTTATGCAAGGAGAAAGATAAGGATCTAGTTTCATTCTTCTACAGGTGGAGATCCAGTTTTGTCAGCACCATTTGTTGAAGATGCTCTTTCCTCCATTGTGTGTTCTTTGGACCTTTGTCAAGTATCAGGTGGCTGAAATTGCATGTGCTGAGGTTTGGATTGTCATTGATGTTCTATTGATCTATATGTCTGTTTTTGTGCCAGTACCATGCTGTTTTAATGACTATGGCTCTGTTGTATACTTTGAGATCTGGTATAGTAATCCCCCAGTGGTGCTCTTTGTGCTCAGGGTTGCTTTGGCTACCCAGGGTCTTTTATGCCTCCATATGAATTTAAGGATGCATTTTTCTAATTCTGTGAAGTATGTCACAGGGATTTTGATTGGGATTGCATTGAATCTATATATTGCTTTTGGTAGGATGGTCATTTTAACAATATTAATTCTTCTAATCCATAAACATGGGAGGTCCTTCTATCTCCTGGTGTCTTCCTCAATCTCTTTCTTTAATGATTTAAAATTTTCATTGTAGAAATCTTTAGTGTCTTACATCAGATTTATTCCAAGATATTTTAATTGTTTTGCAGCAATTGTGAATGGAAGCATTTCCCTGTATTCTTTCTCCAGTTGCTTGTTATTGGTATATAGAAAGACTAATGATTTTTATAGATTGATTTTATAACCTACCACTATACTGAAAGTGTTGATCAGTTCTAGGAGTTTTCTGGTGGTGCTTTTGGGATCTCTTAGGGTATAGTATCATATCATCTGCAAAAGGGGATAGTTTGACCTCTTCTTTTCCAATTAGTACTCCTTTAATTTCCTTCTCCTGTCTTATTGCTTGAGCAAGAGTTTCAAGCATTATGTTGAAAAGGAGTGGAGATAGTGGACATTCTTGTCTGATTCTTGATTTTAATGGGAATGCTTCCAGTTTTTCTCCATTTAGAATGCTATTGGCTGTGAGTTTGTCATATATAGCTTTAATTATGTTGAGGTATGTTCCCTCCAATCCAATTCCCCCTAGGACTTTGAACATAAATGCTTCCTGAATTTTGTCAAAAGCCTTTTCTGAATCTATTGAGATGAGAATGTGGTTTTTGTCTTTGAGTCCATTTATATGATTTATGGTGTTTATTGATTTGCATGTGTTGAACCATCTCTGCATCTCTGGGATAAAGCCTACTTGATCGAGGTGCATGATCTTTCAGATGTATGTTTGTATGCAGTTTGCAAGTATTTTTTGAGAATTTTTGCATCTATGTTCATTAAGGATATGGGTCTATAGTTTTCTTTTTTGGTTGTGTCTTTACCCAGTTTGGGTATTAGAGTGATGCTGGCTTCATAGAAGGAATTTGGGAGTTCTCCCTCTGTTTCTATCATTTTGAATATTTAAGTAGTATTAGTTGGAGGTCTTCTTTAAACACATGGTAGAATTCTGCTGTAAATCGATCTAGGCCTGGGCTTTTTTCAGTTGGGAGGCTTTGTATTACTCGTTCAATTTCCTTATATGTTATGGGCCTGTTTAAACAGTAAACTTTTGATCTCTTCTCTGTTTAACTTTAATGGTTCCCATATTTCAGATATCCATCCATTTCTTTTAGACTTTCAGATTTAGTAGGATATA
>NW_008345972.1:1164870-1183705 GCF_000622305.1 Nannospalax galili
TTAGAGCTATAAACTTCCCTCTTAGGACTGCTTTTAAAGTGTCCCAGAGGTTGTGTTGTGTTGTATTGTCCTTTTCATTGAATTCCAGCAATTCTTTTATTTCTTTCTTAATTTCTCCTTTGACCCACTCATTGTTTGGGAGTGTGTTGCTCAATCGCCATGAGTTCATGTAGTGACTAGAGATTTGTCCAGTGTTGATTTTGAGCCTTATTGCTTTGTGGTCCGATAGAATGCATGGAATTATTTCAATATTTTTTATTTGCTGAGGTTTGCTTTGTGTCCCAGTATGTGATCAATTTTTGAAAAAGTTCCATGAGGTGCTGAGTAGAAAGTGTATTCTTTGGTGTTTGGGTTGAATAATCAAAAGATGTCTGTTAGGTTCATTTGATGTATGGTATAATTTAATTCAGATGTCTCTCTGTTTATTCTCTATCCAGTTGACCTGTCTAACAGAGACAGTGGGGTAGTGAAGTCTACTACTATTACTGAGTTGGGGTTAATCTATGTCTTAAAGTCTTGTAGTCTTTTATGAATTTGGGTGCACCAGAATTTGGTGCATATATGTTAAGGATTGTAATATCTTGTTGGTTAACTGTTCCTTTGATCAGAATGAACCTAACAGACAATCTCTTCTGATTAGTTTTACTTTGAAGTCTATTTTGTCATATATTAGAATTGCAACCCCTGCTTGTTTCTTAGTGGCACTTGTGTGGAATATTCTTTTCCATCCTTTTACCTTAAGGCAGTGCCTGTCCTTGAAGCTGAGATGGGTTTCTTGCAGACAGCACCTCACCCCAATCAGACTGGCCAGGATCAAGAGAACAAATGATACCAAATGCTGGCTAGGGTGTAGAGAAAGGGGAATGCTCATTCACTGCTGGTAATGTATTGGCTGCTGCCATTTTGATTGCTGTTTGTGTTCTCTGTGTAATTTTGTGTGTCCTATATTATATCTTTGTTTATTTTCTTTTGTTGCCACAAGGTATAGTTGGTTCTCTCTCTGCTCTCTGTATTGCTTCAAGTATTCTTTGAAGGGCTGGTTTTGTGGATATGTATTCTTTCACGCTATTCATGTCATGGAAGATTTTTCTTTTCCCCTTAAGTATAATAGATATTTTTGCTGGGTATAGTATTCTGGGCTGGCACCTATTGTCATGTAGAACTGGAAATACCTTGGCTCAGGCTCTTAGTTTGCATTGATAAATCAGCTGTAATTCCTTTGTATGTGACTTGTTTTTCTTTTGCTGCTTTCAGTATTCTCTCTTTGTTCTGCGTATTTAGGGTTTTACTATGATATGTTGTGGGGAGTTTCTTTTCTGATCCTGTCTATTTGGTGTTCTATGTGCTTCCTGTATTTATATCGGGATATTTTTCATTAATTTCTGGAAATTCTCTTCTACAATCCTGTTTAAGATCTGGTCAACACCATTAACCTGAAACTCTTCTCCTTTCTCTATTCTTATGATCTGTAGATTTGGTCTTTTCATCATGTCCCACATCTCTTGCATATTCCATTCCTGTGTTTTTTTTTGTTTTTTTTTTTCCATACTCTTTGCTTGAGTGGTCCAATTCTTCAACTTTATCCTTCAGTGTTGATATTCTGTTTCCCATTTCTTTCATTGGTACAGGGTTCTGGTTCTCTCAGATTTAATTCAGAGGGAACTGAGCTTTGATTTGTTTGCTCATGTGTTCTTTAAATTCATTGAATTCCATTATCATGTTTATGATTGTTCTTTTAAATTCAGTATCCTGGGTTATCTCTAGGGGGTTCTCCTTGTAGAACTCTTCTACACGATTGGTGGGCTTTGCTGGGGACATAGTGTTTTTGTTTTCCATTTTATTATTCTTTCGTTGTGGTTTTGGCATGTGAATTTCTTTTGTTGTTTATGATTCTGATATGAGAATTAAGTTGATGTATACTCATGTTTGTATTATCCAGGTGCCTATATCCTTTTTTTATTGGTTATGTAAAGCTGGTTGGTACAGGGTTCAGGTTTTTTCAGGTTTATTTTGGAGGGAACTGATGGCTTCAGATCAGCTATTCAGGGGTACCCACAGAAGCCAAAGTCAGGCTCCTGTCAGGCACACTCAGGCTTCCTTCACCATGTGGTGGCAGGATCGAGGGTCTCTCAAAGCATTCCTATGTGCTGTCAACCCCATGCCAGAGGGAGGTCAGAGGGGGGTCAGAACTCAACACTCTCTGGTGGTCTGCTGAGATCCTAGCCTTAGCCTACCAAAGCCAGATCTGCCCTGGGGCCTTGGGAGGGGCCTCACAAAATCCCAGGTAGGGGGATGGTATGGCACAATTAGGGGACGCTCACCACCACATGGAGGCAGGATCCATCAGGGGCTGTCAGGCTGTCCCCTGGGTTCTCAGGCCCTCTGGTGGTTGGAGGCCAGAGGGAGTCCAGACTGAAGTGAATTTTTTTTTAACTGCTAAATTGTACTAACTCATAATAAAAGCTAGTCAAAGTTTAGAACACTCTGATCAAAATGGGTCTGAACATGTCTTTCAAACCCCTGCTGGTTGTAGTTAGGAAGAAAGCCTTCCAGTGGCTTTCAACATGTTCCTCAAATTTGCTCTGATCATAGTTGGGAGGGAACATTAATTCTCAGAGGGGACACTTCCTGTGAACATCAAAGCTGGAATCAAACAAAACAAAAGCCTCCTCCATGACCACGTAAATCCTGACCCTGAGGACAGCAAAGAAGATGAGAATGTGCCCATTGCTCCTGATCCAGCAAATCAGCATTTACATGGCATAAGTATATTTTAATCTAACATCTCTTCCAGTGTCTATGTATTATCAAAATATTCATTGTTTGTGTAGCTAGTAATTTCAAAATTTACAAATTGAAAAAAATGAAAATTTACTAATTTACAGTGATGTTATTAACAATAAACATTCCCAAATAATTTAACATTGCTTCCTAAGTTGACATCTTGCATTTTGTCTAATGAGTTCCACTTTTTAACCATTTCAATGTTTCATTTAAATATTGTAATCACTAGCATTTTATCTGCAATCTTAGATACAAAAAATTCCTATTTTGTACATATTAGCCCACTCAATACTGCATCTTCAAACCATAAATATTGAAAAATTCATAGTCTTAGTACTTTTACACATAGATTTTTTTAAGGTAAAAATCTTTAAAAATTTTTTTATTATTTTTATTTTATGTGTTTGAGTGAGGAGCCTGCATGTGTGTAAGTGTGCCTGTGTCCTACAATGCCCACTGAGGTCAGAAGAGGGGGTTGGATTCCCCTGGAACTGGAGTTACAGATGGTTGTTAGTAACCATATGGGTACTGGGAACCAAACCCAGGTCCTCTGCAAGATCAGTCAGTGCTAATTACTGCTGAGCCATATCTCCCACCCTTTAAGGCAAAAATCTTAAAGGAAAAACGTCTTACAAGGTACTGACAACCTGATCTAAAGGACTGGTGATACGGCTAAGTGGTTAAGAGTTTCCAGCTCTTCCAGAGGACCCATAGGTCCTAGGTTCTCAGCACCCATATCTGGAGGCTCATGACCTCCTTAACTCCAGCTCCAGGAGATCTGATGCTCTCTTCTGGCCTCTGCCTGCATCCACACATATGTGCACACACATATACATACACAGAAATAAAAATATCTTATTAATTGTACACAAACACGGAGAAAGTAACAGACCACTGCTCTCCCTCAACACCCCAACCCCCAAAGTGGTGGCAGACATGGCCTTTCTAAGTGGTAAAAAATATTTTTGTTTTCCTTTTGGTTTGTTAGGGAATGCTCAGGATGAATGCCATGGTATTCCACTTGCTGTGCCTGGCTTATCTCATTTAACATAATGTCCCCATACTTCCACACTTACATTGTAGTATACATCCCATTTCTTTTGTTTTGAGACAAGATCTGCCTGTACTTCCAGCTGGCTTGGAGTTTCCTATGTAGACCAAGGTGGACTCGATTTCACAGAGATCTGCCTGCCTCTACCCCCTGAGTACTGGAATTAAAGGTGTGTGCTACCACCCTTCCTTCTTAAGGGTGAAATAATATTTCATTATGTGTTTAGTTAATTTTCTTTATCTTTTTTTACCAAAAAGGAACTTTCTAAATGAGTAATCTTTAAGCAAGGATCATACATTACTAGTGGGAAAACAAATTTCAAAAGTTTTCTTAATGTTTATTATTTTTTGAGAATTTCATAAATGAATACAATGTGTTTTGATCTAACCAACCCCCCTTCCCCTCCAACTCTTCCTGAGTCCTCCTTGCATCCTTCTACCAACTTCATGTCTTCTCTTCTTATTATTTTTATTCTAAATGTATAACTCACTGAGTTCAGTTAGTACTGCCCACTTGAGCATGGTTACAGTGTTGTCTGCTGGGGCATGAGCACCTACCAGGGACCATATCCTTGAAGAAAACTGACTCTCTTTTCTCACTAACTGCCAACTGCTTTTATCTCTTCAACTAGGAGTGAGACCTTGTGAGCCTTTCCCCCATCAGTACTGTTTCCCCCCATCAGTACAGAATGTTGACTGGTTCAGTCTTGTGCAAGGTACCACAGCTGCTGAGAGCTCAGGGTATAACATCCTGCCATGTCCAAAAGAAACTAATTCACAGCAATCCTCCCAGTCCTCTGCCTTTGACTAATCTCATTTGTTTTTCAGCAGACAGTGCTACTCTGGGAGGTTACACTGTCTTCGGGAGGTAGGGCCTAGTTGGAGGAAGTAGGCCACTAGAGGGGTAGGCTTTATGGGTTTTAGTCTCACTCTGGTTCCAGCTCAAGCTTTCTTCTTCCAGACTGTTGATGTGATGTGACCTGCTGACTCACACTGTCTCTGCCACAGCACGAGTTGATCTTCCCATCATGTTTTCCCTGTCATGCACCCTCAAACCATGAGCCAAAATCTTTCCTCCCTTAAGTTGCTTCTTGTCAAGCATTTAGTTATAGAGATGAGAAAAAAACTCTTACAACATAACAATAAAACTACTTTAGCAAATGTCATACTTAAGTGATGAAATACTGAGACAGTTATCTTGAACATAGAAATTAGACAAATCTGGTTTAGCTTCTTTTAATCATTGTGCTGAATGATCCAGCACTGCAACATGTAAATAAATATAATTCCCATCACACACATGGTAGCTAACAATGGTCTGTAACTCCAGTTCCAGGTGATCTGATACCCACTTCTGACCTCCATGGGCATTGCACACACATGGTCACTTACATACAGGCAAAACACACACACACACACATATACACACATTAAATTAAAAAGAAAATTTAAAACTAGATAATATGAATCATTATTTATTGGATGTCCATTACCAGCAGGTAGGTTCATGTCTGTTGATACACCCAATTCTAGGTACTAAGAGACAATACACATGGTTATTAGAGAGGAGAAATAATGGTCATAAAATTTAAGCAAGTTGCATCGGTGCTCACAGTGGGTTTTGTACCCAAGCTCACGATGAAGCCATAGCTACTAGGGACTGTGCCATTTGCACAGCTTAGCAGTGTAGGATATGAGTGGATAGCAGAGGAAAGCTAGCTAACTCATAGCTAGAATGGTTACGACTGTCCTATGCAGACTAGAATGGAGGGTGTTCAACACATCTTAGAACCAGGAGACTAGGCAAGGTGTTCCCTGTGCCTGGGGCATGGGAGCATACTAGAAACCGAGGACACGTGGACCTGGAAATGGGAGGATCAGTCCAGCTGCCAGCACATCAGGGAATAATTCCATCAGCTTCTTGAAGTGGCTGTCACTCTACATGTGGAGCTTCTCGACTGTGAGTGCTCATGGCTTGGGGTTATTCATGCTTGAGTCCACTTACCTTGCTCCTGAGTTACAACTGGAAGTGATAATTCAGATCACATTTCTGTCCTCTGGGAGCCCCAAACCAGCAAAGTACACAAACGTGAACCAGACTTCATTGGAAGGTTAAAACTTTCAAACCTCCCATCTATTTTAGTTATTTCAAGGCACATGGTGTTGAGGTTAGTATATTTCAAAACTTAACAAAGAGCTTTATGAATAAAGGTACCAGCCAGTATTTTCAAACAAGAAAAAATATTATTTTATAGAACTATCTAGATCTAATTTGTTAAACCTGAAGTATCTTATAGTTAGAAATCATTACATATATATGTGCATATATATGTATATATCCATATGTAATATCACATCATATATGTGTGTATGTATATGTCTCTCTGTGTGTATATAAAGGGAACATAAGTTTGGACCTTGTCATATTATCACTGTAGTCAGAAGAATTCTCCTTTTGTCTCTAAGATGTCCATGCCTTGGACACTGGGTCCTGTAAGTATTACAGGGAAAAAGGACTATTATACATATGATTAATGTGGGAGATTTTGAGATGTGGAGGTTGTCCTGGATTATCCACTGGGTCCTCTCTAATCAAATGAACCTGATGGTGCAGAGAAGCACTCACAGTGCTGCTGTTGTTGACCCTGGTGATGGAGGAAAGGACCACAAACCAAGAAATGTGGGTGGTCTCCAGATGCTGGTCATAGTAAGGATGCAAATTCTTACTAGACTTGATTTAACCCAGTGAGACCCATGTCTGATTTCTATTGATTGTAACAAGTTAATTCATGCTGTTTTAAGCTGCAAAGTTTGTGCTGAAGAGCATCAGACAGCTCTGTTGTAGCTGAGGATACAGCATTACTCTTCATTATAAACAATAGGAACAACCTCCATGCCATTTCCATTTGTTTCTGAAGCATCACCTTGTTCTTCAACTTGATGTTCTTTCTAGAATATGTTTCTTCCATATTTCTAGAATCTCCTGTGCATCCTCCAAAATTCAGATCGAACAGCACCAGGCATAGACAAAGATGGCCACTGCAGTTGAAGTTTTACTGAGTGATAGTCAGATGAAACCTAATTAATTGTTAAGCTAAATGCCCAACAGACCAATCAGCTGGCCGGCCAACTCCATGTCCACAGACGCTGCTGAGTTCGGGCTTCTTCTTTCTGCCTGGATCTCACATAAGAGCCTTGTTCACATCAGGCATCTGGATAGTCACAATCAAGAGGGAAGGTCTACTGAGGCAGAGATGTGTGATGTTCAACATTGTGCCCTCAGTACTCTTCTAGGAGGAGGGAGTTCATGGAAGAAGGCTGAAGCCAGTGGTTAGCTGAGAGGTAGTACAGAAGCTCCATTCTTCTTGACTTTCTTACAAATGAAGAGCTGTATAATGACAAAATTTGCAAGCCTGAAAACAAATGACCTTCACTTTGAGCCCTGTGCAGGTGTAACCACCAGCCAGTTAGACCAGAATCTACCCAGGCTGGGAACAATGGTAAATACCATTTAGATCAGAATCATGAGACTACAGAATGGACACAGCTTGAGGAAAGTATTTCAGAGTCATAAATGTCCATGTTCTACAAAAAGTACTCCCAGTTAAATAAGTAGAGAATTCATGGTCTAAAACTCAAGTACTTGCAGCTTCAGGTCCATGCTTAGCACCCAGGGTCCTATGGAAAGGCTCCCGGGACAGTGGGACTGCACCATGAGTGATAGTTTGGAGTGATACCAGAGTCAAGATGGGTAAAAGATGGATGAGAAGAAGCTGACAGATTCATCCTGTACCATCAAGATGAGTCTTTGATTTGGGGCTCAAGACCAAGTGAAATATAGACAACAGGATGGTCCAGGTTCTAGGGCTGGGCCCAGGGCCAGACCACATTGTTTTAAGGGTTCATTACCATTTGAAGGCCACCTAATTCCAAATCTCACCCTCTTAAAGAGATGAGAGTCTTAATAAATGACTTTCTTTAGCCCGAAGGGCCTCAAGTACAAGCCTGTGATTTGAATCTTTTGCACTTGTAGCTGAGCAGGACCAGAGAGAGCAGGGCCTGGCAGCATCTGCGTTCCAGCCAAATCTTTCCTGATACATTCTCACATGGAGTTTCATCATCCCATGAGCCATACTTCCATGGTGGTGGCCTGTATCATATTTATCATGATTTATTTGTGAGTCTGAATCCCTCCTAAGGGCATTGGCCATGCCTAATCCATCCTGTTTTCTCAAGGCCCACCACAAAGACAAATGAGATAAACTAAGTAAAAGTCAATGATTGAAATGAGGTCACTTTTCAGTTCACAGGCTGCTCTGGTTTCTCGTTGTAGCAAATAAGCATGGATGGTTGCCATTTGCTGAGTCCTGTATTTATTCAAAAATTTGGGATATGTTTGTGTGTTTGCTGCCTTGAAATGGCTCTTGTCTTGGGTTATTGGTTTGTCAGTAGTGGCTAAGAGTTTATAGTCAAAATGTGCAAAATTATGAGTTAATTGCAAACCCAATAAATTGTACTGGTCATTTTTTCTAATTTGTGCCCTCTATTTTGGTACATGTTGTTTCTGGGGTTTTAGAGTTTTTATTTGTAGAATTCTAATATTTGGGGTGGTCTGTTCTCTTGTTTCTAGACATTCCCCAGGGATAGTATGGGTAGAACTATATAAAAACAAAAGGCACATTTTGGTTGAGAATTATAAAATGTTGCAGGAATCTTCCGACTTGAAGTGTTAGAACATTCCGTATTCCTACAAATAAGATCAAAAGACATTTGCCCATAAGACCGTTCAGTTACTGAAAAGGAAGAATGATGGCTTGAGAAAGTCAAAGAAGGCAAGCATTCACCAGGTAGGCTGGGTCTTTGTTTTCAAAGGACTTGGTTTGATTCAGAAAGAATCCAGTCTGTCTTTGAGGGCAATAAGAATGGAGGTCTGTCACTCAAACAGAGAACTCTAACAAAATGAGTTTCTCTGAGTTCCAGTTCTTTCTTCTATCTATAAAATAAAAACCAATTTAATTAAACTATGGAACTAGACCTCAGTATAGCTAATATGATATTGACAGCAAAAACAAAATTAGAGGGCAGACCTACTCACCCCAAAACAGAGTGTAAAGTTACAGTAATCAACACAGTGTGATATCCGTGAAGAAATAACTTGATGTAGAAGAGTTGACAGCACAGAAAGAGATCCACATAATTATGGTCATCTGATCGCTGGCAAAGGAACAATTGTCTTTTCAACGCATGTGGCTGGAGAAACCAAATAAACCATCAACCATCACAGGATCTTATGTAATAGTTCTACTGCCCTGGGTGTCCTCTGTGCTCTGTCCATTCCTTTCTCCTCCCTAACTCCTGCTGTTCACTGATCTTTTTACTATCTTCATAGTTTTCCTTCTTCCAGAATGTCACTATTTAGAACAACATTCTATCTTTTCAGATTGCCTTATTTTATTTAGTAAGTAAACCCTTAATGCATTTAGGGTTTCTTGCATGCCTTTACCTGGTTCATCTCCCTTTTGCCCTAAATACTATTCTTCTGAATGGCTGTTCTAAAACGTCTTTTTCTATTTACCCACTAAAAGTTAATTTTCTTAGTTTCAACTAGTGGAAATGATGAGTAAAGCTGGTATAAACATTTCTGTGCAGATATTTTTTGACATAGTTTTCAACTTTTGGGGGTAAATATGAAGTACTGCCGTGACATGGATACGTTAATTTGGTAAGAAGTCATCAAACTGGTCTCCACACTGGCTGTACCACTCTGGATTCATGCCAGCATAACTGCTGAGGGCTCCTGCATCATGGTCTTGCCTTGTTGACCTTGGCATTCTCGCTGTGGTAGTGAATAGAGATTCTCTCTAGAACTCTATTTGTCATTCTTTAATGACACTGCGTGTTTGGCACCTTTCTGTATCTCTAATTGTCATGAGTACGTCCCGTTGCTAAGCTGGTGCTACATACATTCTCCCTATTTTTTTTTTTATTACATTTTAAGGATGTTTTTAGGATGCAGCAAGATGACTTAGTAGGTAAAGGCCACTTTGAAGCCAAACATGATGACCTGAATTCAATCTGCATTTTTTGTTTTCTGACCTCCATAAATGCCCTCTGCCAAAATAAATATAGAAGTGTACAAAATTGTTTTCCTATTTTAGATGCAGGCTTTTGATTTTAATATTGCTTTTAATCATGTGTATCTGTGCTTGTCTGTGTGCAGGTATGTGCACATGAGTACGGGTGCCCACAAAGGCCAGAGGCATCAGATCCCCAGGAGCTGGAATTACATGCAGTTGCGATCTACCTCATGTGGTTGTTGGGAATTGAACTCGGGTCCTCTGGAAGAGTAGTGAGTGCTCTTAAACACTGAGCTATCTCTCTAATCTCAGTTGCAGGCTCTGTATCAGACAAATGTTTTTAAAAATACTTTCTCTTTCCCAAGGCTGGTCTTCTCATTCGTTCCCCCACCTGCTGTGATTTCTCTTCTGAAAATATTTTCTGAATCAGCCGCTTACTTATTCTCTGGATGATGTCCTTTTCAGAGAAGATTTTTTTTTTTTCCTGATAAAATATAATTTATGAACTCTCTCCAGGACTATGCCTTTGGTTTTGAATTGGAAGTATCATTGTCAGACTTTGGATCATCTAAATTAACTCTTATCTATCACAGGAATTTACAGTTAAGCACATTTCCATTTAGATCTATGATCACTTTGAGCAAATTTTGTGAAGGTTATGAAGTCTGTCTTTCCTTACCTTTTGCATAGCGCCACATGCCTGAGGCTCTATGTTTATTTTTATTTTTGGTCTTCCATTCTAGACCCTGTCTGTTCTTTGTGATGGGTTATGTCAGTTCTTCTGCCTTCAATCTCGTTAGTACTTTTCTTCATTCCTTTGGTCTTTTGCCGACTTCAGCCATTGAATATTTTATTTGTCACTGTGTTTTTCAGCCCTGGAAGGCCTCTGGCTCTGTTTTACACCTTCTGCTCCTTGCTGAAGCTTGCTATCATTTGTTTCAGACATGCTTTTGGTTTTCATTGAAGCAGTTCTCTAACAGCTGTTTTTCAGTGCTTTTAAACCATTCTAAGGACGAGCCACCTCAGTTTTGTTATTTGTCGATTGTTTTTTCCTGCTCAAGTTGTGATTTTCATGGGTTTGATCTGATGAATTATTTTTCTATGAAAACCTTGGTGATCTATGTATAAATTCGGGGATGATGCTTTAAAAATTAATTGAATTTTGAGAATTTCATACAAAATATTTGATCATATTTAGACTCCCTCGCTACCTGCACCCTTCTCATAGTGCCCCTTTGGTGTTTTACATACTCTGTCAATGTATAGTAAGGCTTTCAAGTTAGATTTGTCCCACAAATGCCCTTTGGTGTGGGTCTATGTACTGTAGACTGGTTGACCTGTCTGGTGTCATACCCTTAAAGAAAATCCGCTCTCCCTTTCCTAGAGTTATCAGTTGTCTATAGTTCCTCAGCTAGGGTCGGGGCTTCTTGCCCACTTCCTTACTTCTATGCTGGGACTTTGTCTGGTTTGGGTTTCTGGTGGTCTTGTGCATGCTGTCATCATTGTTGTGAGTTTATATGAGTAACTGTCCAGCTGTCTGGAACACTCTGTTTCCTTGTGGGCATTTCCCCAACTCTGGCTTTTACAATCTTTTGGCCCCCTCTTTCCCAGTGATCCCCGAGTAGAGGTTTGGCATAGGTGTCTTATTCAGAGACAAACATTCTGAAGTCTCCTATTTTCTGCATTTTGGCCAGTTGTAGCTTTCTGGGCTAATCACCATCTGATGCACGAGGAAGCTTCACTGCTGAAAGTTGAGAAGTGCATTAATATTCCTTCACTTCCTGTTCTGCTATGTTCCTTGAGCCTCAGATATAGTAGTTTCATCAAACATACATACATACATACATACATACATACATGAATAAATGAAAATGTGGTTGACTAAATGATGCATGCTTTTAAACTTCTATTTTAGCAGGACTTCCCTAGAATGACTGTGGAGAGTAGGAGCGGCACCTTGCTCTTGCAGGTAAGGATGTGTGGTGGTTTGACTGAGAATGTCCTCCATTGGCTCTGAATACTTGAACACTTGGTCCCTAGTTGGTGGGGCTGTTTGGGAAGGCATGACTATGCTAGAGGAAGTGTGTCACAGAGGGTGGGCTTTGTGAGTATGTAGCCTTAAGTCCAGTAGCCCTCTCTCTGTGTTTCCTGCTTATGCTTGAAGATGTGCATTCTCAGCTTTCTGCTCCAGTGGCCCCACCCCCTCCTGCCACCATGCTTGCTGCCATGATGGACACATCCCTCTGGAACTGTAAGTCAAATAAATTCTATAAGTTGCCCGGGCAATGATATTTTATCTCAGCAACAGAAAAGTAACTAATACAGGATGGAGGCTTGGCCCCCAATGGACCTCAGGATACAATGGGAAGGCTCTTTGACTTGCTGCTGGGTGGGGGCAAGTTCTGTTTCCTCACTGGGCCTCTGCTGGTACTGTCCTGAATGAGAATGGTAGAGGGACCTGAATATTGTTCTCTAGTGGCCTCCACTGACACAGAGTGAGGTGCCTAGGAATTGTTGTGCCTAGGAAGGTGCTGACATTGCTGGGCTCTTTCCAGGCCTTGTAACTGCTGGGTGGGGTAGTTTTTCCACGTGGATTCCACTGAGATCATGAAGGTAGAAGGTTATCAGCTGGCATGGATGAAGGTCCCAGCCCCCTAGTTGCTTTCTCTGCTACTTCCTGTGAGGTGCTGGGCTCTCTATCACAAGCCCCTGAGGCTGAAAGTCCTGCGTTCCCACTGGCCTCTGCAGGCTATGGGCCAGGCAGTAATGCAGTCTATGTATTGTTTGATTAGAATGAGGCCTTCACTGTCTGAAAGTTTTCAGTCTTGCTGTGTAGACCCTTCCTTGGAGCTTTTATTGGAAAGAGTGGATTTTCTCGTTGGGACTGTTGTTGTCTATGCCTTGGGATGGTCAAAGTTCTCGTTTTCTAGAACTCTAGATCTGACACATGGCAGGCAAAGGGGAAGGCAAGGAAACAACACCAGCCTTTAGACCTAATTCCCTGGACAGCCTCCTTCTAGGGTTTCCTAGGTTAAATATGCAATATCCTGGGGTTCCAATGTACTTATTAGTAGGACAGAGAAAATGTGTTTATTCTATGTTTCCAGAAGTGAAAGTCCAATATTTAAACATTTTGCTATAGATTTTAAGGTTTCATTTAGCTGTGTGGGATCTGGCATGCTATGTTGCATAGAAATATTATTGGGCATGAGCTGGGGAGAGAGAGAGATGACAGAGAGAGTGAGAGAGGAAAGAGAGAGAACTCTGCATCTGTGGGAGAACTCTGTTAAGTGCTTCAGATGACAAAAGAGAAGAAGCATGTGCAAGGAGTATTGGGAAGTTCTCTGAGGAGTCTACATGGAGAAGGTCTACACATATGTGAGAGGTCATGTGAAGGAATGTGGGCTTATGGGGTGTGTAGGCAGTGGGGTTCAAATTGAAGACTGGAGGTTCAGGAGGATGGAAGCTGATGGGCAGACAGGACTGAGAGATTTTGTTTTTGGTAGGCAAGGTTAATAATAGAGACAATGGTATGTGGGTGTGAGGGATCTTTAATGGGAATGTAAGAGAAATACAGGATGTGTGTGAACATGGGAGTTTAAACATGTAAACATATATGAGTATAAAAAGCCATGCCCAAGACTACATGAAACAATGTTGGGAAAGGGCTGGGGATATAATTCAGTAATAGAATGCTTGCCTGGTGTGTTTGAGATTCCAGGTTCAATCTCTAGAACTGAAAAAATAACATTTTTAAAGTTGAATAGAATAAGGATGATGAGGAAGAGGAAAAAGAAGAGGAGGAAGAGGAGGAGGAAGAGGAGGAGGAGGAGGAAGAGGAAGTGGAGGAGGAGGAAGAGGAGAAGGAAGAGGAGGAAGAGGAGAAGAAAGAGGAAGAGGAGGAGGAAGAGGAAGAGGAGGAGGAGGAGGAGAAGGAAGAGGAGGAAGAGGAAGAGGAGGAGGAGGAAGAGGAGGAGGAGGAAGAGGAGGAGGAAGAGGAGGAGGAGAAGAGGAGGAGGAGCATGGGTTTGTGCCTGTGCCAGATAGTGATGAGGAGACTATCTTGTGTACTGACAGGTTGGGGTGCATGTCCGTGCCTGTGAGTGAACACATAAGGACCAAGGAAGCAAGTACCTACCTGTGACTGTGAGGTCATTGTCTATGTGGGTGTGTGGCAAGGGGTTACAGGTCCTGTGCAGGGGATTGAGGTGATAAGACACATGTGGGTATGCCTGTGTGGTGATTATGGAATCAGAATGTGTATATAAGCATGTTACTGTATAACACACGTGACTCATGAGATTCAGAGTTATTCCTGCTGTGTTTTTAACTGTGATAGTTATATGTGGGTACCTAGAGGTCTGGAAAGTTCTACGTATTTACAAGGACATATGTTGAGCTCTGGGCAAAAAAAATGACAGCTTCTATGTGGTCTGTGTCCTAGTTACTTGCGTTCTCTAGTACTGTATGTTCACTTACAATTTGAAAGAACAAAATTAGACCCATGAGGAAAATTTCATCTTGCCTCTGTAAACCCTTCTGATGAAATAGGCTCAACACCAATCAACACTTCATAATTCCAATGGATACAAGAACAAAACAAAACAGAGAACTAAAACACAGGCTGCCTCTGGTCCTGAGCTGTGTTTCTCTTTCACTTCTGTGAAGTTGAAAAGAACACACAGTGACTTGTTTTTCTCTGTACCAATTCTGTAGTTGAAGACAATATGGAAGATGTAGGCCAGATGGGGCCATCTAAGGGACCTTACGTCAGGAATCTTGGGAAAGAGACACGATAGCTCCAAGTATCTGGATCTGACCACCCAGGAACACCATGTGACCCTCAAGTCCCTTCTCCTCATTCTTTGTCGTCTCTCATTTTACCAAAGGGAGATCAAGATCAAGTTAAGATTCTGGGTCTGTTTCCACAGAGGACTGTTTTTGGCTTCCATAGGAAATTCAAGGTTTGTCAATGATGATCAGTTCCTTCAGTTCCTTGCTATACACACACACACACACACACACACACACACACACACACACACATTGCTTTTATATGTATGTTTTGCATACATGTATGTGAGTGCGTCTCATGCGTGCAGTGTCTGTGGAAGTGAGATGAGGGTGTCAGGTCCCCTGGAACTGGAGTCACAGATAGTTGTTAGCTACTATGTGGGTGCTAGGAACCAAATTGGTCCTCTGAAAGAGCAGCCATGCTCTTAACCACTGAGCCATTTCTCTAGTCCCATATTTTCTTTTTAAAAATATTTATTCATTGATGGGACTGGAGGGATGCCCCAGCAGTTAAGAGCACTGGCTGTTCTTACAGAGGACCTGAGTTCGAAATCCAGCACCCACATGGTAGCTAACAACCATCTGTAACTACAGTCCTAGGGGATCCGACTCCCTCTTCTGTCCTTCATAGGCACGTACATACATGCAGGCATAACACTCGTACATATAACATAAATAGATACACGAACATTTATTCATTTTTAACCTATTTATTTGTATGCATGGTATGTACACCTGTGTGAATTTAACCTGGGAGCCAGAGGGTGTTGCATTCCCTGGAACTGGAGATACAGGCCATTGTGAGCTGTCTGATGTGGGTGCTGGGAACTGAATCTAATCCTCTGCAAGAGCAGTAAGCACTCGTAACCACGGAGCCATCTCTCCAGCTCCCTCACCCCCACACACTTTTTATTCCATTCTTTCCAGCAAGGGAGCACAGCCCTTTCCCAACAATGGCAATCATGAGAGGGCGCTGGCCTAGTCTTTTCTGCCTGCCTGCCTCAGCCACCTCCCTTCTCCAAATGTTTATTGGCCTCATCCCTCTAAAAGCAAGTTTGTTCACAATGGCTATTCTTAGGCCAACCTCTCTCCACTCTCCTATTTCATGTACTCTATCCCCTGACCAGTCCAGCTCTGTAGTTCTGCCGAGAGTTTATCTGCTCCCTGTCCAAGTTCTTGGTCTCATCTAGTGGCCTGTGCTATGGTTTGAATCTGGAATGTCCCACACAGGTCATATTTTCGTGGTTGATCCCCAGCTCCTGGCACCAGTTTGAAGGCTGTGGAGCCTTTAGAAGGTGGGACAAGGCTGGTGGATATAGGCTCAGATGGCATGCCTTGGATGGCTATACCAGCCCCTGTTTCTGGCCTATGTTCTTTGCTTCCTGGCTCACTAAGTAGGGAGTAGCTCTGCCATATGCTTCTGTCACCATGAATATTGCCAGGCTTTCCCCAGTATGATGGTTTGAAATACCTCCAAACAGTGAGCCCACATATACTTTTCCTCCTTGAAGTTGTTTTTGTCTGGTAGTATGTCACAGCAATGCAAAAGTAACTAATGCATCCTGACACTATCACTCACTTACAGCTCTGCCTTCCTAATTTCTGATATCCACTGTGGAAACATAGCTCTTTAGTGACTGCTTCTTAGGTAAATCAGAACAGATGGAATGAAAGTAATTCATAGCTTACAGACTTGAGAGCAAGGCTGTTGGACAATAGCTTATCAGGCTGTACCCGCTGCTGGTGGTACAGAGTATCTGAGGCCAGATTGTTGGAATCCAATCCATCCTGAGCCTTTCTCAGCATCCCTTGGAAACTAATTTTTTCTTGGAGTGACTCTAAAAAAACAGTGAGGAGGAGCCTGGTGTCTGACACTTGTTGAAAAACAGAACCATTTTGCAACCCCTGTTGCTTCAATGGGTCTCACACCATGGGGAGAGGTGGTATGAAAGGAGATATGTGGTTGTTGCAAAGACCAGGCGTTGCTATGGGAACCCTCTGGGAGCTAGTGAGTAGAAGCTGGGGAAGGGTGCTGCTTAAAAGCTTATGGTGCACAGGATGGTCCCCACCACAGAGAACTATAACACCAAGTACATGCTGAGGTAGAGAATAAGACAGTGAGAATCAGAAGCACACTGTGTGCATCTTTTCTCATGCCACAGAAGGAGAGAAATACAGCAAATGGAGAGAAGTGACATGAAAAGGGAAAGGCGTTGTAGGAGAGAAATGCCATTTGGATGTGATGGTCCATGAGACAAAGGTGGGGCATGAGAGCCCTGCAGACCAGCAACTTCATCCTCAGGCAGGCGGTGCAGAATGATGACACTGGGGAAAGCAAGGCAGTGGCTTCTGGTGGTGGCCTAGGCCTCCTGCCTCCACCGGGGTTGATAGTCTCTGGGAAATGCAAAGGACTTCACTGTGGAATGGAATTTAGGATGGCTCCCCAGCCTGTGGTTTTGATGCTTAGACAAGGTGATCAAAAGCAAAGGCTTTGTTAAACTTCAGGGTACCACACAGTCATTCAGCAACTTCAAAGGAGGAAAAGCGAAAAGCTGAAAAAGAGTAAGAAAAGCAAAGAAGAATGATGGCCAACGGAGCTGAGGAGAGGTGAGTGTGGGGCAGGCATGAGGACGGAATGAACTGCAAAGCCTAGCGATCGATGCAGGGGAGTGTGGAGGTCCAGGCAGGAGAGCAGCAGCAGTTTAGGATAAAGGGTGAAATAGATAGTCTAAGATCACCAGAGGTGGTAAAAGGGAGCCCGTGGACAGAAAACAGGGGACAGTACATGGGGGTAGAGAAAGTTAGAGGCACTAAAAAGGGTTTGAAACTTTGCATGAACAGTAAGACATTTCTACTGTCTGAAGACAGACCTTGAAAGGGATGCTCAGTGCTCAGAGGAGAGAGACAAAGGGGCCATTGATGACAGGGAGCTGGGAGAAGGGGCAGGTGGCAGCCCATTGCATGGGAGAGCCAGGGCCCTTGAGCATGAACGATGTGGGTGGGCAAATGGCAGGGAAGGAGAATGAGCTCAGGTTTCCTGGAATGGAAACACACTTCCCAGAGGATGCCTGGCCTGAATGGAATCCCTGGCAGCTGAGTGTGAGTGCCACAGACAGCACGCCTCTTCTAATTGCCTTCACGTTCATGAGTCAGGGACTGGACCACAGCTTTCCGTGCACCACGAGATGCAGATTCCTTTATTTTGATCTTTCCAGTGAGTGCATCACGAGATGCAGATTCCTTTATTTTGATCTTTTCAGTGACATCCTTTTGGATGGAAAATCCCAACAAAGAGGTTTTCTCCACTCTTTTTTCCTGAAAGGAAAACATTGGATAATGAATGTTTGTACTTTTCCCAAAACACAAATACTAAAAATTCACCAGAAGGATTCAAGGGTTAGGTTTTGGAGACGTTTCCGTGTCAGATGGTTTGCAGGGTGTCACTGACCAGCAATATCCCACAGGAGAAAAATGTAACTATGTTGTGGCAGCAAGTGAAATGGTCCCCAGGTGGATGAGAAGGGGGGCACAGGTGAGGCAGGTATGTGAAAAGGGCTCTAGAAAGCAGAGTGCTCAGGGACGTGTCTGCGTGGTTCAGATCTAAAGTGTCTGAGGTTCAGCATCTTTTCCTAAGCCTGCATGCCTACAGGCATTTTTGATTGGTTTCTTTGCTCTTCGTTATTACTGTTATCTTGGTATTACTTGTAGGACTTTCTTGTATAATTTGAATATTAATTTTTTATCATTTGTATGGCTTACAATTTTTTTTTCCAAAGGTTTATCGCTCTTGGTTGTTTCCTTTGAAACCTTTCGGTCCGCTGTGATTTCACTTGTCTATTTTCATGTCAGTTTTCTGTGCATTAGGTATCATACCCACAAAATTATCACCAATAACAGACCACAAACCATGAAGAGCTTCCCCCACAGTTTTTACTAGAATTACATCCTCTCAGGCCTTTGTTCTTTAATGCATTTTGAGCTGGTTTTGTGCATGTTGTAGATAAGGGTTCAGTTTAATCCTTTCCTAGCATTTTGAGCACCATTTGTTGAGAACACTTTATTATGTGTTCTTGCCACAGAGATTACTTAGTGTCAAAGATTAGTGTTTCTGGGCTTTTTATTCTGTCCTA
>NW_008345972.1:1183749-1189081 GCF_000622305.1 Nannospalax galili
AAGTGTAATGCCTCTAGCGCTGTTCTTTCACAAAGTTGTTTTGATATCCAAGGTGTTCTGTAGTTTCTATGAATTTTAGGATTTTTGTTTCTGTGAAAAATGTTATGGAGATTTTAATAAGGACTGCACTGAATCTGTGACAAAGTGGAAAGTTAAGAGTAAAGTAGCTAAGTTTATACCAGTGATACATTAGTTGTTACTAATGTAACTGGCTACTGAAACAAACAAGGCTTTAAAGCCATGCATGGATGCATGAGAAACATGCATCCAGAGCATCAGAGAGGAAGGCTGCAGCAAGGGAAATGAATGATGGCCAGGCTCATTAATTCACTCTGGCTTGATAAGGGGCCAAAGCTATCAGAGGCTCTTTCACATATGTTGGTTTTGCAAAAATGTGTAAATTGCCTGCCATCTGCTGGGAAGCTTGAAGGTTCTGAAAAGGTGGAATAGTACGAATGTTGACAAGTCATTTGTATAGTCAAATGGGGGAGTTAATTACCACAGTGTCATAAGTGAAGGACAGAAACTCAAAGTGTATTTAAACCCAGAGAACAGGTCTGTCTTCAGGCCTGCTAGGATCAGAGGGCATCTCCAAAGGGCAGTGTTCAATAAATGACCTTGATCTATTGCAAATGTATGCCAGGCACTATTCAACCATTTAAGTAAATTCTCACAATATTCCTTTAAAATTGAATGTATATTTCTCATTTTATTAAAGAGAAAAAATCTCTGTCAAGAAAGCTTAGTAACTTATCTGCTACTACAGCTTGAGTGTGTGCCCCACAATGCTCATGTGTGGTAAACTGAACACCAAATTTATGTTAGCTGTTGAAGATGAGACATTGGAAGATGATTAGGATTAAGTGAGTCTGTGAGAGTGAGGGCTGCGCATGCTGGCATTAGTGGCTTTGTAAAGAGAAGACAGACTGAGGTTGGCATACTTGCTCAGTCTTGTTCTATGATGCCCTCTGCCATGTCATGATATAAGAAGCCCTCATGAGCTGCCAAGCTGATGCTGACAGCATGGTATTCTCAACTATCAGAACTGTGATCCAAATGAACTTGTAGTCTTTATGAATTACCATTCTCAGATGTTATGTTATAGCAATAGAAAAGACATTACCTAAGATGAAGGGCTAAATGACATGTGCATAGTAGGGACCGAGGCCAGCTTGGGCCAAGGTTTATCTCACATCCTCAGAGTATCTTGCTTAAAGGCAAGTATGCTCACAGTGCTTGGCTCTCATCAGAATGCCTGTGTGCATCTAGGTGAGCCAGTCTGAGATATCGTTGCTGCTGCTGAGATTATAAAGTTCTCTTGTTGTGGGAGAATGTGGCTGTGTCAGAGAGAATTACATTGATATCCAGGATGTATAGGACCAGCACAGTGCAGTAGAAACACGTTGACAAGTCAGTATGATAACACACTCATGATTCTGACAAAGGGAGTAGTCTTAAGTCTTGTTCACCAGACACACTAGAGCCACAATGACTGAGGCCAGTGATTAGAATCTCTTTATTACAGTTATTAGCCCCTTGGATTCCAAACTGCTAATGAATTGGGGGAACAAATGATATTCACCTTTATGTGCTTATATTGTGATCCACTTAAATGTCAGGTTCATTCAAGAAGCCAAGAACCTCTCTAAGGGAAGAGACTACAAAATTAGTGGACTTTGAATCCATAGTGCCTCACAGAGGGCAGAGGCTCAGAAGTTGTTCAGTGCATGCTGCCCAAATACAATGAAGAGCCATTTCAGAGCAGCAGTAGAAGATCTGGAGCCACCATAAAAATGAGTGTTGCAACCCTGTCAGCCTGCAGACACTGCTTTCAGAGAGCAGGCTTGTCCTATAAATAGAAACCGGCTTTTCTCAAAGAAGAAATGAACTATTTGTTGACAGTGTTCTTTGGAAAGATTTTTATATCCAACTCCTGACCCATGCTCTGAGTAGCTCAGGATAAGTCTGGGCATGTCTACCTTCCTGAAACATCGGAGATGGGATAGCATGACTAAACCAAGTGCCCTGGGGGGATCTACAAGGGGCCAAGGGCTCCGAGACCCAGGTCTATGTGATATTTTATAAGCTCAAGCTTTCTGCCATCGTTTTTGAGAACCACATGGTAACTAGGCTTATTTTGGAATTTTAGCATTTTTAGTTCTTATTTCAAGTGCAAATAGAATGACACCTTATTTGGAAAGAATATTTTCTCTCCACATTTTCTGTACCGATGAATTTCCTTGTATCCAAGAAAAAAAGAAAAGAGAAAATGCAAATCCATTTGTTTATTTTCAGAATCTGAACAGATTATCTATTCTGACGGCTGTAATGATCTGTAGACCTATGAGGTTTTTGTTATATTCCTGATAGAGAACTTTAACTCTAAAAGGCACTAAAAGTAGATGGATTAGGTGCTAGCATCCTTCCTGGGTGGGTCCCGCGACCCGCTGCACCTTGAATCCCCCAGCCTCATTCACTCTCCCAGCTCCCCTTCTAGCCTGGGTCCTGGCCCATTTCTTGTCTTGGAACCACATACTCCTGTATTGACCTCTAGGCCCAGAATCCCCACTGCTTCCTGATCCTTTGCATCCAGACCAACCCAATCCCTCCCTGTGGTCCCCAGGAGCCCTCTGGGCCTGGTCCTGCCCTTACCTCCCTTTGCTTCCCTAGGCTGCATAGCCTCTGATGTTCTGCTGCCAGCATCTTTCCTGGGTAAGTCCAGCGGCCCCCACCGTGCCTTGACTCCCCCAGCCTCATTCACCCTCCCACCTCCCCTGCCCTGTCTCTCCTCCTAGCCTGGGTACAGGCTCATTTCTTGTTCTGGCACCCCATACATGGGGCCTACCTCTTGGCCCAGAGCCACCATGGCTTCCTCATCCTTTGCATCCAGACCAACCCAGTTCCTCCCTGCTCTCCCCAGGAGCCCTCTGTGCCTGGTCCCGCCCCCACCTACCTTTGCTTCCCTGCGCAGCTCAGCCACCAGCTTCCTGGTGTTAGCATCCTTCCTGAGTGCATCCCATGCCTGAGCTGCCTTGACTCCCCCAGCCTCATTCACCCTCCCAGCTCCCCTCCTAGCCTTGGTACAGGCCTATTACTTGTCTTGGCACCCCAGACCCCTGGACTGAATTCTTGGCTCAGAATCCCCACTGCTTCCTGATCCTTTGCGTCCAGACCCAGTTCCCTCCAGTAGTCTCCAGAAGCCCTGGGGACCTTTTCCTGTTCCCACCTCCCTTTGCATGCCTGGGTGGCACAGCACCCAGCTTCCTGAGACCAGCATCTTTCCTGGGCCTTGCTCCCAGGCCAGCCCAGCCTCCAAATTCCTGAGGGCAGCATCCTTCCTGGAGGGATCCAGACCTTAGTAGAAAGCCTGAGAGCATCTCAGCCTCATCTGACTTGGGCCTCTGTGGGAACTCCTGAGGATGAAAGCAGTTAGGCCACTCCAATATAAAATCAAAAGAGAGAACATGAAGCCTAGACCAACCAGCTTTTCATGCCCAACAAGTAAACCACAAAGGCACAAAAGATTTACAAAAAGAAGTAGACCTGGGGTTCGAGAGCTGGCTTGTGGTTAAGAGCATTGACTGCTCTTGGAGAGGACTGGGGTTCGATTCCCAGCACCCACATGGCAGCTACGAATGGTTCTTAACTCCAGTTCCAGGGGAATCCAAAGCCCTCCTCTGACCTCTGTGGCATTGCACGACATGGGTGCACTAACATACATGCAGGCAATACACTCATATGCATAAAACAAAAATAATGAATAAAATATTTTTAAAAAAGAAGCAGACCTAAACTCAACAAAGGAATGCTTGAGTCTCACACAAGAATCAGAAACTACAAAAGAAATTCACATGTCAAAGTCACAGAGAAAAAAATAATAACATGAAAAACCAAAATAATATATCCCCACCAAGTACCAATAGTCCTCTAGAAGAGTACAATGAGAACCCCTTAGAGAGAACGTAGGACATGGAACCCAAAAGAACAATTATAAACATGATAAAAGAATTAAGTGAATTTAAAGAACACACAAAGAAATTAGAGAATTGAAAGAAGATAAGAATAAACTTCTGAATGAATTCAGAAAAGAGCTAGAAATATTTATGACTACTTGGGCTGAAATAAAGAAGGAGGTGAAACACTCAGCAAGCCAACTAGAAACAACAGAACAAAGCCTCACCAATAGGATGAATGAAATGGAAAACAAAATATCAGGACTGGAAGATGAAGTGGATGAATTAGACCACTCAAGCAAAAATTATGAAAAATTTAAGAAAACAGAAGAATGGAATATGCAGGAATTGTGTGACACCATAAAAAGACCAAACTTACGAATCTTAGGCATACAGGAAGGAGAAGAATCTCAAGACAATAGTATGGACCAGATCTTCAACAGGATTGTAGAAGAAAATTTCCCCAAATTAAAGAAAGACATGTCCATACAAATACAAGAAGCATATAGAAAACCAAATACAATCAGAAAAGAAACTCGCTATGGCCAGTTGAATGGATTTAGAAACAAAAACCATCTTTTTGTTGTCTGAAAGAAACTTATTTCACTTTCAAGGACAGGTACTACCTTAAGGTGAAAGGATGGAAAAAAATATACCAAACGAAAGGTATTAAGAAAAAAGCAGGCATTGCAATTCTAATATCTGATAAAATAGATTTTAAACTAAAATTAATCAGAAGAGGTAAAGAGGGCCGCTTCATTCTGATCAAAGGAACAATAAATCAAGAAGACATTACAATCATGAACATATATTCACCAAATTCTGTTGCACCCAGCTTCATAAAAACAGTACTACAGAACTTTAAGACCCAGATTAATCCCAACTGATTAATATTAGAGGATTTCAATACCCCATTGTCTCCATTAGATAGGTCAACAGGACAGAGAATTAACAGAGAGACATCAGAATTAAACAATGTCTTATATCAAACAGACCTAACAGACATCTACTGAATATTCCACCCAAGCACCAAAGAATATGTTTTCTATTCAGTGCCCCATTGAACTTTCTCCAGAATCGACCATGTACTGGAGCACAAACCCTTTACAAATACAAAAAGATTGAAACAATTCCATGCATTCTATCAGACCATAATGCAATAAAGCTTAAAATCAACGCTGGAAGAATCCCCATAACCACATGAATACATGGAGATTTAATAACGCACTCCTGAATGATGAATGGGTCAAAGGAGAAATTAAGAAAGAAATAAAAGTATTCCTGGAACTAATGTAAAGGACAATACAACACTATAAAACCTCTGGGACTGCTGAAAGCTGTCCTTAGAGGGAAGTTTATAGCTCTAAGTGCCTACATTA
>NW_008345972.1:1189255-1189512 GCF_000622305.1 Nannospalax galili
CTTTGAAAAGATAAACAAGATTGACAGACCGCTAGCCCAGTTAACCTACCAAAAGAAAGAGTACATACAAATCAACAAAATCAGAGCTGAAAGGGGAAACATCACAACAGACACCAGAAAGATACAGAACATTATAAGGGAATACTTTAAAAACGTATATGCTACTAAGCTTGAAAACCTAAAAGAAATGGATGGGTATCTAAAGTCATGGGAACACCAAAACTAAACCAAGAAGAGATCAACAGCTTAAACAGACC
>NW_008345972.1:1189744-1190905 GCF_000622305.1 Nannospalax galili
AAGCTTTATTCCAGAGATACAGGGATGGTTCAATATACATAAGTCAATAAATGTCATGAATCATATAAATTGGCTCAAAGACAAGAACCACATGGTCATCAAAATAGAGGCAGAGAAGGCCTTTGACAAAATTCAACATGCATTTATTTTCGAAGTCCTAGAGGGAACTGGATTGGAGGGAACATACCTCAACATAATTAAAGCCATATATAACAAACCCACCGCTAACATCATTCTAAATGGAGAAAAACTGAAAGCATTCCCATTGAAATCAGGAACCAGACAAGGATGTCCACTATCCTCTTCTCCTCTTTAACATAGTGCTTAAAATTCTTGCAAGGGCAATAAGACAAGAGAAGGAGTAATAATAGGAAAAGAAGCGATCAAATTATTTCTTTGTGCAGATGATATTATATCTAAGAGATGCCAAAAAATCCACCAGAAAACTCCTAGAAATTATTAACATGTTCAGTAAAGTGTCAGGTTATAAAATTAATCTACAAAAGTGTGTAGCTTTTCTATGTAATGATAACAATCAGAGAAAGAGTACATGGAGACACTCCCCTTCACAACAGCTGCAAAAAAAAAAAAATATCTCAGTGTCTCCCAATTGGCTAGTTCCTCTAATGGGCGGGGCCTGCTGCAGAGCGTGGACTACAAAGGGGCTGCTGGGAGCCATTTTGGGACAGAAGCAGCCAAGACCCATGACATTTTTCATAGAATTGGAAAAAAAATATTAAGATTCATATGGAAGCACAAAAGACCTTGGATAGCCAAAGCAACCCTGAGAACTAAGAGCAATGTTAGGGGTATTACTAGACCAGATTTTAAACTGTATTACAGAGCTATAGTCATAAAAACAATGTGGTGCTGACACAAAAATAGACCCATAGATCATGGAACAAAACTGAAAACCCAAATATGAGTACATGCAATTTCAGCCACCTGATATTTGACAAAGGGGACAAGAACATTAACTGGAGGAAAGAAAGCATGTTCAGGAAATGGTGCTGGCAAAACTGGATCTCCACTTGTACAAGAATGAAACTAAACCCCTATCTTTCACCCTGCACAAAATTCAATTCCAAATGGCTCAAAGACCTCAATGTAAAGCCTGAAACTCTGAAACTGTTAGAAGAAAACATTGGGAATAACCTACAA
>NW_008345972.1:1190921-1198576 GCF_000622305.1 Nannospalax galili
GACATCAATTGCTCAGGAAACAACGTGAAGAATCAGCAAATGGGACCTCATTAAACTAAAAAGCTTCTGTACATCAAAAGAAGCAACCAAGGAAATGAAGAGAAAACCCACAGATTGGGAGAAAAATATTCACCAGCAACACAGCTGACAGAGGTTAACATCCAGAATATATAACAAACTCAAAAAACAAAGAATCAAGAAAGGAAGTAACCCAATTAAAATATGGGCTAGGGAACTGAACAGAGAGTTTCTCAAATGAAGAAATAAGGATGGTTAAGAAGTGTCTTAAAAGGTGTTCAAGATCATTAGTAATTAGGGAAATGCAAATTAAAACCACTTTAAGATTTCATTTTACCCCAGTCAGACTGGCTAAGACCAAGAGAACAAAAGACTCCAAATGCTAAAGAGGATGTGGAGAAAGAGGAACCCTCATTCACAGGAATGCAAACTCATGCAACTACTATGGAAAGCAGTGTGGAGAGCCCTCAGAAACTAAAAATGGACCTACCATATGATACAGTGACATCATTCCTTGGCATAAACCCAAAGGACTCATCGTACTATAGAGATACCTGTACATCCATGTCTTCTGCAGCTCTTTTCATAGTAGCTAAGACATGGATGCAACCTAAGTGTCCCCCAGTTGATAAGTGGCTTATGAAAATGTGGTTCATTTATATGATGGAGTTTTACTCAGCAGTAAAAAAAGATGAAATCATGAAATTTGCAGGTAAATGGATGGAACTAGAAACTGTTATACTAAGTGAAGTAACACAGACTCAGAAAAAAATTGACTTATATTCTTCCTCATATGTAGATCCTAGAACCAAATATTGATAAGTGAGTATGTATCCAGACATAACAACAGGAACCAGGATAATGGAAAGGAAACAGGGAGGTAAAGGAAAAGAAAGAACCTGAAAGAGAAGAACAGTAGGAAACAGGCCTTAATAAGGGAGATATGGATAAAAAGGGAGTTATTTTAAGGGGAGAGGGGAGGGAAGGGTATATAAGGAACCCAGGGGATAAAAGAAAAGAAGGTGCTCAAGAGAGGTAGGACCGTAGGAGTATTATTAAGGGCATTATTAAGGGAGAAATTGGTAAAATGTGAGCACCTTAAATGGGGAAACCATGGTGGAGGGGTTAGACAATGTGAGAGATAAATAATGACTAGCTAGTTTTAAATAACCAGTGGGAACAATATTAGTCCAACAACCTACTGTCAAATTATACATACAACTAGATTAAGGAATATAATATATATCTAGGCAAGGTTTATCTGAGAACATTTGGCCTTTGACCAAGCTTTATCTACATGGCACATGGTAATTAAAAGTACCAGACTGGTAGAACTAACCTTCTTGGATGTTTAACAGCCATATTTTGAGGCCTATACTAATTTGATCAGAGGGACATAGAGGACAGTTTTTGCTCCTTGCCCTCCTAGGTTGACTAAGTTCCAGGGGACTATGAGCATCTCTCAAAACATCCTGTAACTATGGTGAGTCACCTGTCCTCTTGATCAAGTAGGTCATGGAGACCCCACCAGATGGACTTGAACCAGTGTCCAGTCTATGAAGAGGAGGGTCAATACAGAGGAAACAGTTCCTCCATGCTTCAAAGCGAAGCCAGCCATGGTCAAGCAGGACCTTTGGCTTATCTTCACATAGGCAGAACTGGTAAAAGGAGCCAGGAGCTCCTCCCAAGCCCATGTGACCCCTGAGGAATATATCCTCATTAGCCTTAAGAGTAAAAATAAATTGGTTTATCTGGGCCAACGATAGGATCTTAAACACCAAAAATGAAAGTATAACCAAAGATGAAAGGGGTCAATATAAGTTTTTAAGAGTCCGTATGTACAGCTAAAGGCTACATAACAAGAAACAACACCAGACGGGAGATACCTTCCTTTGAATTGTTGACCAGGGTGGCCCAAGAGACTCCCAGACAGTAACCCAGCATAGAACTGGGAAAGTGAACAGCAGACCCCAATCTTAGCTAAAGGAATATCAACAACTGATTGCTTCTAGATGAGGAACTGCTGATCTTCCTAAAACAAGGATCTCTAGATAGGCTGACTAGATTCAGCAATGGACAAACACTGGGGAATGGCTGGGGCCATCGATGATACAGTGGACAGTAACAGGGATGACAGAGTATATGGGCTCCAGTTGCGGGGGAGGCTATGGGAGGGTGCCATTTGGGAAGTGGGTATATAGATGAATAAGGTTGTTTGGGATATTCTGTATGATATACACAAAAAAATCAACAAATAAAAGGAAATGTTTTATATTTGAGGAGGAAGCATAAAAATTTACTTCATGTTAATTAATAAAGGTGATAAACATTACCATTGAAATCGACCTGATGACTTTATAACCATACTCAGGTGCCAAGGATCTGAGTGTAACCAACTGTGACCAGAAATAATCAGATATATAGAGACTATAGATGCATGTGCAAACATCTAAGTGTTAGTAGCATTAAAAATGAGTCTTTCTGTAGGAAAAAAGTATATTTTAAAATGAAATGGAGATCTTTTTTAAAGGTTAAAAACTCATTCAATTTTATGTCTTATGGGGTTTATGCGGAGTTCAATATTGTATAACTGTATTAACAACTGTGAACCTAAAAATTTAAAGCCACTTTTGAAAGAGATACATCTTTGTTCTGGAAATTGTTACTGAATATGTTAAAGCTGTAATGAAGTGCTTCTTCTAATCACACAGTTATTAAATATTTTTTAAAAAGTAGATGGAATATTAAATATATACCATGTTTGAGATGAGATGAGCATTAGGCATTCAAAGCCCACGCTCCACCTTAGTAGAAGGAAACTAGTTAGGAGCATGGTAACACCTTGTTCCAGAGGATCAGCAAGACAACAGAAGAGCCCACAGGAAGCCAGGTCGTCACCAGCTTCTCAGGGCTCTACTGTGGAGGCAGACATGTAAGAAAATTAATACATTTGAAAATCAAGACATTTTATTTGTAAACTGTAGGATAAGATTTGTATCCATAGTCTGGCCCACCTTTTCTTGGATTTGAATCCTAGCCTAACATGTTCTATGAGTACTGCATTGCCTTATGGTAAAAGAGAAGACATTTAATGATGAAGTTGATAGGATGATTCATTCTCTAGAAGAGTTACTTTTCTTCCCCAGCTATCCTTGTCATCATCCCGTGGGCTCATGAAGAAAGCAGTCACGGTGGTAGGGGTGAAAGTTGCCCATGGACTTCCCTCACTTAAACTCACTTGGCTACATCCAGCACTGGGTACCCACATGCCAACTACAGAGACCAACACTGAGTCTTGCCAGAGCATCATTCTCTCCTACGATTAGTCAGCCAACTGGTAACAGGTTTATTTCAATGAACAACTTCCATTACAAAGGGGAAAGTGCTTTGTTTGTAAATTGCAGACACTATAGATACAATGCTATTACCAAGTCTACCACCCATGGGCTTGTGAGGGCTTTGTGGCCTGAGATGGCATTCTATGCAATATTGCTTCTGACAATTCATGGCAATGGCATGCAACAATGGATGCACACTCATTGAACTCACAGGTCTTATGTTCTCCAACATCCTGAGCAGCTGGTTTGATGAAATGGCAGAATGGCAACAGCTAGGTAGCAATACTTTGCAGGAGTGGGAAGGACTCTCCATTGAGTGTATAGGATCTGATTCAGTATCCAAATATAGTACCGTTTCCCCCCAAAACAACATTCAGGAGTCCAGCAATCAAGGGCTGGGATTAGGAGTTTCCCACTACCATTTCATCTAGTAACCCACTTAGCAAGCTTTGGCTTCCTGTTCCCATGACCTTAAGCTATGACAAGGTAAGAGTTTTAGTTACCCAGCGAAGAATTCTCCCACCAGGAAATGCAACACAGTCTTTCAAATTAGGCATTTAGAATACCTTTCAGGCACTTTGGAGTCCTCAGTCTAGAGTAGCTGCTATAGTCCTGATTGGGCTGACTGATTCCAACTTCCCAGGGGAAAATGGGTTGCCACTCCATTGTGGAGCTGAGGAAGAGCATGTCTGTGAATCCAGGTGATCTTTCTGGGAGACTCTTAGTATTATATTGTCCTGTGATTAAGGTCAATGGAAAATTAGAGACAGGACTATGATTGGCCATATTCTTCAGGAGTGAGTTACCCTACCAGGTAATGACTGCCTGGAGGGCTTGCTGAAAGCATACAGAATACAGAATGGGTAGCAGAAAAAGGAAACTACTAATTCCAGTCATAAACATGTTGCAGAAATGAGAGCTGTAATTCTGTCACTAGTATCATTCCTTATTTTGCTATAAACATACTTTTATCTATTGTCTATTTATTATATCTCTCTGTAAATATTTTTGTTTTCTTTTCTTATTCCTTTATCATGTAACATAAGACTCACTGATTTATTTTTATAATATTAGTTATTGTTAACCTTGCATTATAGTATCTAAGTTGTGGAATGGATATCAAGAAAAGTAAGCTCTTCCTGGAAAGGGCTCGGTGGCTCTGTTCTATGCAGGAGAGTTATATCACAGCAGGCAGAATTGTAGCCGCGTTATTCTCTTGAGGTTAATGATGGATTGCAGATGTATGCAACCTGATGGTACTGCAAGATGATGTCATATTATATGAATGTGTTGCACCCTATTGAGAACTATGTGACCTGTAAGACACAGGTTGGACAGATCGGGAAGGAGGCATGCATGGGTGCTAAGTTCACAAGAATGCGCTTGATGGTGACACATCAACATGATGGACCAAGAAGGGACCCAGATATGTGGATAAGCATTATTCAGGGTGTGTCTGGGAGGGTGTTCCTGGATGAGACTCACATTTGAATCAGTAGACCCCATGAAGCACATTGTTGGTCTCATATGAGTAATTCTTATCCAATCCATTGGGAGCTTGAAGAGAACAAGTAGGGAGAGGGAAATGCTTTTCCTTCCTCTTGACTATTTTTGACCTAAGATGAGCCTTCTCATGCCTGTCAACTGTACCTTTCACAATTGAATCTCCTGTCCTCTTAATCAAGGAAGACATGGGGACCCCACCAGATGGACTTGAACCAGTATCCAGTCTACAAAGAGGAAGGTCAACACAGAGGAAACATTTCCTCATGCTTCCAAGTGAATCCAGCCAGGGTCCAGCAGGACCTTTGACTTCTCTTCATATAGATGGAACTGGTAAAATGTAGGCCTAAGGAGCCAGGGGCTCCTCCCAAGCCCATGTGACCCCTGAGGAACAGATCCTCAAACAACCTTAAAAGTAAAAATAAATTGGTTTATCTGGGCTAACTGTATGGTCTTAAACACCCAAAAGGAAAGTATAACCAAAGATTAAAGGGGTCAATATACTTTCTTAAGACATAATTTCATAACAGTCCATGTTTATAGCTAAAGGCTACATAACAAGAAACAATGACAGACAGGAGATACCTTCCTTTGACTTGTTGGCCAGGGTGGCCCAAGAGACTCCCAGACAGCAACCCAGCATAGAACTGGGAAAACCAGAACAGCAGACCGCAATCTTATCTAAAGGAATATTGGCAACTGATTGTGGCTAGATGAGGAAGAGCTGATCTTCCTGAAACAAGGACCTCTAGATAGGCTGACTAGACTCAGCAGATCGACAAGCATTGGGGAACGGCTGGGGGCATCGACAACCCAGTGGACAGTAACAGGGATGACAGAGTATATGGGCTCCATAAAATTAAATATTAAATATTAAATATTTTATTTATTATTCTTATTTTATGTGTATGAGTGTTATGCCTGCATGTAAGTAAGTGCACCCGTGTCTTGCCAACAGATTCCTTGGAACTGGAGTTATGGACAGTTGTTAGCTGCCGTATGGGTGGTGGGATTCAAGCTTGGGTCTTCTGTAAGAACAACCAGTGTTCTAAACCACTGAGCCATCACTCCAGCCCCATACCTGAGGACTTTAGATCCATGCTCAGGTGCCAAGGATCTCAGAAAGTAACCGACTGTGACTAGAAATAATCAGATATATAGAGATTAGAGACGCATGTGCAAACATCTGTGTTAGTTGCATTAAAAATGAGTTTTTCTGTATGAAACAGTATATTTTAAAATGAAATGGAGATCTTTTTTAAAGGCTAAAACCTCATTCAATTTTATGTCTTATAGGGTTTATACTGTGTACAATTTTACATCACTGTATTAATTCAACTGTGAACCTAAATCTTTACAGCCAATTTGGAAAGAGATACATCTTTGCTCTGGAAACTGATATCGAATATGTCAATGCTGTTGTAATGAAATGCTTCTTCTAATCATATGGTTATTGGTTATTAATTAAAAAATATAAAGAAAAAGATTCCATTTTCAAAATAGGGAAAAAGATGGGCCTGCGATTTCAGGAGAAAGGAAACAGATGGGAGGCATTCTCAAAAAGAAAACTCTGGCTTAATTGGATAATTTACTCTTGGGAGGACTTTTAAAAGTACGCCCTAGCCCAATTGTGGAAGAGGGCCTACAAACTAACTCAACAGGGACTTTTTAACCATGCTGATCCATATAGAATCAGAAGTAGCTATGTAGGAAAGTAACTATCCATCCTAATATGATGTATATGCTAAAAATTTAGGGAAATATTAGTGGAGAACTTAACTGGTAAGTAACGAATTCAATATGAAACAGTGTGCACTATTTGCTTATGTCCCTTGGTTAAAGAAAGCCACAGAATATCCCATTGTACAGCTGTACAGCTAATAGGGATGGGAGAGATGGTAAATACTGATGTAATTAATACCTATCAAACGTAGATGGGCAGTACTTCAAAATGAGTATTAATTTTTTTTTACTTCTGACTGAATAGAAATAACATTAATAATGTACCCAACAATGGCAAAAACCCAGTTTTCTCCTAAGTCTGGCCTTTTGTCTCAACTCTAATAACATGTACATGGGAAAGGGAAGATTTTGCTCAGGAGGTCCTCAATCCAAAATATTATGACGTTTTGTCTGTAAGAAAACAAAGTATATATTCCCCTTTAGTGCAATTCCAAAGGAATAACACAAGTCCACTTAGGGTCTACCAATAAAAACTATAATCCATGTTGTACTGAGAAAATACCTTCCTTAGAGCTAGAACTAAATATCCCAAGTGAGATTAACATCATGGAGGCTGATTGGCCAAAAGATCAATTTGGCAGACATCAAACTTACAAATATATTCAAATGAGGGGGATATTTCATAAGATACCCGGATGGTAATGAGACAGCATACTGGCATGATGAAGGCCCATGTACTGAACACTCCTGGATAGGTCTGTGGAGAGAAGCCCTGAATGCCACCCTGTAACTATGCCCCCTTTTCAACAGTAAACAAGCATCATGATTATTTTTCTATTCCTAATGGCAGTTAAAGTCATTTTGCCTATCTGTTACAGAGCTTACTGACAGTCATCAGGCTCAAGTTGATAGATGCTAGTGCAGTAGCATCAGCGAAATAAAAATATCAAAACCTCCCAGCTGAGTGAAATCCCCAAAGAAAATGAAACCCTAATCAGAACCTTTTTAAAATTGTCAAGTATCTGTAGCAGCATAGACCAGGTGGCCTGATGGTTAACTTCTGGTGGGCTCTGAAATCTTCCCTGTTTGTTCCTATTTTTTCACTTTATTTGT
>NW_008345972.1:1198928-1210663 GCF_000622305.1 Nannospalax galili
TCTTCTAATCATAGGGTTATTAAATAATGAAATTTTTTAAAAGTACAGACAAAAAAAGAAAAAATAGATAAGTTAGACTGTCCCCAGACTAATAGTTTTAATATGACAAAGGACAGTTTCAACTAAGTAAAAATGTAACCCATAGCACTGAAATTTTTTAAAAGTACAGACAACAAAAGAAAAAATAGATAAGTTAGACTGTCCCCAGACTAATAATTTTAATATGACAAAGGACAGTTTCAACTAAGTAAAAATGTAACCCATAGAACTAGAAAGAACACTTGCAACTAGTATACCTGATATGGGTTTGAAATTCAGAATACATAAACAACTCATACAGTTCAGTACTGCCACCAAAATGTGCAAAGAGCTTGAACATATTTCACCAAAGATGTACAAGGGTCCAGTAAATGCACAAAAAGATGCTGAGCCTCACTAGTCATTAGAGAAAAGCAAATTGAAACTGCAGTTGGATGGAGCATTGTACCCACTGAGCTGAGTGTTGTTTAAACAAAACAAGGAAGAAAATGACAAGCGCTGCCAAGATGTGCGGAAATTGGAACTCTTGCACCTTGCTGATGCGGAAGTCAGATGGTGTCTGCTGGGGAAAACATTATTGGAATTCTTCGCAAATCTAGAAATAGAATTATCATGTTCCACTGAAATTTCACTGCTTGGTATGCTCAAATAAGTTGAAAGAAGGGTCTCAAAGAAGTATTGTACACCCATGTTTTGAGCACCATCATTCAAATTAGCTCAAAGCTGGAAATAGTGCAAGTACTTACAGGCAGATTAACAGATAAGCCGTGGCTCTGACATGCCATAGAATGACATCCATTAAAATGGAAGGAGTGCTACAACATAGATTAATTTTACACATTATACTAAGCAAAACAAGCCAGTCATAGAAAGGCATATACTGCATAATTCCACTTATAGACATGTGTGGACGAGCCAAATCCACAGAAGCAGCAGATAGAATGGTGGTAGTATTGTTCAGTGGGTACTGGATAATGTAAAGAGGAAAAACACTGTACGATGATGAGAGTGGTAGTTACATAGCATCATGAGTGGTCCTAACACATGCGTGTATTTAAACTTGATAAAAATGCTATGTTTTTATTTTACGACAATACTAAGTTAAACAGTTTGCAGCCCAAAAAGATGGTCAATCAGAACTGAATTATCACTGAGAATCCTGTAGAGGTCTGTTCCTGTAAAAACTCTTCGAGTTCTGTAGCGAAGAGGAGCACAGGTCCCTCACCTTCATTCACCCAGCTCATGCCCTCTCCTGAGACGTTGCCAGCATAGAAAAAAGGGGAGAAAGTGAAAAGATGGTCTAGATTTTACTACTACAACTTATTCTTAAGTTTAGCCCCCAAACCCAATCTCCATGGGTTCATGCTCTTAGCCATGAAAGCTGAATCTACCTTGGAATCCCAAGCTCACATTCCCTGTGTATGAAGCCAACATCCCCTGGCCAAGGTCCTCAGGACACAGGAGTGAAGGATACTTCTCCTTGACAGGACATAGGCCTGTATCAAACAGAACAGGGAAACCATGGCCATCTATCTGTAGAGTATCATATTTCATACCCAGAGATGGGCACAGTGGCAGCTCCTCTACCTCTGCTGCTCTGAGGAATAAATGGAGCTTTCATCCCAGTAAACAAGAGGTTTTAGTGATATTGTCTGGAATCTGGGTGAGAATGTGACATGCCTGTGGCACTGTGTCTGTGGAATGTAGACCAAGCGGTGTTTGGGGTTCTAAGTGAAGCGGAAAATTGACAAAGCTGAGCCTTTATCATTGAAAGCTTCTACTTGAAGTCTGCAGACCTTGAAGATGTCCAGCAACCCAGAAGACCGTAAGCTCCTGGAAAGTGGAGAAGTAGGTGCTCCCAGGGACAAGCCCAGTCTGACTCCTCTCAGCACCTCATATGATGGATACAGGAACCCACAGACTCCCAACAACTGATTTCCCTCACGCTAGTTCTTCCCACCAAGCTTTTGCTGATCACCCTATCATGGAGCACGGGACAAAGCATTTTGTCTGCTGTGTTTGCATTCCTAGCCCACAAATCCATAAGCAGGATCAAAGAGTTCATTTGTTTATACACCTGAGTTTAGGATTGCTTGCCATGCAGTGTTATTAGAATGCGTTCAGAGGAAAAAAATGGAAGTCTTAAAGCAAAGACATGTTTACCTTTGTTTCATGAAGTGTATCCTTTTGGCCATAGATCTCCTTTTTCATGTAGATTTTATTAAGATCCCAGAAAACCATTAAGTGTCTAGAACTCATTTAGAAGTGCCGGTGTGCTAGGGATGGTAAAGTGCTGAGCAGCATTCTGAGTTCCACATGTTTCCCTCTGATTGGTAGCAGATGAGTGTTTGACATATTTGGAACAACTCAGTTCATTGGAGCTTTGTGTAAAGAGTCTGTCATAGATAAAATTAAGAAATAATCCTGAAGAAATATTTTACTTATATTTCATCCCTGCTTAAGGGACATTTGCAATAGAATTAAGGATTTGAATTTCTCCAGTTATGAAATTGTCCCAGTACAGTTTCTGCCTTGGAGTACTCATATTGAATGCAACTTCTACCCAAGAATTTGAACACAATACCCAACACAAAATTGTCACTGAACATGCTGCCACTTGGTTTTTACCATAGAGAAATAACTTAGAATGAAAATAGTATTATTGGTGTCTAGGTTTTGGAACAATAGTGTTTGGTTTGAATCACCAAAACCAGTATTTCCCCATCAGTCAGTAGTCCGAGGAATAGAAACTAGAACAGAGACTAGAAAACAAAAAGGATCAAAAGTGAGGAATAGAAAAGAATGAAGTCATTGCATCAGAATTAAAATGATTTTAGCTCATTCTTTTAGAAGAAAATATGAACTAGAATAAAATTAGCAAGAATCAATGCTCTCAGACTGAGAGTACGTACTATGCCCAGGTGGTTTAAAGTTGTTTTTGTAGTCACTTTCTACATGGAAAAAAGAGCTCTATGGGGGTATAGCTGCAGTTCCACAGCTTCTAGAAAAGTGCTTTTCAGTATAAACCGGGGCATCTATGTTTTTGCTTATTCAAGTAAGACTGAATGAAAAGGAAGTTTACAATTTCCTTCCAAGAGGTTATAAACTTGCTTAAGATAAATACAGCAACTGACTGTGTCATCTAATTGCAGGATGTTGTAGTCATGGCAACAGGCCTGAGGGACTTGGCTTAAATTCAATTTTTCTTGTGTCATGTAGCATGGGAAACCCACACTTTTTGGCAATTGTTCACTAACCTTCAATTTGAGGCCCAGTAAAGAGTCTTTAAGGATCATTTAAGGATCATTGTAATTACAAGCAAGCAGTGTCACATTTGGGGGTACATATGTTTTTAATTTCTTTAATGTGGCCAGTCATCTGGAGGGTGCCAAGTGCTCCCAGCATCACTTCATATATTTACCACCTTCGGCACCCCCATCACCTCTGATACCCATGGAGTGGGGCACAGCATAGAAAAAATGCCTTCCCTTCCAGGTGGGGTTGTCAGATTTGACAAACAAAATTTCCAAAAGCTCATTAAAATCTAAATTTCAAGAACAAATAATCCTCAGTGTATAAGTAATTCCCGTGTAGTATTTGGAAAATATATTATTCTTTTTTCATTCTTGATCCAAACTTGAAATATAACTGGGTGCCTTGTGTTTTCTCTGGCAATACTACTTTATGAGTGAGATGTAATAAGACTAAGTCAAGCTCAGCTCAGAAATTATAGCTAGGAGCATGGTTCTACCTGACTATCCAGAAAAACATGGGCAGTAATTGTGGCACTTGCAGGACTCTGAAAAAAAAAATCTCCCCAGAAAGAGGACAGCTCAGATACTCAAATGCAGAGATACTCTGTTCTCTCTCTCTCCCTCTCTCTTTCTCTCTCTCTAAATATACATGAGTGTGTGTACACACACAATTACATGCCTGTAATGATTTAGGATGTGGTAGACACTGTAATGTATAGCAAATCCAGATAAGAACCAAATCGGAACCATGTTCTGTTGATGATGTGGCTTCCTATTTCTGAGTCATCATCAGACAGGTTCCCACCTGGATCTTCATCTAATCATGCCCGCAGCTGATTGGGAGCTAGGTCTCGGTGATGGTAACAGAAGAATCTTACCAGTCAGTCTTTTGGCACACTGAAAGCTCAAAGGTCACTGGCATATTCACAGTGATATGGGGGTCGCATATTAGCTTTTTATGTTCAAGTGGGAAGAGCTTATTTTATCCTTGAATGTATTGTGGAGACTGGGTAATCCAACAATTCATAGAATAAGACTTGATACATAGAAAGATCTTTGTGTAAACTCAGGGTCTCTTCAGCAGGGCTTGGGATTCTCTCTAGTCAGGCAGCAGAGGCCAAGTAAGACTTCTGCCATGTAGTTGTCCACACATATGAGTTCTCCATATCCCCTGTTGTTTTGTAGGATACTCGGGCGAAGAGAACTTCTAGATTTTTCCAACAATTTTGATTAAATAGTTTCAGCTATGGCTCAAGCTATAGCATAGAGTTAAAGCTTTTCAGGTAAAATATCCATGGTTGGAGGAAAACACTTTTGCTTGAGAACAGTGTGTCTTTGATATATACTAAGATGGGAGCAGGTTCCTCAATGATCCATCCACACAGACTCCACTCTGGGAACATGCTCTCCACAAGAGATTGCCTTATCTTTCCCCTGCTGTTGTATCAAACCACATATAAACACTTTAGGGGTAGGATTATTTACTGATATGATTTTGAATTTGCTTTTTGGTAGGCCTTTAAGATATCCCAAGAGTCCTAGAAAGGGTCTAGAAAGGGCATGAATCACAAGACTCATTGTGTTTCAGGTTGATGACTTAGAGTTTAAACTTCCTTGGTCAGTGAGCATTAGCTATAAATTTGGAAGCTGTGACCAAAGCAGACCTCTTTGGAGCTTTCCTGGGTTCCTGTTCATTACAAGTCCTAGTCCTTTATTCTCCATTGGGTAGTGTTGCATGGGTATTATATCACATGCAATTAGGTGCTTACTAGAGACAATCTCCTTTTAAGTCCATTGAAAACATAAAGTCAAAGAAAGGTCAGGATGGAATTGTTAGAACGAGATAACAGGGACACAATTCCACCTGACTGAATGTTTCAGCACGAGTGCAGCATGTCTGGGCAGCTGATATGGTTTAGGTATGGCCTGTGCTTCAAAGATTTGGGTGCTGGAAATTGGTCTATGATGTACCTGGGTTAATGTGCTAAGATTTTAAGAGATGGAACTAGTGGGGTATGATTAGGTCATTCAAAGTGCTGTCCTCAAAAGGAATTGTGGTAATTTCCATAGGACCTTGAGTTCTCATGACAGGGTTATTACAGAAGATCAAGAGTGTCTCCTCCTCAGTGCCTCCTGTCTTGCTGTGGGATCTTTCTTGCCCACATGTACTTTCACCTCTGTGATGCTGTCTACACAAATTGCTCACCAAAGCAAAGCTAAGCTCTGTGTCATGTCTTTCAACATTCAGAGATGTTGTGCACATGAATGTGTGTGTGCATACATGCATGTGTGTGCACTTGTGCCTGTGAAGACCACTTGTCAATGTTGTATATCTTTCTTCATCATTCTCTACCGTTTTTGTTTGAGACAGGGTCTCTCATTGAACCTGGAGCTCACCAATTAGCTAGACTGACTAGCCAGGGAGACTCCAGGATCCTCTTGTGTCTCTACCACTTAGTTCTGGGATTGCACAGCATGGCTACTGGGGATCTGAACTCTTGTCCTCATGCTTGCACTAAAAGCACTATACCCACTGAGTGACCTCCCCAAGTCAGCCTCTTTTCTTGATAAAGTTATCCATCGCAGTTATTTCATTATAGTAACAGAAAAGGAAGACAACATCTTTCCATAACAAGGAACTTAGCCTTCTGCATTTGCCCAGATTTTGTTTATGAAGAACAACATTTTTATAGAGATGGTTAGGTATTAAGATCTTGTAATTTACAACAGATGTTTTTAGCATAAAAATATTAGAAAGGACCAATCACTTTTAACTATTTCACATGCACATATTTATAGCTAATACAAAGCATGTTTTTAAATATTTAACACAAATCTAGCTAAGCCATTTCAAAAGCAACTGTATTCACTAGATGAACCCAAATCAGAGTGCATTATGGTTTAACAAACAAATAAATGAATTATAGAAAACATTCCAAAACACCTCATTAAAAATTTAATTAGACTATTTTTAAACCAATCCAACAACTGAGAATTTGAACTCTTAATGTTACATATGCAAATGGAACATTTTTCAGCCACACTTCTTTTTCATTGTAGATATGAATGAGTTATCTAATAACCATGTCACAGACTCAAAGTTATGCTTTCTTAAAAAAAACTGGTTCAGTTGGCTGGAAAGAGTGGCTGGACACTCCAGTGAGGGTCCAATGACCCTATTTGTGTAATGGCCTCCTGGATTTGGGGAGGGCTAAAGTATACAATTTGGGGAAGACTAGGAAGACAAGGCTTGACCCATACCCGTGCATACCCTCAGATAATTTATACACCTCAGCAGCCCCTCAACTATCTCCATAAGTAGGCTCAGTAAATTAATTGGTTCCCCAGTAAAACTTTAATCAAACATTGGTTTGACACTACAACCTTAAAAGGGAATAAGCATTGCTTGGTATTCCTAGGAAAATAATTCTCACAACAAATGGAAAATTTATTTGTTAATGTTATTATGTTTTATAATTATTAAAAAAAGAAAATGAGAATGCAAAAGGTGTTAAAAAGATATGGTAATGGGGATATCTTCCAAAATGGAAAAAATGAGAAAGCCTAAGCAAGTGATGAAGGTTTATATAGGTTTGTTATGATATATAAAGGATGAGACAAAAATAATATGCACATAATCTTAAAATTTCTAAGGTCATAGTTTAGTCAACTAGTTTAAGGAACAAAATATATATCTAGTGAATGTTTATCTGAGAACATTTGTTTTTTTTACCCAAGCTTTATTTACATCGTACATGGTAATTAAAAGTACCACACTGGCCGGGCATGGTGGCACATGCCTTTAATCCCAGCACTCTGGAGGCAGAGGAAGGAAGATCTCTGAGTTCAAGGCAAGCTGGGTCTACACAGTGAGTTCCAGGCCAGCTGGGGCTACAGGGACACCCTGTCTCAAAAAGACCAAAAAAAAAAAAAAAGTACCAGACTGGTGGAACTAACCTTATTGGATGTTTAACAGCTATAGTTTGAGGCTTATACTAATGTGGTCAGAGGGACTTAAAAGACAGTTTTTTCCCCTTTCCCCAAGGTTGACTAAGTTTCAGGGGACTATGGAACATCTCTCAAAATTCCTGTAACTGTGGTGAGTCACCTGTCCTCTTGTTCAGGGAGGCAATGGAGACCCCAACCAGAAAGACTTGAACCAGTATTCAGTCTATAAGAGGAAGGTCAACTCAGAAGAAACATTTCCTGCATGCTTCCAAGTGAAGCCAGCCATGATCGAGTAGGACCTTTGACTTATCTTCACATAGATGGAACTGGGAAAAGAAAGGAGCCAGGGGATCCTCCCAAGCCCATGTGACCCCCGAGGAACAGATCTTCAAACGACCTTAAGTGTAAATATAAATTGATTTATTTGGGCCAACTGTGTGGTGTTAAACACCCAAAAGGAAAATATAACCAAATATTAAAAGTTATTCAGACAATTATTTCTCATTGATGATTGGGTTCCTAATCAGAAAGTGCTGCTCAGATGTAAGACTTTAAATCTTGGTCTGCAATACTGTAGTGCCCACCTGTAGCTAAGGGAGACAACCTGCTATTCTTCTAAAATGATGGCTAAATTTGTTATCTCCCCCTATTTAGAAGCCTTTGCGAGGAAACTGACCTGATTCTAATCACTCTAATAGCTATCAAAATGCCTAAAAGCAGATCCTGAGTCCATCACTCTCGAGTCCACTCTTGGCAGGCAAAAGAAAAATGAAGAGGAACCCAATAGAGGGATGCTTTTGGAAGCTCTCGTCAAGAAATTCCAATAGACTCTCATATGAACATTTGAAATTTGCCATGTTCTGACTTTTTTCCAGTTCCCTGTCTATAACTTGTAATAGTAATTACTCTTGCCTTTACTTCTTCACATCTCCTATTCACCAGTCAAGGACTTTCTTTTCCCCCTACTGATAAGAGTTATGCAATTCGAGAGTCTTTTAGATAGACCCACTGAAGGGGTACTCCAATTGCCTCACTCTGCATCCCTGTTCAGCATGGAAGAAGCCAGAGTGGTCTGTGTCCCAATTCCCTATCCGCAGTTTGGGTAACCTCTTCAGAGGATGGTGTGATAAGAATAAGAGGTAGGAATTGGCTAGGCAGTTAGGGTAAAAGAACCCCAAAGAAAAGTAGCCAGTTTCCTGGCTAAAAGTCAAAATGTCCTTGGGCCTCTTAGCAACATACTCTGTTCCAAAGGCCAAAAAGGTCAAACGTATTTGGGAGCTTTTATCTAATCCCTAAAAGATTTTTAGGGTTACCTCTTCAGAGAGGGGAATGTTAGAGATTGATAAAGAAAAAGAAGAGGAAAAATACATGAAGTTATCAGAAAAAAATAATGGGGAGGTATGGGAGGTGAAGGGGAGGAACTGGGCATGGATTTGATCAAAACACCTTATATGCATGTATGAAATTCTCAATAAATTATTTCAAAAATTGGTTCATGCTGGGTGTGGTGGTCCACGCCTTTAATCCCAGCACTTGGGAGGCAGAGGCAGGTGGATCTCTGTGAGTTCAAGGCCAGCCTGGTCTACATAGTGAGTTCCAGGCCAGCTGTGGCTACAGGGAGACCCTGGCTCAAAAAGACCAAAAAAAAAAAAAAAAATTGGTTCATTACTTTTTAATTCAGCCTCATGCAAATTCTCAGGACTTGGATGGGATAGAGCCAATTTCTTTGCAAATTATCACATGAATGGCCTTTATCCCAGTTGCTAATAGAGTCCTTATTACCCTCTGAAACCTCATGAGCTGGGTCTCTACTCTCCGTATTAGTCTTAGTACTATTGTTTTTTAAGGTTGTACCAGAACAGTCCATTAAGTTCTGCTTAAACTATTCAATGACTTTTCTAGTCCAAAGTTCTAAGGCCTTCTGTATTCCTTGAAAAAAAAAAATCATCATGGTCAGATCTTTCATAGCAATATATACTTTCCTGATCTGAATTTTTACATTAGTTACTTTTTTATTGCTAATTTAAAATACCATGAAAAAAATCAACCTAGAGGAGAAAACTTTTTATTTCGACTTGTAGCTCCAGATGGATAGAATCCAACATGGTGGGGAAGACAAAGTGTCATGCAGAGAAAGCATGGTGACAAGAGCAAGAAGCTGGCTGGTCACATTTCATCCACATACAGGAAGGAGGGAGGGAAGGAGGGAGGGAGGGAGGGAGGGAGAGAGAGAGAGAGGGAGAGAGAGAGACTAGAAACTCTTGAAGTCCAATTCCAATGATTCTCTTCCTCCTACAAGGCTCCATCTCCTAAAGGTCCCACAACCTATCCCAAACAGTGCCACCAAGTGGGGCCAAAATTTCAAATGCATGAGCTTAAGGGACATATTTTTTATTCAAGCCACAACAGCTTCTGTCTCTCTACTAACATTAATCATAAGTTTTCACATTATACCTAATTTTCCATCAGTGTCTATGTGTTAGTTACATTTCTTAGTTGTTAAGATAGAATACCATGAAGGACTTATGGAAGCAAAGTTTATTTTGTCCCACAGTTCCAGATGGAGAGTCTATAATGGAAGCAGAGGCATCGCAACAGGCAGGCATGGCAGCCAGAGCAGGAAGCTGAGAGATTCCATCTTGAACCGCAAACACAAAACAGAGAACGAACTGGAAGCTCCTGGGGAGAGGCTATGAACTCCTCCAACAAGACTATATCTCCCAGAGATTCTATGACCTCCCCAAAACAGAACCACCAACTGTAAGGCTATGGGGGAATGTTTCTCATTCAAACCTCCAGCCTATAAGATTGCAGTACAATTATTTTATATTCCCTTTGTGATAATCAAATATGCATCATACTTCAAATCTTGTTCCAGTGCTTGCTTTGTCTATGGATGTTGATTTTTACCTTTTAGGTTGTCTTGTAGTTTTTTTTTGTTGAAACCCATATATTGTCCATTGGATAATGCAAGGAAGATGTTAAAGTGATTTGTTGTTGTTGTTGTTAATCTGCTAGAGTTGGATGTGTTTAATATTTACCACAAACAGCTGCAGTTGCTAATCTCTCTAGTGTCTGGTTTTTGTTTGACTGGTTTGTCCGACTGGTCTTGGCTTCTCTGGGTTTCTCTAATTCCCCCTCACTCCACACTTTTCTTCATTCAGAGTCTGTCTTCCAGAACTAACACTGTTATTGCATCAGAGCTGTGGTAGATAGGTAGCGAAGTATGAGAAAAAGGGATCCTGCTGTAGCCTTACAAGGCAAGTCCCATCCTTCTGCAAATCTCAGCCTGGAATGAGATGTGAGAAGTGTCAGCCCCCTTTCCTATTAGGAGAGGTAAGATGGAGGTAGCGCTGCCTTCCTTTCTTGCTGCACAGGCTTTGACAATACATTTGCCTTTGTATGTGGACCTTTGTTACTGAGGATGTTCTGGATATATTTCTGTACAGCTAACTCTTTTCTATTTCCACACCAGATTCCTTTGGGAAATCTTGCTTCCTCACTATGAAACATTGTTGGGGTTCCTGGACTTACAGTTCACAGGAAATGTGGATGTAGCTGTACCAGAGCACCTGCCTAGCATGCCCAAAGATTGTTCCCTAGCACTTAAAAAAAGAAAGAGGAAAAAAATATTATGAACTGAACTTGCCATGAATATCCACTGAGGTATGAATATAACCTAAGACTGAAGCAACTGGAACTGGCATATTATGCTAAGTCTACACTGAACCCCCAGAAGTGTGTCCAGATGACGCTTTCAGTGTCCTACCCATTTGGAGCTCTGCTGGGGTCTGTACCAGGTTCCTGACTTGACCTGCTGACAGTGGAGGGAAGTGCCTCTGTGCTAGGGGAAGCATTTTGGGACTGAGCTCATGTAACCAGTGCTGAGGGAATCAGAGTGGCCCCGAGTGTGATGGTGGATAAAGTCCTCCTCTTCACAAAGCCTCTTCTGACCCTCTCCCTGCAGGGGGCTATGAGAAGCTCCTTATTACCCAGATTCCCCAAGCATCCTCTTGTCTCTGATGCTTGAGAAGATACCATTGCTGCTGGGTGCGGGTGAAAGTCCTGCTTCTGCTGCCTTTGGCGCCGCTCTGGCAAGAAACTGATCATCCTTGCATCTTGCTCTGCACCGTTGTGCCCCATGGCAGCTGAGGTGGAGCTACTGAGTACACTGTGGTGCTGGACTGGAGAAGAAATACAATCAAAGCTCTCTATCTTGCTAAATTGCCTCAGTCTTTGGGTAGAAGAAGCAGGCTAGCTATTGTCCAGGTTCTTTTCATCTGATTCTCTTGGGATTTCTCAGTTGTCAGCTATAGGAACACGCAACTTGGTGTGTGTGAGGAACAGAGGAAGACAATAAAATGCTGCTGTGTTTCTAGGGAGGGTTCTGGATGCCTTGGCTTGCTCTGTGTGTGTGTGTATGTGTGTGTGTGTGTGTGTGTGTGTGTGTGTGTGTGTGAGAGAGAGAGAGAGAGAGAGAGAGAGAGAGATCAA